>NC_141335.1:16601382-16878882 GCF_037954235.1 Aulostomus chinensis | reverse complement strand
TCCACTCTATCAATGTGCAGGGGCCTCATTTGTAAAACCTGGGGTAGGATCCATACTAAAAGTTTACGTATGCCAAAAAGCTGAAAAAAAAATCCGATTTATAAAACAGTGCGTACCTGCATGCACTTTCCCTTCATAAATCACAGTCCAGCCGGAAAGTTGCGCAGCAGGATTTGATTCATGTCCCTCCCTCTCCATACCCACAATTCACCATGTATGGTCATGCAAATTACGTCATGAATGTGTTTTGCATATAAATACGCATGATGGATCCACGGCATTTCACACTCAATCATGGCATCAACCAGACGAAAGAGGAACTTTTCAGAGACCGAGATGGAGGTGGTTTTTGATGAGGTGGCGGCGAGACGGGAAACTTTATTCGGCGGCCATTCAAGTGGAATTACCAAAAAAACGAAAAGCCACTGAATGGCACGCCGTGGCCACGGCAGAAAGCACGACTGGCACAGAGCGCAGTGTCGCCTAAATAAAAAAGAAGTGGTCCGATCTGAAGGTGGAGGCAAAGAAAAAAGTGGCTTTGCACCGCCGTGGCGGCTACAGGTGGGGATCACAAAACACATGAAATGTGCACATGTGACATTAGTGTTTTAACAAACGGCTCCGTTATCCACCGCTGGTTATGTGGTGAAAGTTTGTAAATAAATATCGTAAAAAACAAACAAAAAAGGACTTAGTCACATTTATCTTTAAACAGAATCTGCTAAATGCATGTGGAATGTGTTCTCTTGCACATGTAGTCTACATTTGTAAACTAGGGGGCTATAAACAGTTGGCAGTGCGGCACTGAGGGATGGCCTATTCGTACAGAATTTAGTATTAATTTCTTTTTCCTGAATAGAATAGAAATCTATCAAATTAATTTGTATCTTTATTATCTATGCCTGAACTGTCAGGGCTGAATGACAAAAAAAACAGGACAAGACGACCTGACTGTGCAGGAGGCAGGAGTACTAATCAAGAGGTGTGATATGCATGAGTGTAAAATTACGTATGCAAAAAAGATGCGGCTTCAAGCATATATTCACTGTCTGTTAATATCTTATTCAGACTCTCTGCTGCACTCTCAAGGTGCATGTAGTGGGGTCTCCAGATATATCTGTCTGCTTTGTTGTGTGAAATAAAGTGTTGATTTGTCTAAAGCAGACGACTCCGGTTGATTTCTTCTCATCAACGGACCCGGTGAAGTCGGCGTACTTCAACAGTTTGGGGGCTCGTCCGGGATGAGAGTGAGGTCTTAATTGGACTGTTTTGACTGAGCACAAAGGACACCACAAACTCTGGTCGACCAACAGAAAACGGGAAGCAGAAACCTGTTACAACAAATTCTGCACATTTGAGAATTTTACCAAATTAAGAGTTAACAGTGTCCTAGTGTTCAGTTCCAAATTATGGAGTCTATGGTGAAGAATGAAAAGGGTGAATAAGAGTTGATATTGTCCTTGGTTTGGCAACCCCACTATTCTCTGACGAGGGAATAGGGCCTTGGGTCAAAGTCCTATAAGGTGCTGGGTTAAAGTCCCGGGGAATTCAGGACCCCCGAATTCTATTACATATTTTATATTGTGTGGTCACAGTGGACCAGGAAAATTTTAAGTCTCTCCAAGGGAAAGAGTGATTTGTGTGTCTCAAACATAACGTCTCTGTTTCATGGAAACCTAGCGGTGTCAACAAAGTGAACAGAACCTCACAAGACAATATTATTTGACTGGGTCAGTTGCTCGGGTGAACTCCATTCAAACTGGCTGGCACATCTCACTGTTAGGCAGGGACAGATGGACGGAGAAGTTGATAGAGAGATTGTTGATGTTTGGGGCCCAAGGACTCAATGGAGGCCGCTGGGGCAGCAAATGAAAAATATTTTGGTTGTAATTGGGAACGTGGGTTTAGATAAAGACAAAGAAAAGGCAAGAAGTAAGGCAAAGAGAAGGATAGAGGAGGCGTGAAAAGAAAGCAGAGCAGAGAACGAGGACCGGATGGCACTTGGTAAGTTGTTGTGGGAGAAGGAGAGAGAGAACAGGGAAAAGAGAGTTGAGGCTAAAAAGAAGGGTGACCAGGCAGGGCTATTGGAAAGGAAGACGTGGAGGAAAGAAGAGAAAAGACATGAGGAAGAGAGAAGGGTTTGGTATGGTCTGGCTATGTTTTGTCAGGGAGCGGATCATGCAAATTGAAAAACCCTCCCCACCAAGGATGAAGGAGGAAGACGGTGAGAGAAGAAGGACCTCATAACACTTGATGAGATAGAGCTCAGGAGTGAGATATCAGGACATGCTATCACAAAATCCAAAACACGGCCACTATGTAGTACATCTAACATGACACTGCGCAGCCACAAACAAGCGCCAACACAATACCCCTTGCTGCAAATGGGAGAGAGCAGAGGTGACAAATACAAACCTCTTGCGTTAGGTGATGTGCAATCGATTGTTGATAAAATGCCTCCACCAGTGGAGGGAGGCGGACTCTGGTTGACTAAATTAGATATGTTAAGTGCCGGACAGAAACTAAAACTCGGTGATTTCAGAGCTGTAGCATCCCGCTGCATGTCCCATGACTTGAAAGACATTGAAAGACATTGAACTAGACGCTGACACTAGCTATTAGGAGCTAGCTATTAGGAGCAAATTTCCACTCCCTAACACGGCCGTCATTCCTAAACTAACGTGGACCTCGTCCCAGCATCCTCAAGAATATCTAACTCAGTCTAAATATGAGTGGACCAGACACACCGGGTGCCACCCCAGGAAGACTGGGGTTCAACAGGAATGGTTTCGCAAAGCTGTGTTTGATGGAGTGCCTGAATCGGTAAGAGAAAACATGATGAGTAACCCTGACTTACCAGGAAGTGATTCTAACATATGGGAAAAAGCATATTGTGCACCACCTGCAGAGAGCCAAAGATGAGGCAAAGAAAGAAGAAAATTCAGTAAGAGATCTTCAAACACAATTACTGAAGCTGCAGCTGGGAGAGGCGAGACAAAAGGTAAATGACAAAAGAAAAAAGAAACTATGATGCATCAACAAATGATGTCTAGCAGTTTGCAGAGAATGGCTGGGGAACTGTGTCCCAGCTGCCCCCCTGAACCAGAGACACCAGATCCGTTCCCAGTACCCCTGTGGACCGCATGGTCCACCAAGGGGACCAGCTGCCCAATGGCGAGCTCAGAACTCATGGGGAGGATACAGGGGAGGAGCTCGAGGTGGAAGGGGCTGGGCGAGAGGTGGAGGAGGCCGTGGGAGACTGCCTCGGGGACAGCAGGCAGGAGGTGAGTGCTACATGTGTGGACAACTTGGACACTGGGCAAGAGAATGTCACATGCAGGGACCTGCACCACGTGGGCATGGAGGTAGTGGCGGACCACCCAGAGGAATGAGGACCCCTGATCCTCAGGCCGCACCGGTCCAGGATGGACAATATCCCCTGATAGGAGGGGATGAGTGGGAGGAGCACGGCACCTATCAACAACAGTGACACACCCCACAGAGAAACCCAGATGACATAGGTAAGGCAGATCCTATGTTGTCTCTAAGGGTGTTGGATGACCACCTGTCATTTTTGGTCGACACGGGAGCCACACTCTCAACTCTAAACTCGGAACCACCACAAGCGACTATCTCCTCGAGAACGGTGAACATCGTGGGCTTCTCTGGGATTGGACAGAAACTACCGGTCACAATACCACTGAAAACCCAATTAGGACTCTTTTGCATCCATTTGTTGTCTCTCCTGGTGTACCTGTTAACTTGTTGGGGCAAGATCTTCTCATCAAACTAGGAGCCTCCATCCTGTGCAGTCCGGATGGACTCACTGTGACTCTACCAGATGGAACATGCCTCCGATGTAATACTGACACCCACGGAGCAGGGCAGTACCTTCTTAAGTCACTGGAGGACAAGCTGGTGGACTTCTATTGGGGTATGTTACAGCCTGAAACCCCCCTATGTAATAGCCTCCTGTCTGCCTACCTGCAGTGGAAACCCTGGATCTCCCTACTCGAGCCCTACGTCCCTCCGCCCGACCCACCTCATGTTACCCTCTTCTACGACCGAATGAGTAATGAGTGGTATCAGGAAGAATTCGAAGCACACCTGGAAGGTAAACAATGGCAAATCACGTCACAAAATATTTACGCTGGTCCAGAGGGTGTAGCTGCGGCCACAATCCTCTCCAAAGAACAGATGGGATGGTATCTTATGCAGGACGAAGCAGTTCCACACGTTTCCCTCGCATTACATCCTAACCATCAAGCTAAATATCTTGGCTCGATGGTCAAAAAAGCCACAGCAGCCACCGTTTGGATAACGACTCAGATACCTGCTGTCTCGTTCTCACCCACCTGCAAAACCTCGCAAGGGCCCACGGGTGTCGGGCTCATTGATTGTCAACCTGTTACATTTTCTGTGGTAGACACCACTCCCTTATGGATCAGACAATATCCCCACAAACCAGGAGCGTAAGCAGGTATAGCTGACACTATTGCAGGTCTCATCAAATCCAGGGTATTAGAACCATCCACCTCCGCATGGAACACTCCCATACTCCCGGTCAAAAAACAAGAGACAGGTAAATATCGCATGGCACATTATCTAAGAGCTATAAATGCAATTCTGACCACAGCCACCATTCCTGTGCCCAACCCCTATGTGGCACTCACTAATTTGGGACCGCACCAACCATGGTTCACATGCATTGATTTGGCTAACGCTTTTTTCTGCTTACCACTAGCAGACGAATGCAGAGACATTTTCTCCTTTACCTACAGAGGACAACAGTGGCGATACACCAGGGTACCACAAGGATTTGCGCTGTCACCAGGACTATTCAATCAGGTACTAAAACAAGCCCTGGATGGTTGTCTGCTTCCTCTGGACACCACTCTAATCCAGTATGTAGATGATCTTCTCATTGCAGCTCCGACACCAGCAGCGTGCCTGGCCGCAACAAAGGCTGTCCTCATCCGATTGGCTGGAAGTGGTTTTAAGGTCAGTAAAAATAAACTCCAAGTGGTCAGGACGCAAGTTACCTTTTTGGGCAGAGTACTCTCGCAAAAAGGAGCTAGCATGTCGCCTGAACATAGATCTACCATACTGCATCACCCGAAGCCCATGACTGTAAAGGAAATGTTGTCGTTTCTCGGTCTGACTGGGTACAGTCGCAATTACATTCCTGATTATACGGGCACGACACAGGCTCTCCGTAACTTGATTGAAGAACATGGCATGCGTAACCTCAACGCTAAGCTAAATTGGACCAAAGACACCGAGTCAGTCTTCATACAACTCAAACAGAAACTAGCACATGCCGCAGACCTGGCCCGACCTGACTACCAATCTTCATTTTTCCTCGACGTTTCTGAAGCAGAAGGACTGGTTAACAGTGTTCTGTTTCAGAAAAAAAGGGGGAGAAAGGAGCATACTCATGTACATCAGCATAATGCTAGACTCGATGGAAAAATGACACTCAAAATGCACACAACATGCAGCAGGGGTAGCAAAACTGATTCAAAAAACAGCACACATAGTGATGGGACACCCCCTAAGGGTACTCACGTCACATAGCATTATAGAATATGTCAACTCCCAGACATTCACCCTGACATCACTAAAGCAACAGAGACTCAGTAAAATACTGGAAGCACCAAACATCACATTCACCCATGAAGGAATCAACATGGCGGACTGGATGGGAACCGGACCACTGCATGAGTGTGAACACGAAGCACAAAAGGATGAAAAGGTACGACCAGATCTGAAAGCTCAACCATTAACAGATGCTGAAGAAATGTTCACAGACGGATGTTGCTACAAAGATGAAAAAGGTGGACTGAAAGCAGGATATGCGTGGTGAAGAAGGAAGGACCCAACTGGGAAACAATAGAGGCCCGGCAACTAGAAGGACAGCAATCTGCACAAAAAGCAGAGGTAATGGCTCTCATTGCAGCTCTCAAACTAGGAGAAGGAAAATGTATAAACATCTATACAGACTCTGCCTATGCCACCGGAGCAGCACATGTGGAACTGGGACAATGGATCAGAGCAGGATACCTCACGGCAGGTAACAAACCCATGAAACACGAGCGGGAAATGAGAGAATTAGCAGAAGCTCTGCAACTTCCCCAGGAGGTGGCTATCATAAAGTGCAAAGGTCATGACAATGCCATTACAGAAGTAGCAACAGGGAACCGAGAAGCAGATGTGGCAGCAAAAAGAGCGACAGGTTATCTGCCCCAACTACAAATGGTGAGTATGGAAGAAGAACTACAAATGTCTCCACAGGTCATGCTGACTGACATCAGCTGATGTCAAAAGGGGGCCTCACCACAGGAAAAGACAACATGGAAACAGAGAGGAGGACTTGAAACTGAGGGGCTCTGGCGAGGGCCTGATGGACAGCTAATACTGCCCCCTGGAATCAGAGAGCAGGCACTGGAAGAAGCACACGGAATCGGTCATGTGGTAGTGGCTCAGATGAGTCAAAATCTGAAAGAATGGTGGCATCCGTTTTTATCAGACACAATAAAGAATTGGGTAAAAAGCTGTTCCATATGTTCCCTGTATAACTCTAAGCCAACCATTCAACCCGAGACAGGTATGTTTCCGCTGGAGACCAGGCCAGGCAGGGAGATAGTGATAGACTACACGGACATGGGGAAGACGGTCAGAGGGTACAGGTATGTGTTGATGTGTGTGGATGTGTTTTCAGGATGGCCAGAGGCGTGGCCAACAAAGAAGGTCGGGTGGTGAAGTTTTTGATTAATCAATACATTCCTTGGCACGGGTTCCCACAGAAAATTAGATCAGATAATGGGACACATTTGAAAAACCAACATCGACAACAGGTGGAGGCAACGTTGGGGTTGAAGCACTCGTTTGGCACCGTGTGTGACCCTCAATCACAAGGTAAGGTGGAAAGAATGAACCAAACCATCAAACAAAGATTGGCTAAAATCTGTGCACAGACAAAATTAAATTGGTTGGCTGCTTTACCGTTGGCTCTAATGACAGTTCGATGCTCTGTTAATCAGGGAACAGATATCACCCCATTTGAACTCTCCACAGGAAGGCACTTCCCAGGACCAGGAGCAGGCCTGCCACCAGTGGAGCTGGAATTCGAAAGAGGGCACAAAGCATATTTCACTGAACTCCAAGCTCTCATTTCAGATTTCTCCAAACAGGTCCAGGTTCAAAGACAGGCGAAGGTCGAGGGCATCCTCCCCACTGCTGACCTGGTGGTCCTGCTGAAGGTCATCAAGCAGAAGTGGTCTGAACCCAGGTGGACCGGTCCATTCCAGGTGACAGAGAGGACGTCCCACGCGGTGCGGCTCAGAGGGAAAGGAGACTCTTGGTACCATTGGAGCCAGTGCGCAGCGGCAGAGGAACCTGGCAGATCGGTCCAGGAGATCCACACAGACCTTCAAAGACGGTGCACTGACTCGGCTGAGTCAGAATCAAACCCTGACCTCAACAAAGGGACAAAATAATCCCCGGTCAGTGGCAAGGTCACAGGGTAGTCGACCCCTGTGACAGAAGAAAGAAGATACCACCCAGAACGGCTGACAATATAAATGATGAACAATTGATTCTGCTCATCATCCTCTGGCTGGTCGTATGTTTTACTTTTCTTGCCGCTATGCTCAATTTAGCCCTCACTGGCAGCACTGTGTTTTAACTGCTTCAAGCTGAATCAAGTGTATTAAAAGTTTCTTTGCATTCCTTCTCTAATTGACAAGCCAGAAGATCCTGAGGAGGAAACTTGATTTTCAACGTTACCAATTAGAGTGATCTCCTAAAGGAGGGGGGAAAGGGGGAATTGTGAGAAAATGAGCTTTTGATCATGTTCTTTTCATATGGCACCACCATATCAGGAGTTGATTGTGTATAAGTACATGACGTGATTGTTTATGTTAAGTTGTGCAGGCTGCTCGCTGTGCCTGAACTGTCAAGGCTGAATGACAAAAAAAACAGGACAAGACGACCTGACTGTGCAGGAGGCAGGAGTACTAATCAAGAGGTGTGATATGCATGAGTGTAAAATTACGTATGCAAATAGGTGCGGCTTCAAGCATATATTCACTGTCTGTTAATATCTTATGCAGACTCTCTGCTGCACTCTCAAGGTGCATGTAGTGGGGTCTCCAGATATATCTGTCTGCTTTGTTGTGTGAAATAAAGTGTTGATTTGTCTAAAGCAGACGACTCCAGTTGATCTCTTCTCATCAACGGATCCGGTGAAGTCGGCGTACTTCAACATTAGGCAGTCATGAGCCAGAAAATCTTCCTGATCTCGGAACACCCGCACCAGTCGGATCCGTCAATTGGCATCTTCAAGAAGAGCAAGTGCATCCATTGTGCCGCATTGCGCACGACTGCCAATGCATGGCGATTTATATGCGCTCTTTCCATTAACCAATTGTTCTCACCTTGTCACAATTGTCTCCAAAATATGCGTAAGCAAGGTCTGCAGTTTGTTTAAAGTTGTGCACATTCCTACACTAGTCTTTTTTATAATAAATCCAAACTCTTGCGTAAGAAGTTGCGTACGCACTTCTTAGCCTGTTTTTTGGTAAGGCAAGGCAAGGCAAGGCAATTTTATTTGTATAGCCCGTTTTCACAAACAGTTTGTCTCAAAGGGCTTCACATGGCATCATAACAACATCCTCTGCCCTTAGACCCTCACATCGACTGAGGAAAAACTCCATAGAAAACCCTTTTAACAGGGAAAAATCTGAGAAACCTCAGGGTGATACACCCAGGACGTACAGACGTGCAGTAGATGTTGTTACAGACAAGAAAACAGTTTACAATGCAGAATGTAGGAAACACGGAAATGTTAATAACAGCTGAAGAAGGAAGCTTCTGGAAGAGGAGGCAGGGAGAGCAAGCCAGCTTGATGGGGGACTGGATGGCAGACCGGAGCGCAGGCCGGTGTAACAGTAGAGGGGGGGGGGCGATGTAGCCGGCGGTTGGGGCTCTGGTGGATCTGTGGAAACACAGAGAGACTGCGAGACACCAAGGCCAAACTCCAAAGTGCAACAAGTAGTGGTAATGACAGTTCCAAAAATGTGCAGGGAGGAGAGGAGGAGAGAGGAGGAGAGGAGAGGAGAGGAGAGGAGAGGAGGGAAGGGCTCCATGTAACCTGATGTGTCCCCCAGCAGTCTAAGCCTATAGCAACATAGTTATCAATGGTTCAGAGCTACCTGAACCAGTCCTAACTGAAGGCTCTGTCATAAAGGAAAGTCTTAAGCCTGGACTTAAACGTAGTTAAAGTGTCTGCCTCTCTGACCCATGGAGAGAGCTGGTTCCACAGTAGAGGAGCCCGGTAACTAAAGGCTCTACCTCCCAGTCTGTTTTTATTGATACTGGGAATCACTAAAAGACCTGTATTCTGGGAGCGGAGTGCTCTGGTCGGACAGTAGGGACTACTGAGCTCTTTCAAATAGGATGGAGCTTTATCATTGAGAGCCTTATAAGTCAGCAGAAGGATTTTGAAGTCGATTCTAGATCCTACAGGAAGCCAGTGGAGAGAAGCTAAAGTGGGAGAGATGTGTTCTCTCTTCTTAACTCCCGACAAAACCCTCGCTGCAGCGTTCTGGACCAGCTGGAGACTCTTTAGGGAGTATTTAGGACATCCTGACAGGAGAGAGTTGCAGTCGTCCAGCCGAGAAGTGATAAATGCATGCACCAGTTTTTCAGCATCACTCTGGGAAAGGATATTCCTAATCTTAGTGATACTTCGCAGATTGAAGAAGGCGGTCCTAGTCACATGCTTTATGTGGGAGCTGAAGGAAAGGTCCTGGTCAAAAATGACCCCAAGGTTCCTTGGAGTTGTACTCGGAGTTAGGGTGATGCCATCTAGAGTAGAGATCCAATTCAAGAGTGTGTCCCTGTGGTGTTTAGGTCCAAAAATGATTACCTCAGTTTTATCTGAATTGAGCATTAAGAAGTTAGAGGACATCCAGGATTTAATGTCTTTCAGGCAGTATTGCAGATGAGTAAGCTGGCTTGTGTCGTCTGGCTCCATCGACAAGTAAAGTTGTGTGTCATCTGCATAACAGTGGAAGTTGATCGCGTGCTTCCGGATTATGTCACCTAATGGGAGCATATAAAGAGTGAAGAGAATCGGTCCTAAAACTGAACCCTGTGGTACACCATATGTAACTCTACTGTACTCTGAATAGTCATTATTAACATGAACAAACTGAAACCTGTCAGATAAGTAGGACTTAAACCATTTTAGGGCAGTTCCTTTAATCCCAATGTCATGGTCTAGTCTCTGTAGCAGGATGCTGTGGTCGATGGTGTCAAATGCAGCACTGAGGTCCAAAAGGACAAGCACAGAGACAAGACCTCTGTCTGAAGCTATAAGAAGATCATTAGAGACTCTGACCAGTGCTGTTTCAGTGCCATGGTGTTCCCTGAATCCAGATTGGAAGGCTTCAAAGAGCTCGTTGCTGTGCAGATGTTCATGTAGCTGCTCCAGGACAACCTTCTCAAGGATCTTGGAGATGTAGGGGAGGTTGGATATTGGCCTACAGTTGGCTAATACATCTGGGTCAAGAGAAAGTTTTTTAAGTCAAGGGTTGATGACAGCCACCTTAAAGGCCTGTGGCACATAACCTGTGACTAAGGAAAGATTAATTTGATTTAATATAGAAGTGTTGACTAGAGGGAAGGCATCCTTAAGGAGGCTTGTTGGGACGGGATCCAGCAGACAAGTGGCTGACTTGGAGGAACCGACTGCAGAAGTTAATTCTGACAGGTCGATGGGGGAGAAGCTGTCCAAGTATGCACCAAGTCTGGGAGGTGCTTCTATGGGGACTGTAGTCTGTCCTCCATTACTGGCAATCTTCGTTCTAATATTCACAATCTTTTCAGTAAAGAAAGAAAGGAAGTCGTTACTGCTGAGAGTTGGGGGGGATGCATGGCTCAACAGCACTATGGTTCTTGGTGAGCCTGCCCACGGTGCTGAAGAGGAACCTGGGGTTGTTCTTATTCTTTTCTATCAGGGATGAGTAGTAAGCGCTTCTGGCATTGTGGAGTTCTTTTTTTATATATAAATAAACTCTCCTTCCAGGCTTGGCGGACTTCCTCGTGCTGGCTGGAATGTGTCTTCCTTTCCAGTTGTCTGGTCTTCTGTTTTAAGGCACGCAGCTCTGGGCTGTACCAGGGAACTATTCTTTTCTGGTTGATAACCTTCTTCTTCAGGGGAGCTATGGCATCAAGTGTCCCAAGGAGTGCTGCTGCAGTGCTGTCCACAAGAGAGTCTACCTGCGAGGGGGTGAAATCAGCATAACTGCCCATTATATCACTACAAGGTGTGGCAGCAAGCTCTGCTGGAATAAGCTCCTTAAATCTAGAAACAGCAGTGTCAGATAGACATCTACTGAAGCGGGACTTTTTCCCAGGTAGGATATAATTTGTTAAAGTAAATTCAAATGTAATTAAGGAGTGATCAGACAAGACAGGGTTCTGAGGAAGAACTATGATGCGGTCAGCTTCTATTCCATAAGTGAGTACTAAATCAAGGATGTGATTAAAAGTGTGAGTGGGTTTGTTTACCCTCTGACAGAAGCCAACAGAATCAAGAAGCGACTTAAACGCAGTGCCCAGAGAATCATCATTGACGTCCACATGGATGTTAAAGTCACCCACTATAATGACTTTGTCTGAGTTCAATGCCAAGTTAGACAGAAAGTCAGGGAATTCTTCTAAGAACTCAGAATAAGGTGCAGGAGGACGGTACACCACAGCAAGTAAGAGTGGTTTCTCTGCTTTCCAGTCTGGGTGGGAAAAGCTGACAATAAGGCTCTCAAATGAGTTATATGAACTTTTAGGTCGAGGGTTAAGCAGCAAATTTGACTGATAAATTGCAGCTACTCCTCCTCCTCTGCCAGTGGTGCGAGGTACATGGTAGTTAATGTAACCAGGAGGGGAAGATTCATTTAAACTTACATACTCATCTTGCTGCACCCAGGTTTCAGTGAGTGCTAATACACCAATCTGATAATTAGTAATTAAATCGTTCACTAGGAGAGACTTGGATGCGAGAGATCGAATATTAAGCAAACCACATTTAATAGTTGTATTGGGTTGATTTGCTGGAGCAGTTGTTTTAATTTTAACTAAGTTGCTCTAAATTACTCCTCCAGATTTGTGTGTAGGCTTATACAGCCTCGGGGCAGACACAGTTTCTATAGGCTGGGTGGGTGACAACACGAAGGAGCCAGCAGAGGGGCATGTTAAACTGCAGCTCTGCCTGCTGGTCTGAACTCTGGTTGCTTGTCAGGGATTAGTATTGCTAATAAATTGGCCTTTGTTCCTAGATAAGAGAGATGCACCATCCAAAGTAGGATGGACGCCATCTCTCCGAATCAGACCAGGCTTTCCCCAGAAGGAGCTCCAATTGTCTATGTAAGCCACGTTGTTATCTAAGCACCACCTAGACATCCAGCGATGGAATGAACGCATGTGGCAAAACATGTCGTCACTCGCTAAATTGGGCAGCGGGCCAGAGAAAATTATGGAGTTCGACATTGTTTTTGCGTAGTTGCACACCGAAGCCATGTTAACTTTAGTTAATTCCGACTGGCGAAGCCGGGTGTCATTAGCGCCAACATGTATTACAATATTACTGTATTTAACCTTACGTTTTGCCAGCAGCTTTAGATTTGCCTCAACGTCGCCCGCTCTGGCCCCTGGGATGTACTTTATGCTCGCTGGAGTCTCTACCTTCACGTTGCGGAGAACAGAACTGCCAATGGCTAATGTCGGCTTCACAGCGGGGCTGCGAGCAACAGAGCCGACATGTGGAGTTTCACTCTCAGCGGGTGTGTCGCTGAGTGGGGAAAAGCGGTTGGAAACATGAAGGGGTTGGTGGGCAAACACGGGCTTACTGCGTCTAGGTTTCACTCGTGATGTCACCCAGCGGGACTGGCTAGTTCCCGGCTGCTCAGGAGCTGCGGGGGAGCTGCTAGCGGTGGCTAGGCTAGGTGGCTCCGCACCCGCTAAGGTGGACTGAGCAGCTCCTGAAAGTGAAGGACTAGCGCTAGCTTCCATGGTGCGGAGCCGAGTCTCTAACTCACTAAGCCTCGCCTCCAGGACTACAAACAAACTACACTTATTACACGTACCATTAGCACTAAAGGAGGCAGAGGAGTAACTAAACATTTGGCACATGGAGCAGGAGAGGGAGGGAGAGGTGCGGGGTGAGGCAGAAAGAGAGAGAGCGGCCATAGCTAGTGTGCTAAGGTGGACAAGAGCACCTGTGGCCAATATAACAAATTGAACGAGGAATTTCAGAGCAAAGTCCTGCAAAAGACTGAAGTGACAGAAACCTATGTATTACACCAAAACGTCATATACAGTGGTGCTTAAAGTGATTAAGTTAGCAGTGCACCTAAGGGAGGATTGAGAGAGTCGAACAACACAGCGACAGTATTACAGGCAGGAAATGATGTAACACGCTCACCGGTATCGGGTCAGCAGGCAGGGTGTAAGCAAGCTTAATAAATGAGGCCCCAGATCATCATGGACACCGATCCCAGCCGGGTAGCCATTCTCGCATGCCGGAATTTAATTTCTACTATGTGAATGGGTAAGAAGCGATAAAACAATTCATGAAGCCAGATTAATTTATTTTATCCACTAAACGTCCCAGAATATTTAATAATGTCCTCCTATGACTGCAGGACTGCCTGTGTGAGGACCCTCCCACTGGATCCATGTGGGCTGGAGGATGCGCCGCTGGGTCCGGGTAAGCTGGAGGACTGTCTGCCGCTGGTCGGCCTGGTGCTGGGGCCGGGGGATGGGCTGGCCCGAAAGCTGCTAGTCCTGGCAGATGACTCTGAGCCGGCGGACAGGCTGGCGCGGGAGCCGGCTGGGATGCTGCACGTAGGCGGCATGGCTGACGGATCAATTTCTGTTAAACATTAAACATATTGGTTTATTTAAATGGACCATTCTGTGTATTTATTGCGTTTACATCTGTGGCAAAGCATGTGGAAATGTTGCGTAAGAAATGGAGTTGCCACTTACCCTCTAGGCTCTTGAGTCAGTGTGGATGGTGGCGACAATCCCCCCCCCACAGAAGTGCTGCCCATGACTGCCACCACCCGCAGCTCAAATTCCGTCAGTTGCCCCTCTCCCTGACCCACACCTGTCTGGCCGGCACTCCTCCGGAGGGCAGCTGTACGCCGCTTGACCTCCATCTTGAGGTCCTGTTAGTGCCATTTTCCATATTGTTATTTAAATTTAGATTTAAGATAATTGATTATTGTAGTTATTGCATTTAGTGATTGCGCAGAGTTGAATTTAGTCATACGTTTAGCTTGCATTGTTTAGGAAGTTAGAATTGCAGACGTGCATTAGAAATAGAGATAGGAAATCTTTCAGAGCGCTAGCAGTAGTGCAAACTTATGATGTATTTATGCTCACGCAGGTTTAGTGAGGAAAACCGTGCTTTGTATCACTTTGATCGTTCCGTAAAGGAGGAGCGAACACTTTTCTACCGTCGTCATAAAACTTCAAACATGCATAGCGACTCGTTCTTTCTGTCATTAGAAGTGGTTGAGATGTATGAACATGATGATAACACTGGTGATTAGAAGGGAACTTTAGCCAATAATAGGTTCGACCACTTTTTTTTAAATCTCCGCAGCGGTGCGGTGCTCCGAACCCACCGCGTTCACCCTCTCGCACTTCTTATCCTACTCACGTTGTTTCATTTTTTTTTGCGCTCACACCACTGGACAGGCTGCCAAATAAAATCTGCTGTCTCTGCTCCATCCCCCCGACCAGCACCTCCAGCTCGCACGCCGTGAACCTCTTTTTCTTTGACATTGTTTTGCATGTGCAGACAGCGGAGACCCTATTTAAATGAATTTGCGTATTTATAGGTGGGCATAACGGGGGTGGGCCCGGTCACTCGGCCCGGCCTCCCTGCCCGGCCTCCCTGCATGTTCATCCAAGCCTCTGCAGATGATCCAGAATGCAGCAGCACGTCTGGTCTTCAACCAGCCAAAAAGGGCACATGTCACCCTGCTGCTGGTTTCTCTTCACTGGCTTCCAGTGGCAGCCAGGATCAAATTCAAGGCACTTCTCTTGGCTTACAAAACAATCACAAGAACGGCTCCAGCCTACCTGGATTCCCTGATCCAGGTCTACTCTCCTTCTCGCCCACTACGCTCTGCATGCGAAAGACGCCTGGTGCTTCCAGCCCAGCGCTGCTCCAAATCCCTAGCCAGACTCTTCTCTTCTGTTGTTCCCAAATGGTGGAACGAACTACTGAACTCTGTGCGTTCTGCTGAGTCCCTTTCTACTTTTAAGAGACAATTGAAGACTCAATTGTTCAGAGAGCACCTAGGCACTTAACCTGACTCTTCTCCTCTTTGGGGTAGAATAAGTCAGAGGGTCCAAGACCCAGCACTTAGTGATTATGTAACACTAACTGTGTTGTGTGATGTTGTATGTCTGTCAAAAAAAAAAAGGGGGGGAGGGGGGGGCGACACTTCTTCTGCCACTAGATGGCAGTACCTGTGACCAAATCACAACTGAAGCACTTTTGCGCTTCCCATGGACTTCTCCTCAATTAAGTCTAAATTCTTGCTTGTGTTGTACGTCGCTTCGGACAAAAGCGTCTGCTAAATGAAATTGTAGAATTGTATTTAATAAGAATATTTCATTCATTCAGATCTAGGATGTGTTATTTTAGTGTTCCCTTTATTTTTTTGAGCAGTGTACCTTCACATCCACCTACAGTACCTCAGAAGAACTTATGTCATCTCTGCTAGATTACTGAGTGGCATTTTTAACCAAATTGGGGGTGTCCCATTGCATGCATTACCCATAGTGAGGGATCTACTCTCTTAGCTTCTTTGGCACAGCTTGTATGGCAGTCAGTGGTTGCAGGGTGTGACCACTCCACTGCCTGATATCTTGCTGGTGTCAACTCAAGGAGCCAAAGTTTTCATCTTCTCTGACATTGCCAGTATGCCGCAACAGGCCCATCCCAGCACTTTAAATCACAACTCCAAAAATAAGTCTCCATCCAAAACCATGCTTAAACCATTCACAAATGGAGTATTTACAGATCTGATTCCTATTTTGCATGGAGTCCAAAAAAATCTTGAACAGTGTATGTCACGAATAATATATGTGATATGATATGGTGAGTGGGGATGTTTTCAATTGTGTGTGTGCGTGTGTGTTTATAAATCTTGATCTCTATGATAGTTATATTTGTTATGATCATTATTTCATACATTTTTTATTTTGAGCTGAGCTTAGGCTAGCCCTTAGATATGCAGCTATTGGCTTGGACTGCCGGGGGATGTTGCATGGTGCACTGGGCTTCTCTCTCCTCCTCTCTGTCCTCCTGTGCATGTTATACGTAAATCATACTCATATGTGTTACTAACTTGTCTTCTTCTCCATAGCCTTTGTGCCTCCCCACATCCCAGATCCCAGGTGCTGTTGGAGGAGGCTACAGACCCAAAGAAGCTCAAGCTGCCACCCTCAGCATCACCTGCTCACATCCCCATCTGTCCATCAATCTCTTTTCCCTTTCTCTCCCTCTTTATCTGTGTCCCGCTCTTTCCTTCTGTATATCTGTCTTCCTCTGTTATCTGTCTTTGTCTCTGCCCCACTCTCCTATTCTCTTTCCCCTGAACTGGTCAAAGCTGTTCCCATTGAGCCTGGATCTGCTCAACTTTCCTGCCTGTTAAAAGGAAGGTTTTTGTCACCACTGTTGCCTGATGTGCTTGGCAAGTGCCATGAGATAACTTTTGTTGTGGTTTGGTGCTATTCAAATAAAATTGACTTGACTTGAATTATTTACTATTTATCATCTCCCAAAACCAGACAGCAACCCAGAAAAGGAAATATTTCCCACCACTCCTCTAAATTCTAAACTTTTAATTTTTACCAGACATAATTTCTACTTCACTCATTTCTCAATTTTTCCATTTTATTACTTTCTGATTGAATGAGAAAACAAGGGCCTTGGGAGATTCCATGCAGATGCATCACCAGCCTCTCTTTTAACAATGAGGGAGAAGTTCACTGTGCTTCAAACTGCAATAGCATTCATTCTGACAGTCACAGAGTAAGTTTTCTTTCTGCTCAGGTTGGTATGTCATTTACAGCTAGCTTGCTCTGTGACGCATCACTATTTGACAAGATCAATAATGATGAACAAGACGTCGAGAACATGTATGAGTCCTGCCTGCTTCCCATGTCTACTTTTGTGTCCTGCTCCAAACCACACACTTGACAGCATTTATAAGAATGAAGATATTTTGACATTTTCTGAGGCAGATGTGTTTATCTGTAAGGTTAGATTTCTGTGTGAAAATGAGCCATGAAAACCCTGCAGATTCTGTTTGCAGATGAGTTGTATGAGCTGCTCTTCTCTGGAGGGTTCCGCAGCAGGATGTGGAGTTGAAAGAGGCAAGTGTCCAGCTCGCAAAGAACCTAAATTGCCTGACCATAAGTGGAGATGAGAGTCTGTAATTTATTTGATGATCATGTCAGGAATACTCTAATACATGAAAAGAAAGTAACATTTAGGGTGGAGTGTGTGACTAATTACAGAATAGTGAGAAAACCACTCAAACCATCAGAGGCCTGGGGTGAAGCCTTAACCCAATAAGGCCCGGTATGTTACATGGATCAGCCTCACTATGTGTTGTTGAAATGGCTCAGGATGTCTCACAATGTTTTCCCCAGCTTTATAGGAGCCGATTTTAAGCCTCCAACTCTCTCAAAGGAGTGGTAAGATAAATTATTAATTCATATTGTACATACATACTACTTCAAAACTAGAATTATCATCATGAGAAGACTAATACCAAAATCATATCTGTATTTTAATGTACAAAGCTGAACCTGAATCAGAATGTAGTTTATCCAGCTCAATCTAGAGATTTGAAGAAACAGCTAATCTGTCCAAATTTCAAATGTAGAAAGGAATTTATTTTGCAAAAATGCCTAAATCTAATTTTAAAATGATGGAATGATTTGTGAGTAAAATATTTTCTGATGTCAAACTTCAAAATTGGACCTCTATGTAACTAAATAGCAGCATCATACATCACTTGCATTCACACACAAATTCCACATTACATGTATGTCATAAACCTGCAAAACTAGAACACAACTTATAATCAACACAGTAATGCTGCAAATGCACTGTACATGCTTTGGTTTACTGGGATTCCAATTGGCCTCTGCATTGCAGTGGCTATTATTCCTTGGGTCCAAAACAGCTTTACTTGTGAGAGTGCATGAAAAGAATTTCACATATCACAATATTTACATTTTTACAAAGACATTCACACAGACAAAGTAAGATCACTCCTGGCAATAGATGGAAACAAATAAATGTAAATTAAATAAAAAATATATCCTGTTCATCATATATTTACATTATTCTGTTAGTGAAAGCAGTTGTTATCAATTTTCAGGTAAAAAACCTAATAAAGTGTTGGTCTACTTAAAATCATAACCCTCAACAACAGAGATACAAGGCAGAATTTCTGTGGCATTCCGATTTTAAAACTTTGTGGAATGTTATAGTATAACATATATAATATTCAATTAGTGTCTCCTTAGTATTATTCATATTAGTATTATTTGACTTGAGATTAAATTCTACAACTACTACCAGAAATAATAGTAATAATAATAATAATAATAATAATAGGGTCTTCGCCTGAAGTACCTTCAGGCTCAGGCCCTAATAATGAGCAGCATGGCTCAGTGGTAGAGTGGCCTTCTAGCATCTGAAGGGTCACTTGTTAGATCCTCACTTCCCCCGGTGACCATGTCGAAGTATCCTTGAGCAAGATACTGAACCCCTAATTGCTCCTGATAGCCCTGCAATAGTGGCGACCCTTCCAGGGGTACCCCTCCCCTGCCCAATGTCAGCTTGGCAGGCATAGCCCCCAACCCTTAATGGATAACCTATATTGAAAATGGATGGCTGGACAATAAGAATAATAATCATAATAATGGACTTAACTGAAAAGGAACCAAAATGCAGAACTCTGTACAGGAAGGCCAACAGAGTGGCATTGGCACTTTCCTCTCCTTCCAGTTTTTAATTTTGCATCTTTGCAATATGAATGAGTCACAACAACAGTGCTGGCATTTCCATGGAAAAGGTGTTGATGTGATCTAACAATTTAAGTGACCAAATGCATGAAAAAAAGAAAACATAATCTGCTCACTGTAGCCTGGAGCCATTTAGCGTCAGTTAAAAAAAACTTGGTCTACTCACATATGGGCAATAAAAACATGATTAGTGCAGGAGAACTGCTCCACAGATGGCCTTAAGTCTATATTCAGCTGTGAAAAGGAGAAAAGCAGACTTTAAATTGACTTAACTTATTACATTTTCAATTTCTCATTGACTTCCTTTTCTAAATAAAAAGAATATCATCTGTTACAGGGTAATTTTTTTAATGGCAGAGGTTTTTGGAAGGATTATGAATAAATCTTCATCATTAGCTCACCCTAATATGTCTGTCTATCAATGCTTGCACCTTGTCACTGAATGAAAACGGCATCCTGCATAGTGAAAGACATTTTTGAAAATAAATTTGGTCAATATCAATACAATACTTATTAGAAGGCTGAATGGCTGTATTTAGTTAATGAGTGAGAGCCACTAGCCCACAGTATATGGGAAACATACATACACACATACAGTAATTTGATTCAAATGTTGCCAAAATTGTATTATCATAATATTTGAATCAATCTTTTGTCTTAACAGTGCTAATATCTTCAATAAAAGACAAAAAATGGATAAGGGTTCCGTCACTCACCCCATAAAAATGTCAACTGTTCTGTGAATCAAAGGCAGTCTGTAAGATACATGATAAATCAGATGTTTCATCATCAAAAACATTTTTTTCTTTCTCAGTAAACTATCATTTTCCTTTCGCAGACTCAATGTAGACATTAATGTCAAGGTTGGAAGAAATTTCAGGGGATAGAACACTGTGTATCACTTAGAGGACATTGGGCGAGAGGCGAGGTACACCCAGGATGGGTTGCCAGTCCATTGCAGGGCCATCAGGAGCAATTAGGGGTTCAGTATCTTACTTAAGGATACTTTGACATGGTCACCAGGGGCCTCATGTATCAATACTTGCATGGATCTCATACTAAAAATCTGCGGTCGTAAGAATCACGAAAGTTGCGTATGCACAAAAAAATCTGGATGTATCAATATGTGCGAGCACCAGAATCCACACACGTTTCCTTGATACATCCCAATTAGCGTGGAATTGAGCACAGATGTTGGGGCGACCGGGCCCGCCCACGTTACGGCCACCTATAAATACGCAAATTCATTTAAATAGGGTCTCCGCTGTCCTCGCTCGCAAAATATTGTCAAAGAAAAAGAGGTTCACGCCGTGCAAGCTGGAGGTGCTGGTCGGGGAGGTGGAGGAGAGACAGCAGAGTTTGTTTCACATCCTGTCCAGTGGTGAACAATAAACGTTGTGAGTGGGATAAGAAGTGCGAGAGGGTGAACGCGGTGGGTTCGGAGCAACGCACCCCATGCGGAAATTTAAAAATATAAAAGTGGTCGGACCTGTTATTGGCTAAAGTTCCCTTCTAATCACCAGTGTTATTTATCATCATTTTCATACATCTTAACCACTTCTAATGATGGAAAGAACGAGTCGTTACGTGTGTTTGAAGTTTTATGACGACGGGAGAAAAGTGTTGGCTCCTCCTTTACTGAACGTTCAAATTGATACAAAGCATAGTTTGCCTCATTAAACCTGCACGAGCATCACTACGTCATAAGCTTGTACTACTGCTAGCGCTCTGAAAGATTTCCTATCTCTATTTCTAATGCACGTCTGCAATTCTACCTTCCTAAACAATGCAAGTTAAATGTATGACTAAATTCAACACTGCGCAATCACTAAATGTGATTTAAACATTTAAATAACAATATAGAAAATGGCACTAACAGGACCTCAAGGTGCCGGAGGAGTGCAGCTGTACGCCGCTGCCAGACAGGTGGGGGTCAGGGAGAGGGGCACCTGATGGAGTTTGAGCAGTGGGTGGCGGCAGTCATGGGCAACACCTCTGTGGGGGTGGGGGGGGGTGGACACCAGGAAACCAGTGTCCCTTCGGTTGCTCGACAGCCACTCTACCTCTGAGCCATACTGCCCCTGCATTTGAACATATTTCTTGATAAAAAATGTAAGAGAGCTGTCCAACATGCTGCATCAAATCCAAGACTCTGTAACTGTGCTAAATCTTATGTAGTGAAGGCATGCACATAAATCATAAATCATCCTAGAAGCTCTATAAATATTTTGGCAAATGGAAATGGAAAAGGATTGCTTTCAAAAGAAACTAACAACAGCCTCATTATCCCCCCTGTTGTTGTGGGCATATTGATTGGATATCCATGTAAATGTCAGTAATACTGTATTAAATATGCTATTATCTTCACGAGTTCTTCAATCAAAGGTGATTTTAATCAGATCTTAACAGTGATTTTTTTTTTAAATCATTTTCACACTGGTCTCATCACTTGTAAATTCCTTCAAATCTTTTCATGTATCTGAGCACATCAGTTTACCTTTGGTGCAAAATAAATTTCAGCCACCACAAGTGGTTCATACTGTACTTGGACTGCAGTATGAACTCCAGTATGGAGTATGAAAAATAATTGTGCTTTTTTGTCATAAAGTAATTCAAAAATAATTTACATTATATAAAAACTGTGTAAGTAACACAAAAGTCAATACTGTGAAGCATTTACATCATAAACACTAAACAAAACGTATCAATATCAATTCATAACAATCAGCCTGGTCTCCTGTGTTTGGCACGTTTACATCTACATCACTTCCACTCTTATTCTCTTGTGGGCTCCATTTAAAAGTTAAAAAAAAACATTCTCAAGTTATCTCTTTTTACAAGTGGTAATTAGATCACCAGGATCAGGATGAGCAAAATACTCAGATGAAATGAGCATTTCGCACAGATACAGTACTGTGGATGAGACAAGGCCGAGGAAATGACATGTTGTAACATGTCATCATCTGTGTTTGGGTGTTTTGTGTGTGTGTGTGTATGTGTGTGGGAGGGGTAGAGTTTTCATTGAATGACTGTGTCCTACAACATTCTCTGATAGGCAGCTGGCCTGTCAGTCACACCAAGATCCCCCCACACACACATATGTACACACAGCTGAGCAGCACTTTTTGTAAGAAAATGCACCTCACTGCAGCATACTGAAGTAGTCCAGGTTTCAAATCTGCTACACCAGTAGCTCAATAGCAGGTTACCTGGTGTGATAGACAGATTTCATTAAAAAGCTGATAACTGATATAAATTCATGATGCATTAAAACAGTCATAAAAACTGTTTAAAATGGTTAATAGAGTCAGTCATGTGAAAAGACAATTCATTTATAAATAGATGAGCAATTAATGCAAAACCCTTACATAATTTGAAGTCTATGTAAACATGGTTAAAATTGTGAAGAGGTTAAAATGTTGATGTGACGTGAGAGGCTAAAATAGTTGAAAACTGCCATGAATATATCTGACGTATGAGTTAATCTGTGGTTGGCCTGCTTAGCCTTCAGAGGTGTCACTCATAATTGATTAGTTGTGCTTGCAGTGGCGAGAAGGGGGAGCTCTTCTCTATGATGCTTCATTCTTGAGGAAGCTGCCGAAGAGAAAGCATTGTCCAAGAATCTTCTACAATTTCGTTTGGCAGACACTTCTGTCTAAAGCCACGTACAACACAATCAGGAATTTGGACTGGAGAGAAAGCCTGAGCAAGTATGAAAGTGCTTTAGGATTGATTGGCCGCAGGTGGTTGAAGAATCTGTTGGGCAGGGACACTGGCGGGGAGAAGTGTCTGAATTACATGGTTTATTGACAGGGGTATCCCAGGGTTCAGTGGATGGTCCCCTACTCTTCTCCTTATGCACCACCTTACAGTGCTATAATCTGTTTATGTGGATTCTCCTAACACTGCTATGCTGGCGACACTAAGCTTTCCACCTGAAGACACATCTGACTCAGCTCAGATATCAGTGCAGCATGTCTGGCTGATATCTCAACATGGATGAAGGAACGTCACCTTCTACTAAATCTGTCTAAAACTGAGTTCATTGTCTTCCCAGCATGTCCCTACATTCAACCACAGATCAGTGTATTGCACGATTCAAATAAACTTTTGCCCACAAACTCTGCTCGAAATCTGGATGTCATGATTGATGTCAAGCTAACGTACATTTAACGTACATGAGGCCTCAATTGCTCAGTCAATATGCCCTCCATAACATCAGGAGGATCAGACCCTACCTGTGGTTTAAGATCCAGCTCTTAGTGAATACTTAGCATTGACAATGCAGAATATTGAATGTCTTGAATGTTGAAAGATATTGTTTATGTTGAATTATTGGTTGTGGTCAGTTGTGGTTAAATTTTATTAAGCGAAAAAAAAAAACTGGCACTTCTGCCACCTGGAAGCACCTGCGCCCAGTCCAACTTGAAGCACTTGGTCATACTTATTAAGGTTTTCCAGTCCTGTCTAAATTCTTGCTTGTGTTTTATGTCACTTTGGACAAAAGCTTCAGCCATGAAATTGTATAAATTGTAAATTGTAGCTACAACAGCAGGTCTTTCAGCCATCAGAAGAGGGGCTGTTAAAAAAAGATAGAGAGGTATTGCAACAAGCTTTAGCATTGCCACAAGAAAAGAAACTAAGCCAAAATAGTGAAACCAAAAAGTCAGTGGATGAGGGAGTTAATGTTGCTGAACCAGACAATGCCCCTACCAAACAGATCCCTCAACCTCACCTATCAGTACAGTGGAGTAGAGAATTTAAAATATCTCGTCAGATTGGTGTACCAGGGCAAAATGGTAAACTTACTTTCTCAAGCCTAGCGCACTGGATTGAGCAGGCATCAGCAAGGGATTCCCTGAAATTAAGATCGTTTATGTAGTAATTAGGACAATAGCACCAGGCCTGCAATTATGCAGAGGGCTAAACCAACCTACCCTTCCTACCTTGAGGAGGATTCTCAGGTCCAATTACCAAGAGAAGGGTGCCACAGGACTGTAAAAAAAAGCTCACATCAGAAGTCTAAAGCAACCAGTAAACTCCCCAGACATTCCCAATCTGTACTCTATATTTGAGACAAAAAATTCTATTTGCTTCACAAAAAGCAGAGTTTTGCCTAAGATATGATCCTACCCTTGTACAGAGTATGTTTCTGCGTACTGTACTTACAGGTCTGCAAAATGATAGTAACAGAAGCAACCTACAACCTTACATACAACAAACAACATTAAGTGATGTGCTGGTCATCAAAAAAACTAAACATTGCCTGTGCAAATAAAGCAGACACAAAACAAAAAGAAACTACTTTGCCAACAGCAGCCAGCCACAGTGCACTCAGTCCAGCCAGAGGGAACACCTGCAAATAAAAAGAGAATCCAGAACACAGTTACAATATACAGCCTGATGCATTAGTGAACTGAAAGAAATGCACTTTGACATGGCAATGTCAAAAAATCTTGGTGTTGAAACTGCACAACTCAGAGAGTCAATTTGACAGCCCTACCCAACACAGACCCAGTTTCTGGCCCCTTCCATGCATTAATGAAATAAAAGAAATGCACTCTGACATGGCAATATTAAAAAATCTTGGCATTTCAGTTGCACAAATCAAAGAGTTCATTTTGACAGCCCTATCCAACCCAGACCAAGTTTCTGGCCCCTCCCACTGTACAGGAATGTATTCCCCCTACTCAGTCCCAGTACCCACCATAAAGCATCTAGCCTCCCCCAGGGCCAGGACGAAGAGGAGATACAGCTCCCCAGCGTCAGTGCCCAAACCCCAAATCGTGTCAACAAGGTGAAAGTAAATATTGTACACATCTTATTATCCAGATCACTGGGACCAAAGTCTGGAGTGGCATCTTTAAGTCAAGTCAAGTCAATTTTACTTATATAGCGCCAAATCGAAACAAAAGTTATCTCATGACACTTTACAGGTACAGCAGGTCTAGTACCACACTCCTTCAATGAATTTACACCCAACAATTCTCCATGAGCAAGCACATCCTGCAACAGTGGTGACGAAAACCTTCCTTTTAACGAGCAGATCCAGGCTCAATGGGGACGGCTTTCTGCTTTGACCAGTTGGGGGGGGGGGGGCAGTAGAGCAGGGCAGAGACAGGGATAGATAATGGAGGAAGACAGATATACAGAAGGAAAGAGTGGGACAGAGATAAAGAGAGCGATAAAGGGACATGGTGGGGACATGAGCAGGTAGTGCTATGGGTGGCAGCTTGAGCCTCTTCAGGTCTGTAGCCCCCTCCAGCAGCATCTGGGATGTGGGGAGCCCGAAGGCTCTGGAGAAGAAAATGAGTTAGTAACGCATAGGAGTATGATTTATATACAACACATATAAAAGAACAGAGAGGAGAGGGAGGAGGAGAGAGAAGCCCAGTGCACCATGGGTGATCCCCTGGCAGTCTAAGCCTATAGCAGCATATCTAAGGGCCAGCCTAAGCAGCCCTAACTATAAGCCTGCTCAAAAAGGAAGGTCTTAAGTCTGCTCTTAAACATAGAGAGGGCGTCTGCATCCCGGACCGAAACTGGGAGACGTTCCACAGGAGGGGAGCCTGATAGCTGAAGGCTCTGGCTGCCATTTTACCTTTTGAAACTCTAGGAAGCATAAGTAACCCTGTATCCTGGGAGCGAAGGGTTCTAGCTGGGTAATAGGGGACTATGAGCTCCGTCAGGTATGAAGGTGCCTGACTGTTGAGGACTTTGTATGTTAGGAGTATTTTGAATTCAATTCTGAATTTGACAGGGAGCCAATACAGAGAAGCCAGTACAGGAGAGACATGGTCTCTTCTACTAGTGCTCGTCAACATGCAGGCAGCAGCATTTTGGACCAGCTGGAGAGTCTTTAGGGACTTACTGGTGCAGCCTGATAGGAGGGAATTGCAGTAATCCAGCCAGGAAGTGACAAAAGCATGGACTAATTTTTCTGCATCTTTTTGAGACAGGATGTGTCTGATCTTAGCAATGTTGCATAAATGAATGAAAGCAGTCCTAGAAATTTGCTTAATATGGGGGTTAAAGGACAGATCCTGATCGAAGAGAACTCCTAGGTTCCTTACGGTAGTGCTGAGGGCCAAAGTAATGCCATCCAGGGTACCTATCTCAGTCAATAGTGTGTCTCTAAGGTTTTTTGGGCGCAGGACAATAATTTCAGTTTTATCAGAGGTTAATAAAAGGAAATGATGGGTCATGCAAGTTTTTATCTCCTTTAGACAGGCCTCCAATTTAGTCAGCTGATTTGTTTCATGTGGATGCATTGATAGGTACAGCTGCATGTCGTCTGCATATCAGTGAAAATTAATTGAGTTTTTCCTAATAACGTGACCTAGAGGAAATAGGTATAGGGTGAAGAGGACTGGTTCAAGCACAGACCCTTGTGGAACACCATAAGTGACTGCAGTGGTTTCAGAGGGGTTATCATTAGTTAGTACGAACTGAGATCTACCCAGTAAATATGATCTAAACCAATTTAGTGCAGTTCCTTTAATGCCAATGACATGTTCCAGTCTCTGTCGAAGGATATGGTGGTCAATGGTATCGAAAGCTGCACTAAGACCTAATAGGACCAGCACAGAGACGAGTCCCTCATCTGATGCTAGTAGGAGGTCATTGGTAACTTTGACTAGTGCTGCTTCTGTGCTATGATGAATCCTGAAACCTGACTGGAAATCCTCTAATAAGCTGTTGCTGTGGAGAAAGTCACAGAGCTGTTTAGCATCTGCTTTCTCCAGAATTTTGGAGAGAAAAGGAAGATTTGATATCGGTCTGTAGTATTTGGCCAAAACTTCTGGATCCAGGGTTGCTTTTTTGAGAAGGAGTCTAATTTCTGCTACTTTAAAGGACTGTGGGACGTAACCAGATAACAGCGACACATTGATCATGTCCAAGAGAGAAGTGCTAACGAGTGGTAGAAAGCAGCTTAGTTGGGATGGGGTCTAGAAGGTGGATGGTTTAGAGGAGGAAATTATTGAACTGAGCTCATGAAGGCCAACGGTAGAAAAACTATCAAAGTGTACGTCTGGGCCTCCAGCAGCCTCTAAGGCTTCTGAGGTTATAGGTGCCATGTTGACAGCTGATGACAGGAGGAGGTGAATTTTCTATCTAATAAGAAGAATTTTGTCATTAAAGAAGTCCATGAAATTTTTGCTGCTCAGGGAAACAGGAATGCTTGGCTCAATAGAGCTGCAGCTCTCTGTCAGTCTGGCTACAGTACTGAAGAGGAACCTGGGGTTGTTCTTCTGCTCCTCAATTAGTGCCAAGTAGTAGGCTGCTCTAGCTATACGAAGGGCTTTCTTATAACTTTTAAGGCTGTCTTGCCAGACTACATGTGAGTCCTCCAGTTTGGATGAGCGCCATATTCTTTCTAGTTTCTGGGTCTTTTGTTTAAGCTGTCTGGTTTCTGAATTGTACCAAGGTGCTTTTTTTCCCCTTGGATTTATAGATTTCTTTTTTAATGGGGCAATTGAGTCTAGAGTTGTTCTTAAAGTCCAAAGTTGTTCTTAATAGATGAGTTGTGCCACTTCAGCTGCAGTATATTTCTTTGCTGGTATTTTTTTCCTGACATTGTACACTGCTCTGCCAAGCACATCTTTTCAGCGTACAACACTAACTTGCCATCAAGGTGTAGTGAGTCACAACAACTGGCCTCTTAATGCATTTATGACTCCACGGGGCCTCTATGAATGTATAAAGTTTCCATCCGGGTTGATGAACACAACAGCCGCCTTTCAAAGGTGTATGAAGGAGTGCTTGGAAGACGCGCAAGACAACATCTTTGTGTCCTACCTGGATGATACACTTGTGTACAGTCGTCCGTCATTTCAGGATCATGTGAACAATGCTAGAAAAGTGCTTCAGTCATTGATAATAATCATAGCGAACACCCATCCTGTATTATTAATGATGCTACTGCTGTGACTGAAAGGGCTACTATACTTGATTGTTTTAATAATCATTTTTCTGCCTCTGGTTCCCTATTCTTTAGGTCTTCTTCCACAATTGCTATGCCTGTCCTTAATCTTGTGTCTTCAACCCAGATTTTGGTAACATGTCTGTAGGCCATATCTCTGCGGGTCAACCTTGCTTTGTTTTTAGGTTGTTCTCCATGGAAGAGGGGAAGAGGTCCATAGATCTCTTCTCTCTCTCTCTCTCTCTCTCTCTCTCTCAACATTTCCAAATCTGCAGGCCCAGATCATTTGGAACTATATTTTTTAAAGCTAGCTGCTGATTTTATTGCGAAACCTCTCCAATATATTTTTAATCTCTCTATCACTACAAATTGTATTCCTGAAATTTGGAAAGTTGCTTATGTCCTTCCCCTTTTGAAAGGGTGGACCCTACTTGTTTAAATAATTATCAACCTACAGATAGGGCCGCCTATAATTTCGCGCAATCTAGTGCTGGGGCCCTGACCGGTACAATGCAGCAAATGCAAATGAGATGCTTTAACAGTCCCAGCCAATAACATACACAGTCATACAACCAGTGACATTGTGGATGAGTCCAATCCCTGTTTACCAACCCTTACTCATGAAGGAATAATAAACATAAAATACGTTTTGGACTGTTAAGTGTAGAGACAGATTGCTTGATTTCATGTCAAAGATTAATACATTATATGATTTCATGTAGACAATAGTGTGAAACACCTCATTGGTATCGTCCCTGAAACACAGTTAACAAAAATAAAACATGACCTAATGAGGGTCTTTTCTTTAAAGTTTATGGTGTCAGGACGACATCTCATTTTGCATAGTGTGTGATAGATTGATTTTGTTAAAAAGCTGATAACTGATATGAATTCATGATACAGTAAAACAGTAAAAAAATACATAAATAAAAATGGTTTCTAAAGTCAGTCATTAAAATAAGTGAAAAGAGAATTCATTTATAAATAGATGTCCCATAAAAGTAAAACCCTTGCATAATTCATAATTTGAAGTCTATGTTAACATGGTTAAAATTGTGAAAAGGTTCAAATATTGAAGTTATGTGAAAGAGAATGACCAGCCATTCCTCCATAGAATCACCAGAAGACCCTACAGCAAATTCAGCACATATTATGTATGAGTGTGTAGCAGTCTGTACTTAGTCAGTGCGAGTATGTTTCACTATTAAAGGTGATTCCAAGTGAAGTTTCATCTGTATGCTGATTTCACATACGGCTTCATCACGCTGGATGAGAGCACTGATATCACAGACACCGATCAGTTACTCATTTTAATATATTCCAATAGGATCTTCCAGGGCCGGAAGAGGACTCAGAGCAGGTGTGTGACATGCACCACAATGGTTGAGGTTTTTTTTTTTTTGAGACACAATACACCATCTGGGCATCACAAGTGTTAACTACAGGTCAATGTTCGAGTGGGTGAGACAAAATTGAAATAACTTACTGGAGTGATTTTATACGAAATCCGCTGGAATTTAGCTAGCCAGCGTTGATTCTATTTTGTGCTATCAACTTCAACTAACTAGCTAAACAAATACAAAATGGCCAAAAAGCAAGTGCCTTTTATTGAAGAAATAGAGGACATCAAGAGATCCCTTGACCTTTTTGGTGAAGAAGTCTCTGCTGTCAGGCAGGAACAGAAGAACATCCTGGACCTGGTAGGGGAGATAAAAGCTCTACAGATGCAGAACTTGGAACAAGAAAAAAGTGACTTTCTGGAGAACCAAGTGGCTGATTGGGAACAGTACATTCAGATGAATGACATCATTGTGACCAGGCTACCTACAAAAACCCAGTCATGTGCCCAAGCGATGACAAGAGAAGAAGGAAAAGAGGACAGCGAGGATTACACTAACTCCGTGGAGCAGCAGTTGACAGCATTCCTTCAATCCAAAGGGATCAAAATAAGAAACAATAACATTGAAGCAAGTCATACTCTCCACAGGAGAAACAACACAGGAAAACTGGCAATAATAGTAGGATTTATTAACAGAAAGCACAAAATGGAGCTACCGAAACAAGGGAAAAAGCTAAAAGGTTCAGATGTCTGTCTGAATAAACACCTGACAAAAAAAAAATGCAGACATAGCAATGTTGTGTGCTGAAGAGCGAATTGGTAAAAAATAATGATAATTGATAATTACGAATATAATTATCGATTAATAAATTAATTACTAATTAATATTAAATATTAATTATACGGGGCACCACCCTGATGAGTTCAGGGAAACTATAATACGACCAAACTTGTAACAGTTATCAGTCTTAAATAGAGTTTATCTACTAAACAGTCAATATTCTGTAACATTAACTACCTAGGGACAGCTCTGATGTTGAAGGATGAGATCCGAGCACTGGCTATTGCTTAGACACGTGACCACAAGTTCGTACACAAAAGACACTACGACTTCTCTCATATAATAAAAATATATTTTTTAACACAGTGTATCAATCAATCAGCAACACGTTGGTACAACTGTTATCTAAACGAAAGACACAAGTGATAATATGTGTGTGTGCGCATGTGTGTGTAAACGTGTGTGTGTGAGTGAGTGAAGCAGGGGAGGGGGAGTATGGTTGCCTAGCAACCTGTTAGCGTCGCAGCAGGGCTAAAAGCTAGGCTAGTTAGCTGAGGCTAGTTAGCACCGTGGAGGTAGAACTTGCGGAATGTTAAAAACTAAGCGGAGCGCTTAGCGAGAAAGAGAGAGAGACAGAGAGAGAGAGAGAGACAGAGAGAGAGAGGGAGGAAGGAAGGAAGGAAGGAAGGAAGGAAGGAAGGAAGGAAGGAAGGAAGGAAGGAAAGAACAAAGGTAAACCCAAAGATGTGTGTGTTAACACACTTGTGCAGTATTAATAACCGGTAACACCTTCTTGAGATGTCACGGTTATTGATAACTAACGACAATAAATAATACATAATGCTATGTAATTTCTGCTAATTACAGGACTTCCCTCACATAAACAGAGCATTCATATACATTATACAACACACTAAGCTATTTCTCTGCCCAGAAAATGCCTAGTTAAAGGAATCCTTACTTGATCCGGTGGAGCGGTAAGGGATTCAGTTTCCGTGTTCCGGAGCGTGGTTCGGCTCGACTCGGAAGGCAGCAGAGCGGCGGCGGGGCAGCCTGCAGGGTCTGCTGGAGTTGCTGGTGGGTAGGATGAAGAAGCTGTGATGAGCTTCTTTCACCTAGGACCAGTTCACGCGGGTTGCGAGGCTCGACGGTGGCTTCTCTGGACGAGTGAACAGGAGGGAGAGAGTTGTCCTTCTGGGGGGCTCTGTCGTCGCTACACTGTACTCGTGGTTCGAGGTGGAGAACCGGAGGGTGGGATCTTCTTGAAGATTTGCAAACCACCCAAGGGAAGACAACCACCGAGAGAAGAAGATCACAGAGAGGCGAAAATCACCGATAGAGTCTTCTTCGCGCTGAAGTTTTGTATGTTGAGGCCGATGATGTCACTTCCTGTGGGATGATACTGGCTCTCAGCCAATAGCATTTGACAGGTTCTTGGATGTAATCAGTGGCCAGAGTTCTCAGAGTGGGGCCAGTGGTCAGTGTAATAACCTTTTACGACCCTTTGTCTGAGAACATGTGGTCACTTGAATTCAGGCTTTGAAAAGGGGTGTTAGGCCTCACAGGCCGAAAGCCTTTCTTCAGCTGGACTGGTTGTCACATCTCTGAATTAATCTCTTGGTCTGGTTGAGTTGGCACAACAGCAAGAAAAGCCAGACTCCTGAGGAAGCAAGGAAAAATCCAAAACTCTTGCTTCCTCAGGAGTCTTGGTCACCCAAGGCATTGAGGAACTGGACAAATATCTAAGAGACAGGCAGCAGTTTGTGCAAATGGGAGAACATAAATCAGAACACATGAACATTGCATGTGGGGTACCACAGGGGTCAGTATTGGGACCAAAATTATTCATATATTTACTAATATATTTTGTTTGGGTGAGAATTTGCAGCAGGTTTTTTCCATGATCACAACAGAAATAAACAAGGAAAAACTATGGTTTGACAGAAATTAATTATCAAACCAAGCAAAACAAAAGTTATGTTGTTTGGAAGAAAAAAACCTGGATGCAATGGTGAATTGATAATGGATAATATAAAAATAGAAAAGTCGATGGAACAAAATTTCTTGGTGTAATCCTGGACAACAAAATAAGCTAGAAATCTCACGTAAGCCACATGCGATCAAAATTAGCAAAGTGCATTGCAATTTTAGGAAAAAAAAGACAAATTCTGGATCAGAAATAACTACACACTCTATTATGTTAACTGTTTTTACCATGTCTAATATACTGTATGGAGGTCTGGAGAAACATCTATAAAGCACTCTACAGCCAATATGCATAATACAGAAAATAGCAATAAGAGCAATAAACAAGGCCGGATACAGAGATCACACAAACCCACTGTTAATAAAATCAAAAATGTTGAAATTTATAGATTTGGTCAAATTTGAAACAGCACAAATGTTGTATAAAGCAAGAAATAATCCACTGCAACAAAATATGAAATGTTATGTTAGGAAATGTTAACAGGAAGGGAGGGAGGTTATGATTTAAGGGAAATCTAAATTTTAAAAAAATTAAATGGTTGGAACAACATTGAAAAGCTTCTGCATTTCGAGCAGTGGAGTGACCTTGTGGGACAATTTGGATATGGAGATTAAAAAACAAATACAAACTTGTGTTCCACACCCTGCTTCCCTGGGATCTGTGATTTCTCTCCGGCATGGCCTGATAATGGAGCCTCTACCTGGGCAGCAGAGAGCCCACACAAGCGGTGTTGTTTAGACTAACCTGCGCCCACTCAGATGTGCTGTAGCCAGTGTGACTCCTAACATCTCACTGAATATCCATCCATCCATCCATCATCTACCGCTTGTCCTGTTAAGAGTCATGGGGGGCTGGAGCCTATCCCAGCAGCCTTCAGGCAAGAGGCGGGGTAAACCCTGGATGGGTTGACAGTTCATTGCAGGGCCAACACATATAGACAGACCACCATTCACACTTTCAGCCACACCTATGATCAATTTAGAGTATTCTATCAGCCTAGTCCCCTCTTGCATGTCTTTGGACTGTGGGAGGAAGCCGGAGTACCCAGAGTGAACCAACGCAGGCACAGGAAGAACACGTAAACTCTACAGAGAAAGACACCTTCTTGCTGTGTGGCAACAGTGCTAATCACTCTACCACCCTGCCCCATATCCTTGTCCTCACTGTCTGATGTTGTTTGTGAGCTACGACCCACAAACTGTCTCTGACAGCATTCCCTCTCACCTTTTAAAAGAGGCATTTGACTCAGCTGGCACTTTTGTTCTTTTTCCGGCACATGCCTGTTTTAGTTCAGGAGTCTTTTCAGCTTCTTTTAAACATGCTATAGTGCAGCCACTAATCAAAGAAGCCAAATCTGGACCCTTCTGCCCTCTCAAACTTCCAGCCCATCTCTAAGCTGCCCTGTCTGTCCAAAATGTGAAGGAAAGTAATCTCTATCCAGCGCAAACTTAAAAATGAAACTTGAAAAAGACATCTTTGAAAAATTCAAATCTAGTTTTACACTCTGTCATAGCACTGAAACTAATTGCTTTTTGATGAGCTTGTTTTAACTGTTGATTCTGGGTGTACTGCTATCTTGGTAATACTAGAGCTGACTGCTGCCTTTGGTGTTGTAGATCATAAGACCCTTTTATCTCATTTAGAAAAATGTGTTGCTATCAAAGGTGCCACCCTTATGTTACTTCCATCATAAGTGATTTTCTCTATATATGCTGCCCCTAGGTTCCATTTTACGTAAGCATAATATTTATTTTCATTGTTATGCAGATGATGTCCAAATCTACCTTTCCCATAAAAGTAAAATGTAAGGATTCTCTTGAGCCTCTGCCTACTGCTCTAAATGACATTAAGACCTGCATGGACCTAAATTTTCTTAATCTAAATGATGATAAGACAGAGGTTTTTGGGCTTGGATATCAGTCCCTCCGCTGGTGTTTTAGGGCCCCTCGCGGCAAAAAACATTCTTTTATCAAAAGCCTTTGGGTCACTTTTGATAGTGGTTTTAAATTTGACAGACAAATTGGCTCTGTAGTAAAAGGGTACTTTGAGGCTCCTGGCCAAAGTAAAGCCCTACCTTTCTCCCAATGATTTGGAGAGGATTATCCATGCATTTATATCATCTAAACTGGATTATTGTAATGCTCTATATTGTATGTGGTTCTAGACCAGCTCTCCCTGCAGCTAGTGCAGAATGCTACAGTGCATCTCTTGACCGGCATCAAGAAGCACAAACATATTATTATACCAGTACTAGCTTCCCTGCACTGGTTGCGTGTTCACATCAGGATAGATTTTAAAATCAGGATGCTTGTCTTTAAACTATTAAATGGCCTGGCCCCTCAGTACCTAGCTGAACTCCTTCATGTCCGGACCCCAACTAGAACACTAAGATCATCCAAAGAGCTGTTTTTATCTGTCCTGAGATCCAGGCTGAGGACTAATGGTGACTAAACTTTTACAGTGGCTGCCCCCAAGCTGTTGGAGGGGCTGCTGTTAGGCTCAGAATAAGGTGACCAAAAACGGGTCTGGACTCAGGTAGCACAACCACAGACAGACAGAACACAGGGAGTCAGATGAAACCACCTGACGGCTGTTTATTGGATGGAAGAAAAAGGGGAAGGAACAAAATCTACACTAACTTAGGGACCTAAAAAATGGGGGGAATGTGGTGCATGGCTGTGTAAGATGAGATGTGTAATTGAACTATGTGTATGCGTGGGTGTGCATTGTGAAATGTTGCGTGTGCGTGTACTAACCAGTCCGTGAGGAAGGGAGCCCTACCGCTAGGGACAGAGGGCACGAGGGTCCAGAGGAGGGAAGGCAAGGCAGGGAGTGGGGATTTGTCCAGGAGACAGAAATGGGGGTGAAGGCGAGGGTCGAAGATAGGGAATGGTCCTGGAGGGTGGCGTGGAGTCGTGGAGGGTCGAGGAGTCGAGGAGGCAGACGAGAGACACGGAGGAAATCACGGAGGGGTTCTCAGAGGCAGCTTGGAGCCAGGGGAATCTTGGGAAAAAAAACAAAGTCAAACGGGATGAGTGAAAAAAGGGATGGCTAGAAGCAAGCGAACAATGAAACAGTAATACTGCGAGGTAAGCCAAGGAGCTTGTCGGCAAAGTTACCACGTGGGATCAGTACAATCAAGCCCGGGTTGAAGGTCATGGATTCCTCTTATAGCTGGCCTGGCAATTGCCTGCAGGCATGGCTGATTGCTGATCGGTGGCACCTGTGCTAGAATCAGCCTGAGGAGGGCCATGGAGAGCATGGGAGGGAGGATCCCTAACAGCTGCCACTGTAAGTTAGATCTGTTCAGACCTAAGGGATTTTAGGTGAAGATATATTTATTTTCTTTGGCCTTTTAGGCTCATTAAGCTTTACATCCCTGGTACAAGTATGGTTTCCTTGATAGTGTTTTGTTTCTTTTTATTATCATTGTTGATATTTTTAGTTTGTTTGTTTTTAAATTGTAACGCACTTTGGTGTAACTTTGGTTGCTATATAAATAAAGTTGACCTTGACGTATATTGACACTTACAAACTAAAGATATATGAATTATATATTATATGCTACGTAGTTTGTATGTGTATTATGTGTATATTTATATGGATGACATGTTTTGCAATGTATAAATGTATTTTTTTGGGGGGTAACACTATATTAAGGTGCACCTATGAATCATGAACTACTTGCTGATTACCATGCAAATTACGGCAAATGGGCTATTTATTAGCCATTATATGCTACTTATTAACACCTTATTCTGTACAGCCTTATTCAACACCCACTAAGCCATTAACTAAGGGTTTTTCAAAAATAACCTCTGAATTTCTGATTATTAACTGTAAATTCATAACTTGTTGTGTATGGATTATGATCTTAACCTCTTCCACTCACAGCATATTTTCAGGAAAAAATGCCTAAAAAGACATACCCATAGTAAATATGTCATTATTACACTTTACTAAAGGTTATATGCATGTTCTTGGTGTCCTTGGACATCTAGGGACTTCAGAGAATGTGTTCCAAGTGTCAGAAGTGTTGTATCTGTCATTAAGCCTGAGTAAATTGGAATAAACCAGAGGAAAAATTACATTTGTTTACTCTTGCCAAAATATTTTATTTTTTTGACAGAGGAAAACACGATGCTAGCAATGATTTCATGCACCCAGACACCACTGAATAGCTTCATCCACTCCTTGACCACAAATTTACCAAAGTTGATAGAATTTGGGCTAACAGTGAAGCCTACATCAAGGATTTTGTAGGGATACACCCAGGCGAGAACTCAGTTTTCAAATTGTGCCAAAAGGATTATTTTCTACCTCTGATGAAAACTGGCTCCAAATTACAATAAATTTTAATTTTAGTTGTCTACTACTAACTAGTGGAGCTTTTGGATATGAAATTTACCTTGTGCCTCATCATTTTTTATTTTACATTCTGCAATTATATGTCTATATGCAATACAGAATAATGAAAAATAACAGGAACTTCTACTTTTTGGGTTCCACAGGGAGTATATTTATTTTCAGAAAAGTGCAAACATAGAAACAAACAACCATTCTGTGCAAACAATGTAAAATAAAGTAAGAGTGCAACAAATATAAAATAAAAAAAACAATATATAACAATATGAAACACAGCAAACACAATTAGAGCAAATGAAATCTAAGTAAGGAGTGCAATAAATTGAACTATTTACAATGTGCAATAAGGGGATGGAATGGCTTTCCAGCAGCAGTTCTTTTGGAACTTCTTCTCCCTCCTCACTGCTGCATGAAAGAAGGAGTACAGATGTTGAAAGCAACATATTTAGAAGACTGATGATTCACATCAATTTCTACATAGAATAAGACATATAAATACATAATTGAAGCAGTAAAGAGTGTATTTTTCATTTTAGAGACCAAAACTACACAATTGATCTGTGCACATACCTTGATATAAGCGGTGACACCTCTCTTGCAGGCAAGGGTGCGGGTGGGGTGACTGGTGCAGGGAGTGCTGGAGGTGTGAAAACCCCCGATGGACCTGGACACTCCTCACTCCCTTCTTCTTGGAGGCTAAGAAAATGGTGAAAAATTACTATGTAGAACAAAAATAAATAATAACATTTGTACATTTCAACAAAGGATGGAAAAGGTGTGTAAATATGTAGCCATGACCTCTACTATAATTTGTTTACATTTGTATTTACAGACACAATGCAATATCTGAAAACAAAGTTAGCCAAAAATAAACAAATATGGTAAAATAATACTCAATACTATTGAATTGCCAAGCTTACTACTGTGTTTACTGATACTACTACTGTGTTTACTACTACTCCTACTACTACTACTACTACTACTACTACTGTTTACTACTGTATTTACAGGTCAGACTGGATAGTGTACAAAGGATGCAGCTATAGGCCAGGCATGACACTTTTAACTTCACACTCTGCTGATGGTGAGCCGCAGTTTGGTACCATTCAGAGAATTGTGTTGGTGGATTCAGTGGTCAAACTGATTGTGCGAAACTGGGAGACAACAGGCTTTGCGAGGCATATGATTGCCTAAACTGTGTCTCCAACCACAGAAATCCAGGCGGTTGACATTGGTTGCATCTGTGATTATCACCACCTCCATGTTGCAAAGTCTCACAAAGGGATTGATGACAACCATTATGTTTCCATGAGGTGTAGGGTATATTAAACATAGAATGGGAATAGGTCACACTGTATATAGTTGTAAATATTTTTATATTGTAGTGATTAGATGCCGTTTGTCTAGAGCTGTGGCAGTGTACCTTATTTATCGCAACTGATTTAAGTTAAGATATGGGGAGAGTTCCATGTAAGTATTCCCAGTTGGAATCTTTCTTTCATTTCATTTCTTTATCATTGGACATTATCATTTTGTGGAACCATTTAACAACTTAATACTATGTCTTGATCTTCATTTTTCAAAGAATTCAAGCCCCAACCAGTGTCTGGTGTTGGAGCTTCTCCCCAAGATCTGCCTGCAGTGCTGCCAATTGAATTTGTGGCGCAACAAGCACAATTTGTAAGTTCCTCTGTTCTCAGCATGTGTAATTATGAATTTAAAATTCCTGTAAACAAGTATAGCTGCACGTGACTTAAGGCGATTTTAAATCATATGTGATTTGTCTTCATTCAACTAATATACTTCATTTCTTACATTTGCATTTCTTAAATCATTCCTGGCTTTTTCAGGATATCCGTGAGATATCACTGGAGACAACTGATGGGAAAGGCTTGGTTAGCAGTCATGAAGAAAATCATCACATTTCTCTCAACGAAAGAAGATGTTTGGTCTGAATGCTTTAATCGCACCTGATGGAACGCTTTGGTGAGACGTAAGTGGACAGAATATTCAGCTGTATAATTTTTTATTGTTTGGAAGTGTCAACAAATTGATAAAATTATTTTGTCATTTAGTCCAACCTTAGATAAGAAGACAATGTTGGCGTCCGCAATAGTAGATCAGTTTCCATGTCTGAGAGACCCTCTGGGCACAGGCTTTGTGAGAATAGTTCCTTACAACACGAAATAAAGCAAGAGCTAACTAAGGAACAACCTACGCACCATCAAAAAAAAAAATCATCTTACCCTCTCTGTCTCAGCTCAAACAATGATTGTTTCAGATTATTTTGCCGATATAGAAGGACAGCATGTATCTGCAATTCAATTTTCATTTCTTTTTTGTTGCCAGTTCTCCTGTACATGAGTTTAATACTTGTTTTTCTAACTTTGTAAACTTAAGGATGCATGGTTCACGCCAGGGAGAAGTCACCAACCGGCAACAGTGTTTTTGAAGAGCACCTCCGCAATGTACGGAAAAGGCTCAGAAAGGGCAGGCAGAAGAATTCAGCAGGGGTGCCTCCAAAAGAAAACAAGACCATTGTGCCAGGTACAGAAACATGCCAGGTCTTCATCTGTAATAAATGTGAAACACAGCACATTTCCAACAAACTGAACTTGTTTCACTCAAATTTCACACTCCACAATACAGCATAGTTTGTATAAACAGGGAAAAACAATTCTTAAACACAAAACACTTACTGAAACCGTACAAAACAGTGCTTGGAAAACCAAGGTACGGACTGTACCATGGGCTACTTGTATCATTGCATCCCTAGTATATAGTGTACATCATAATAAATATAAGTTACAATGGCTTAGAAATACTGAATTCATAAATGATTAGGTTAGGAAATGAGATCTGTGTTGATAGAGGTGGATTGAGACAGGCAGAAAAATGGCAGTGGAACAGAGCTATGGAACCCCTGAAGTCCCTGTTAGTCTGCTGAAAATCTAACCTCACCTGCTGTGATGACTTCATTTTTGTTTTGTGTTTTTTTTTTTCCTCAGCCTGCAACAAACAGGGTGGAGTACCTTTCAGGGGCATCTATGGAATCTCCACAGGTTCTAATGCTGGGGGAGGGGTATGAATGTTCTCAAGCTTGTTTGGTTATTAATGGGACTGCTTTGGAGCAGCCATCTCTTCTTGGGGCTGTCGACATATGCTTCAAACCATACTATGTGTTGGATCTTGTCTACCCAAAAGCATGCACCCAGGTTTGGGAATTTATACAGGCAGTGGTATTTGAAATGTCAGGAGATGTGTCAAATGTTGTGAAACTCATGGGAGCACAAGTGAATGCAGTGCTGTAATGAGATAATAATAATAATAATAATAATATATACATACTAATAGATAGTAGATATTGATAATAATAATGAATTGTGTTTTGGTGTTTTTAAGTGAAGGACTGTTCCATTCAACCCTAATAATAATAATTTAATGATAATGATATATTGATAGGTGGCTGCACGGTGGTGCAGTGGTTAGCACTGTGGCCTCACAGCAAGAAGGTTCCGGGCTCAAGTCCCGGCTCGGGCGCGGGATCTTTCTGTGTGGAGTTTGCATGTTCTCTCCGTGCCTGCATGGGTTCTCTCCGGGTACTCCGGCTTCCTCCCACCGTCCGAAGACATGCAATTTGGGGACTAGGCTGATTGGATTCTCTAAATTGACCGTAGGTATGAATGTGAGTCTGAATGGTTGTTCGTCTCTGTTTGTTGGCTCTGCGATGGACTGGCGACCTGTCCAGGGTGTACCCCGCCTCTCGCCCGTAGATGCTGGGATAGGCTCCAGCCCCCCCGCGACCCTTACTGGTAAGGAATAAGCGGAAGACGACGATATATTGATAATAATATATATCATATAATACTAAATAATATATAGGTAGTAATAGATAATAGATATTGACAATAATAATAATAAAAATTGTGTTTTGGTGTTTTTAAGCGAGGGACCGTTCCATTCAACCCTCCATGAATTCATCTTGTTTCTGAGATTTAGCTTTAATGTACTGTTTTTTAAACATGCAAACTGTTTTGATATATATTTTGGTCCTGTTCACTTAATAATGATAAAAAAACAAATGTTTTACACTGCCACACTGTTATCAATTTATAACTAGGAAAATATTTTGAAAAGTATTTTGTGGTTTCATCATATTCATATGAAATTACAAATACTATTGTTAGTATTGTTTTTAATCACATACTGATAATCTGTTAACCAATATCTTGTTAGCTTTAACGCATCAGCATGAGTAATTGTTGGGTCAAAATCTTAACCCAATGTACTGGGTATAAATAACCCAACATTGGCTCAGTCACTTTTGGACCCAGAGCTGGGTTAGCAATTTAACCCAATTTGGGTTGTTTTTAACCCAGCATTTTTAAGAGTGTGTATATATATTTTCCAAATGATTGTCAAACAGCAAGATTCAGTGAATGATTAATAACAGTCAAATGTCAGTATCACTTGTCTGGAAATTGGTCATTCATCAAAGGATGAGTAGTAAATGGGCATTTTAGAAAAATAAACACTCCGGCTTCCTCCCACCATCCAAAGACATGCAATTGGGGACTAGGCTGATTGAATACTCTAAATTGGCCATAGGTATGACTGTGAGTGCGACTGGTTGTTTTTCCATGTGTGTTGGCCCTGTGATGGACTGGCGACCTGTCCAGGGTGTACCCCGCCTCTTGCCCGTATCCACTGGGATAGGCTTCAGCCCCCCTGCAACCCTTAATAGGAACAAGCGGAAGACAATGGATGGATGGATAGAAAAATAAACAATTCTCAAACATTTCAACATTCAAACATCTCAAACTGGACTGGACTTACTGCCTAAAGTCTTAAAACATTGCTTGTGTGATTTACTGCTGCTTGTGTGATTTACTGCTGGTGTACAGTCACAGTTCTGCAATTGAGCAAGGCAGTCTCAAGAAATTTAACTTGTTTGGATTCAGATCCCTCCATCTGAAACACAACTTGCTGGAGAAATTCCCTTGCGGCAGCACACTGCTTGAGGTAGTTGATGCCCAGAACATAAAATGGTTTGAAACACACGTCAACTGTCCCAAGCAGTGTGCTTTGAGGGAGTGCATGACCTGCTAATATGACAAAGGCCAGAGAGGCACATTGCAGAGGATCTTCCAGCGGAAGGGTATGACTTTGACTGCTGGAGATATGTTTGGTCCCACCTAAAACAGACAGACAGGTAAATAGAAAAAATAAAGTTAATATTTTGTTGAAGGTAAACAGTAAGCAAGATAACCGACTACCAGTTTCAGGATAGTTGTTATGTGTTTACATCTCTGGTTGCCATGCAAACCAGCAAAAAACTCACACAAGTTTGTTGTTTCACCAAAGTCCGTCCTTCATTAAAAAACTATGGAAAAACACAAGATTTGTATTTTTTTAATGCACATTTCCCAAGATTTGAATCCCTTTTTGATGGAAACATGGCTAATGTTTTGCTAAGTAGGCTAAAGTGTGCACATAACGACTTTTCCGAAACTCGTCTTCTTCTCTGGAGCCTTCAGGGTCCCTGCATCCCAGATCCCAGGTGATGCTGGAGGAGGCTAGAGACCTGAAGAGGCTCAAGCTGCCACCTGTAGCACCACCTGCTCACGTCTCCTTCTGTCCTTCAGTCTCTCCTCTTTTCTCTCTCTTTATCTCTGTCCTTCTCTTTCCCTCTGTATATCTGTTTTCCTCCATTATCCGTCTTTGTCTCTTTCCTGCTCTCTTGCTCTCTTTCCTTCCAACCGATCAAAGCAGAAGGCCATCCCCATTGAGCCTGGATCTGCTCAACGTTCCTGCCTGTTAAAAGGAAGGTTTTTGTCGCAGCTGTTGCAGGATGTGCTTGCTCATGGAGAATTGTTGGGTGTAAATTCATTGAAGGAGTGTGTTACTAGACCTGCTGTACTTGTAAAGTGTCATGAGATAACTTTTGTTGTGATTTGGCGCGATATGAATAAAATTGACTTGACTTGACTAAACTAGCCATGGGACATGGACACAGAGAAGTTTACGTTAAAGTCATATCAACACTGAAAATACATCATTCAAAATTCTCAAACTTAAGACTTGTTTACCTTGAATGCACAATGTGAAGTTGCACAGAAAACAAACAACATGGAGTGAGCACAAAACTTCTGGTGGGTGGGGGTGTACAGTCTTCTTCTGTGAGGGAGAGAGTGGTGGAGGATGTGTCTTGGCATGTTAGGCCTTGGCAGGAGAAAAATATTCTCTGTTCCTTCATCAGAAAATCAGCCAGATTTTCAGACGAGTCATAGTTTGACTGGGGGACACTCCCACAGCACCATTTTTCTTGTGGTCGCTTCCACTTTATCCTGGACATTGAATGTGTTCACTGCTGTCTCTTGAAGACTGTGGTTAAGTCCATTTAAGGGGCTGAAAATATTGGCAAGGTAACCCAACCACACAGTATCACTTAATCGGTGTGCGAGTTCAAACTGTGTAGAGAAAAACACACACACATAATCGTATAACTCAAAAAGGCATGTCAGTACCTTGCCCTGGCAGAGCCACCGCACTTCAGTGTGTCATCAGCTGTTGGTGATGATCACTCCCCATCTCTCCACATAACAACAAAAATAAACGTGTTTGCAGAGGACAGCTCTTGATGAAGTTGACTGCTTTGACCGCCTTATCTAAAACAGTCTTTAGATCCAGGGGCATTTTCTTTGTAGCTAGTGCTTCACAGTGTATGCTGCAGTGGACAGATGCTGCTGATGGAGCCACTGCTTTCACACGCCAAACAACTCTGCTGTGCTGCCCCAGCATCGCACACGCTCTGTCAGTGCTCAGTCCAACACATTTGGACCAGTCAATCCCGTTGGTAACGCTGACTTTGAAGTCCCCACATATGCGGACAACTTCAGCCTTTCCTTTCTTGAGTCCACTAAGCTCTGTAGTTCAGCCTCCACCTTTGGGCATATGGCATACGGTATTGGATGGGCTTTATGAAATTTGGGCGTTGCATTTTCCTCCAACTCAATCATAGCCTTTTTCCCCTTCAGTGTACCAATACCTTTTTTGAACCCCTTCATCATGAGCCTTGAGTAGCTCTGAGAGCCTCTGTGTAGCACCATCTGAGTTGTTGTTGTCTGCTGGTGACATACATAGAGCTTTGATGGAGTGCCAGTCAAGTCGAATCTTCCTCAACCATTCACGTCCGAAAAGTGTTGGGCCTCCCTTCCGTACCACATATAGCGTTAACTGTCGTGTCGCTCCTTTGTATGTCACATCCACCTTCAATTTGCCTTTTGGGCACACCTTTTGCCCTGTGTAGGTCTTGAGTCTCAAACTGGTCTTTAATAGCTGCTGGTTAGGAAACAGCCATTTGTAGTCAGCTCTAGAAATAACAGATACAGCAGATCCTGTGTCTAGCTCCATCGTTAATTTCACACCTGACTCTGTCTTCCTCTTCAGTTATGATGTGTAACTGTAGTGATGCCAATCCATTTGTGTCAGACTCTGTTTCTGATCCACTTTCACCTTTAGTGACATTATGCACGTTTTGCTTTGTACTTGGACTTTTTAATCCTTGTATGTCTTCTCTCTTTGTACTTGTTTGTTGTCCAATTTTTGTTTGCACACTCTCTCTATGTGCCCTGGTTTGTTACTCTTCCTGCATGCTGCATCCTTAAACCACCAGCCCCTGCATCATGCAAGGTTTTGCCATATCTGTAACACTTCTTTTCATTTATTGACATTTTATTCAAACCACTGTCAAAACTCTTTTTCTGTAGCTGCAAGGCGTCCCTGTCTGCTGTCTCCACAGATACTGTAATAGACAGTGCTTTATCCAGTGTAAGATCTTTTTCTGACAACAGTCTTTTTTGTGTGCCCTGACAATACATTCCACACACCAGTCCATCACGCAATGCATCAGAAAGTCCATCTCCAAACTCACAAAACTGGGATAGTTTGCACAGTTCAGCCACATACTCAGAGATGCTTTTATCCTTGGACTGGTTTCTGTTGTGAAAATGAAATCTCTCTACTATCACTAAGGGCTTAGGATTCAGGTGGTTCTTTATTGTGGCCACAATAGTGTCAAATGTCTGGACAGCAGGCTTTAGGGGAGCAAATAAATTATGGAGCAAATTGTATGTTGTAGCACCCATTAGATTGAGAAGTGTGGCAACTTTCTTGTCATCCTGCACGTCATTTGCAACAAAGTACAGTTCAACTTTTTCAATGTATGACTCCTAGTCTTCTTTTGCACTGTCAAATTCTTCTATTTTCCCCACAAACATCATGCTCATTTAACATGATCTCTGTGTCCTTAATTAGCTTGCTTCACTGTAGCTGTGGTTCATTACTCACACCCCTTTGATGTGCTGGTATCCTCTCCTTTCCTGGATCTGCGGCTCCAGTATTTCCCAGCTGGTCAGTGTATCTAGTGACTTTTTCTTTTTTTCTTTTTTTTCTGTCCCCATTTGTATCTCGGTTTGTAGGTACCTCGTCGCCAATCTGTGATGTGTTATCCACTACTTCTAAAGATTAATAAGGTGGACACACTGAGCTGTAATTCAACTCAGGTTTACTCGTGGACTTGCAGTTACAGACTGTTTACGCATATCAATGCGCATTACCTATCAGATATACTGCTATACTAAAGAAGGGGTGTATCACTACGATAGAAGAAATAGGTCCATACACTACATCAACAATCTCTTTTGCTGCTTTGCACTCTAAAGTTCTCATCCATTTGAACCAGTAACGCAGGACTCTGTCCTACAATTTTTTATTTAGTCTAGTCCAATTTGCTTACTTATCTAATATTCTTTGTGTAGTTAGGCTTATTGTTAGGGTAAGGTGGAGGGAAAGACGCATTTGGAGGGAAGGCTAGAATTTGAATAATTAAACATCAATGTTGATAAAAGATAGATTAAATCCAGTAGGGATCCATCCATTTTCTTCCGCTTATTCCTATTAAGGGTCGCAGGGGGGCTGGAGCCTATTCCAGCGGCTACAGGTGAGATGAGGTGAGGTGAGAGGCGGGGTACACTCTGGACAGGTCGCCAGTCCATTGCAGGGCCAACACATATAGACAAACAACCATTCACACTCACACCTACGGTCAGTTTAGAGTATCCAATTAGCCCAGTCCTCCATTGCATGTCTTTGGACTGTGGGGTTAGGGTTGTAGGGAATCAATAAAACATAACCAATTGTAGAGGTAGTAAAAGAGGTAGAGATGAAAGAAGTATAGTGTTAGGCTTGGGGTCATGGAATAGGGACAAAACCTTATTTCCGGGATCGCTAATCTCCCTTCATCAAAATCCAACGATGACAGATTTCCCATCTACGTTGTCCAGCAAGGCAGAGGGGTACCCTAAACATCGGCTTTGGACATCATGGGGGAGTTGACCAAATGTTGGTCTTTGATGAATAGGGATGCAACTGCCCTGTTTAGACAATCACTCTACCTCTGAGCCATGCCTGTCAAATATTGCGGTGTTGACTTTTGTATCACTAACTAGTTTTATTAACTGTGATTATTTTTTAATTACTCTATGGTAAATAAAGCAATATTTTATGTACTTTTCAATACGACAAAGTAGTCTTATTGGATAAAGCATATGCCATAGTGATGGCATTAGTCACTTTGGGATGAAATATTAAGTATTTTGTATTTTATTCTGATTTTGGGGCGATTTTACTTCCTTTGCTTTTGAGCTATTATCTTGATCATTATAAGGGCAATCTCTGCATGCTATATTTGTTTTTTTTTTTCCAGGACAGTCTATGCTATCCAGATATGCCATCAGTTTAATTGGTACTACTTACCAGTGATGGGAATAACAGCGTTAAAATAAATGACGTTACTAACAGCGTTACTTTTTTCAGTAACAGGTAATCTAACTAATTACTTTCGCTATCATTACAACACCATTACAGTTACCAACACGCTACTACTATGCGTTACTGAAGCTAGGCAATGAAGCTGTCATTGGATTCGGCTCACACAGACACAGGAGCCGCTAATGCGTGTTTTTTTTCTCCTTTGGTGAGGGGGGAGGGGAGGGGCGAGATGATCACCTAAGTAATGATGATTGGCTACGACAGAGTAAGATTTCATGTTAAGCCAACCAGAGACATCAGGTGGGAGGGTGTTTACACACAAACCCAGCACGTAGCAGCACACATACAAACTATCAGAGATGGCGAGTCCAGAGTCATGGAGAAAGACGCCGTTTTCAAGATGGAAATATAGGCAGTACTTAATGGATGTTAAAGGTAAAAATGTACATGTTGAGTGTAAGTTATGTTGTCCCAGAGCGAGAGCAAAGAGGCTGTCAACGTGGAATGTAAGCAACTCCAATTTAATGAAGCACCTGTCGATGCCTCTACTAAACTAGTGGCCAGAAACACAGTTGACACCGCTAATGGTGATGGCAAGCCAGGTGCTGTTAACATGAGCTCCGCTAACAAAGAAGGGACAGAGCTCCACTGTCCAAGCAGCCAAAGCTGGATTTTTCTGCCCTGCTCCACAAAAACTTGTGACACAGACAGAACTTAAGAACTGATAGGCCGTTATGTTGTTGAAAACATGCTGCCATTGTCAACAGTTGATTGAGACTCCTTCAGAGCACTCATAGGCAAAAAAAAAAAAATCTAAAATCTTTGACATTTTTAAACTTAAAAGAAAAAAGTAACACAAGAGTTACTTTCCCTGGTAATTAGTTACTTTCATAGTGGAGTAACTCAGTTACTAACTCTTTGTTAGAGTACTTTTTTGGAAGAAGAAACTAATAACTATAACTAATTACTTTTTCAAAGTAACGTGCCCAACACTGCTACTTACATATATTTTATAAAAAGAAAAAATTTTAAACACACACTATAAAAAAGTACTACAAAATTTGGGGATTTTCTTTCCACGTGTTTCTCATCACATGTGGTGTGTGCATGACAAGAATAAAAGACTTTTTACGAAAATAAACAGTCTGCTCTTCATGAAAAATGTGATTCATTTTCAAATAAACTTGCATAAATAATAAAAAATACAATTACACAACAATTTACAAGAACACACAACTATATATAATACTATATCCATCAACAGGGATTTTCAAGATTCCCTATGGTGTCCCTATAGTTATTATGTCACTATATTATTTTGTAGCAACTACTATGGAGAAAATACTTACAACTTACATAAACCTTGTCCAGTCTGGACACTGTATTGTGAGTTATTGTAGGAAGCTCTGGGATTCTTTGAAGGCTTTACAAAAGCCTTGACTGTTTGGCTTGACATCAGAGGCAGGAGCATAAGCCTTCATTAAGATATTGGGTTTTTTTTCGTGTTGAGTGTTACATTTGCTAGACTTTACCAGCTAAAATACTGTAGCGATCCTGCAGGACTGAGGGGGGAAGGAGTTGCCTTAGTTTGGTGATAGGCCAGTTTACAGATTAGGGAGGGGACAGAAGGTTGAGGGGGGAGAGAGCGGGAGATGAGGGCAGTTCGGAAAAGCAGACGGAGACGGACATATTGCCACGGAGCTAAGTGAGCTAGTTAGCTAGTTTTTGTCTAATAGCCTGTTTTGTTTTGGCACTCCTCCAACCCCGGGTTAGCCTGTACAGTCAGGGAATAAACGCCAGCGTACTGGTTAAAACGTCAGCCACTGTGTCCTCGTCAATCAGCCAGCTAGCCAGCCACGCTGTGGGGCCGCAAACGCTACATTGGTGTCAGAAGTGGGATCGCCAAGCCTCCATCCCCCACACACAATTACGCGCTGCAACCGCTAGCTGTCGCTGAACGACCGAGATGGCTGAACGGAGTGAAAAGACCGGCCTCTTCAACCCGTACACCCCGCCGGAAACACCAACGGTAAAATCAACCGATGCCAGACAAGTTGTAAGGAGAAGAGATAATAAAATGTCTCTCTCACCACCCGCCACATTGCTGACTGACGTCCCCGATGCTGTAGAGAAAAGTCCGATTCAATTCACCGCGATTGCCGGGCCATGCTCCCGCGGAACAGAGGTAAACAATCGATACGTATGGAGACATCAGCTCGGCCAATCCGGCAGCGATGATACACTCCTCCGGCACGTCCCCAAGGTAAAACGGTTGGCCAACCAAGCTCTATCCCAGAGTTACAGAAGGACATTACTGCTAAAGTAGAGGATGAATTCACACAGAGAATGTGCACCGCAATGGAGCATGCTTTTGAACATTTTTTTAACAACATGACGCCCATAATGGAAAAGGAATCACCAGGCTTTAGTGTTCCATCACGTGAATCTGGGAGCCATGCTAATGCTACAGTTGCTAATCACCACTATGCTAATGTTCCCATGGAAGTACTGCAGTCAAAATTCAACCACCATTCGCCAGAAGGCGTAGAGGCAGGTTCCTACCCCACCGGGCACCTCGACAGGTGTAGCTACCCCACTGAGGCCCCTGTTCGCCCCATAGCTGCTGCTGCTGACCAATCAGGTGACCTAGTGCCGGCTCTGACTACTGCACTATCTGCTGTCTTGAGTACCCTCCAGAAACCTGTTCCAGGGCCCTACCCCAAGAGCAGCCACATCAAGGTGGGTCACCACGATGGCCTCACCTCTTGGGAAACCTACTGGGCGCAATTCGAACTCCTAGCAAAAGCCAATGACTGGTCGCCTGCAGAAAGGGCTGTTCAGTTGGCCTCTGCTTTGGAAGGCGAGGCAAGAAAAGTGCTGCTGGATGTGACCACAGCCGACCTGGCTAATCCACAAGCTATAGTCAAGGCCTTAGAGGGCACTGCACTCCTGCAGTTATGATACGTCAGAGGTTCAATGAACGGGTACGGGAACTCGGGGAGAAATTGGGAGTGTTTGCAGCAGAGTTACGCTACCTTGCGCACAGGGGATTCCCTGACTTCGATGATGCAACACGCTTGGTGCTAGCCAAGGAAGCGTTCATTCGTGGCCTCTTGCCCCTCCCATTACGCCAGCAAGTCCTGCTCGCTGACCCACAGACCCTAGAGGCGGCACTGGAAAAAGCACTGGCAGTGGAGGACATTCTCACAGAAGGCCTGAACTACCATACCAGGCAGATGTCGACGCGCCCTAAAACGAATAATCTTCAGTACCCTGGACCTACACCCCCCCCAACCACCTCGGAGTGCACAACACCGTTGCCACAAGACCGGCAAAACCCAGTCTGCTGGAGATGCCACCAGAGGGGTCACATGTGGCGTCAATGTACCGTGCCTGACCCTGCTCTGCAGGCATTGGAGCCGGGAAACGCTCGGGGCTCGGTGTAGAGGGGAGCAACCCGAGCCAACCTTCACTCCCCAGAGGTGATGACACCAAGCCTAACGTAATGGCACCCCATCTCCCTGTCGCCCATGCTCTTTTCACCGGTAAAACACTCTCCACTGACTGCTGCAGGGTACCGGTGTTGGTTAATGGCAGACAGACCCAAGCCTTGCTAGATACAGGCTCAACCGCATCGCTCCTTCACCCAGATCTCCTGCCTGCTGGAACCCATACCCAGGCCACAGACGTGCCACTCACCACAGTTACTGGCGGAAAAGCCCCCATGCTGGGAATGTGCAAGGTTCAGATCGAAGTTGGGACCTATTCAGCCTGCCAAGCAGTCTGGATTGCCGAGATAAAAGAGGACTGCTTACTTGGCATGGACTTTCTGTGTGCAGCAGGGGTGACATTGGACTTCAAAGCACATACCTTAAACTTCAAGGACGGGACATCTATCCCCTTCCTAAACCTCCTCAAATCGGGAATGGCCAACAGGGTAGATGTGGATTGTGATACACAGACGGGCCCAGAATGTTCTCCTAATCCTCCGCAATGGGAGACCCCCTTTGCAGAAAGCCCTCTTCAACTGCATAATGACAAACCCATGAGCCCAGAACCTAATGCCAGTGTCCAGCCACAACTTCCTACAATTGTGCAGACTGCAAGTGTAGCCCCTGGCTCCGGAGAAGAGTCAGTAGTCACTATGACTGTCCGAGACATGTGGAAAAAGAATCTGGAAGGCCTAGATCCTGAGCAGCAGTATGAGTATCGTCACTCTTTTGCCACAGGCCCCAATGACGTTGGTCGAATACACTTGGTGCAGCACTCCATTAATACAGGGGATGCACACCCAATCCGCCAGCAGCCTAGACGATTGCCTAAAGCCCGCCAGGCTGCTGCTGACCAGATGTTACAGGAGATGAAGGAGGCTGGCATTATCGAGCCATCGGAAAGTCCATGGGTGTCACCAGTCGTAATGGCTCCCAAGAAAGATGGAAGTTCAAGATTCTGTGTCGACTATCGACGACTTAATGATAAAACAGTGAAGGACTCCTACCCACTGCCCCGGATAGATGAGTCCCTCGACTATGTGGCCGGCTCATCGTGGTTCTCCTCATTGGACCTCCGGAGTGGGTACTGGCAGGTGGCCCTGGCTCCGGAGGACAAAGCCAAGACTGCTTTTACCACCGGTCGTGGCCTGTGGCAGTTCACTGCCATGCCATTTGGGCTATGCAATGCCCCGGCCACATTCGAAAGGCTGATGGAGAGGGTCCTTGTGGGTGTTCCCCCGGAGCGCTGCCTTGTCTACCTGGATGACCTCCTTGTTCATGGGCCATGCTTTGACTCTGCACTTGAGAGCCTAGCGGAGGTACTGCAGCGGATCAGGTCTGCAGGCTTAAAGCTGCATCCAGGGAAGTGTAGTTTTCTGCGTCAGGAGGTCTCTTTCTTGGGGCACAAGGTCAGTGGAGCTGGCATCAGGACGGAACCAGACAAGGTGGCTGCTGTCCGGAGTTGGCCTACCCCTACCAACGTCCACCAGCTGAGGTCCTTCTTAGGCCTAGCATCTTATTACCAACGCTTTGTGGCTGGATTCTCTACAGTTGCTGCTCCCATGTTCAACCTACTGCGCAAGGACACACAGTTTGTGTGGGGACCGGAACAGAATGTAGCCTTTCACAGTCTGAAACAGGCCTTATGCAAAGACCCGGTACTAGCAGCACCAAACCCAGACTTGCCATTTATCCTTGACACAGATGCCAGCAATACAGGCCTTGGCGCTGTGCTCTCACAGCTGACCCCTGAAGGAGAGCGCGTTATTGCTTACCATAATCGTACCCTTGAGAAGCCAGAGAGGAACTACTGTTTGACTCGTAGGGAGCTCTTGGCAGTGATCGATGCAGTCAACCATTTCAAGCACATCCTCTGCGGCCTTCCGTTCACCATCCGTACTGATCATGCTGCTTTGAAGTGGCTCATGTCTTTTAAAGAGCCGGAGGGACAAGTCGCCAGATGGATCGAACAGCTGCAGGCCTTTCAGTTCACCATACAGCACAGAGCTGGTGAAAGTCACAGGAACGTAAACAGCCTCTCCCGTCGACCATGTGCCCCCAGCTGTCACAACTGCGACCGGGTCGAGGAAAGGGAGGTGGCTAGCCGAGGGACCAGGAAGGTGGTCTGCCGAGCCCTGTTACCGGGTGATGCGAGAGGGTGGGGTGAGCTGCAAGCCAAAGACCCTGACCTTAAAATGGTCATGGGATGGCTAGAAACAGACAACCAGCCACCCTGGGAGGATGTGGTCGCCCAGTCTGCCACAGTCAGGGGTCTGTGGTCCCAGTGGCCTGGGGTGGAGCTCCAGGAAGGAGTCCTGAAGAGGTGTTGGCGTGAGCCAGCCACCGGAGAACCGCGCTGGCAGGTGGTTGTACCGAAGGATCTTCGGGGTGAAGTGCTGGAGGCACATCATGGATCCCCTGGAGTAGGTCACTTCAGGGTGACAAAGACATTGAGACGGCTGAGACAGGCATTCTATTGGGGGCAGAGCCGGAGGGATGTTGAAGACTACTGCCGCCGCTGTGATTCCTGTACAGCCCGCAAGGGCCCTCAAGGTCAGTCCCATGCACCCTTGCAACAGCACAGCGTTGGGGCACCAATGGACAGAGTAGCAGTCGATGTGTTGGGTCCACTTCCCTGTACCAGCAGAGGGAACCGGTATGTGTTGGTGGCCATTGACTATTTTACAAAGTGACCAGAGGCTTACCCCCTTCCTGACCAAGAGGCAACAACCGTCGCTGAAGCTTTGGTACAAGGAATGTTCAGTCGCTTTGGAACACCCTCTGAGCTTCACTCAGACCAAGGGCGAAATTTTGAGTCACAGGTCTTCACCGCTATGTGTACCCAGCTTGGCATCCGGAAGACCAGAACCACCCCACTTCACCCACAGAGCGATGGGTTGGTAGAACGATTCATGCGGACCTTGAGTGCTCAGTTAGCCCTCTCCACTGCCCCGGACCAGAGTGACTGGGACCTGCAGATACCCCTCATCCTTATGGCGTGCCGCAGTGCAGTCCAGGAATCCACCGGCTGTACCCCTGCATTGCTGATTTTGGGCAGGGAGCTCAGGACACCACCGGAACTGGTCTATGGGCGACCACCCGATGCACCAGACACTATCGCCGGTCCAGAGTATGCTAGGCAGTTACAGGACCGCCTGGAAATGGCTCATAGATTCGCCAGACACCAGTCACAGCAGGCAGGGGTCCGCCAGAAACGATGTTATGATGCACATGTCAGTGGTCAGGACTTCCAGTCTGGGGACCTTACCTGGGTGTATGGACCGAAAAGAGTAAAGGGGCGTTGCCCTAAGCTGGACAGCTCCTGGGTCGGTCCCTGTTACGTGGTTGAGAGAGTTGGTGAGGTTGTGTACAGAGTCAAACTTGCCCCCAGAGGACGCACGGTTGTACTGCACCGGGACAGGATGGCACCTTACCGGGGAGACCAGCAGCCAGCCTTCACAGCAACCCCTCCCAGAGCAAGGGTCAGGTCATCTCGCCACAGGAGGGCCCCACCGAGGCAGCAGCAGAATCTTCCTCAAGGGGAAGTGGTGACGCCACTGTGGTGCCAAGGAGTCCGGCTACAACAACTGGAACTCCACTGATGGAGGGAGGAGTAAGGAGGTCACAGAGGGAAAGACGCCTTCCGGATCGCTTCCAAGATTTGAGATTCTCTTCCTCGGGGACGAGAACTTAGTGGGGGGGGGGGGCTGTGTAGCGATCCTGCAGGACTGAGGGGGGAAGGAGTTGCCTTAGTTTGGTGATAGGCCAGTTTACAGATTAGGGAGGGGACAGAAGGTTGAGGGGGGAGAGAGCGGGAGATGAGGGCAGTTCGGAAAAGCAGACGGAGACGGACATATTGCCACGGAGCTAAGTGAGCTAGTTAGCTAGTTTTTGTCTAATAGCCTGTTTTGTTTTGGCACTCCTCCAACCCCGGGTTAGCCTGTACAGTCAGGGAATAAACGCCAGCGTACTGGTTAAAACGTCAGCCACTGTGTCCTCGTCATTCAGCCAGCTAGCCAGCCACGCTGTGGGGCCGCAAACGCTACAATACTTTAATACACACAATTGGCCACTGTAATTTATCATTCTGAAGAGAGAGTGACCCTATAGCTGATTGGTGATTACAGTCTTATTCTTTGGGATGCAGGTTAACGGCTAGGTGATAGGCCTAATCTAATTAAGGTATATTCTTCTTTTTCCATGCACCATCACACAAATCTTCTTCAGCCGACATGATAATATTAATAGTTGACTAAATCAGATTTCAGAAGATGATCAGCCATGTACCCATCTTCCTATGGTGCTTTGTTGTGATGCTGCTCAACACTTTCACTGTTGCTGGTGGTGACTATAAAAAGGCAAGGGAGCTGCTTCCTATGTGTGAGGAGGAGAGACCTGATGTTTCCTGTAGCAAGGCTATGACGTTGCTGGGAGAGAGCCTACAACCACGACTTCCACCAGCAGATGCACAGCTGCTCCTGCCTACCACTCAGACTCACTGGTTTGGTGGCATTTCTCAGCCCATACTGCTCTGTTCACACTCACCTTATCCTGATGATGTTTTTACATTAAGTACGTTGATGACACTGCAGTACTTGCTCTACTCAATGACAATAACTCACTTATGGCCTATCACAACTCCATCTCTCACCTCACACAGTGGTGCACGGACAATCATCTGTAATTAAATGTCTCTAAGACAAAAGAACTGGTCTTCAACTCCCCCCACCGGTCAACCTCTAAGGCCACGCACCACCCTGTCAGCATCAACCATGAAGCAGTCGGGTTGGTGGAGAGTCACAAATATCTTGGTCTAAGATAAGATAAAATAAATCTTTATTTGTCCCTCGGTGGGGAAGATCACCCTGTACAATAAACTGAGAAAAAACTCAGATCACTCTCAGTTGCCCCCCGCCTCCTGCTGCTACTCTACAAAAGCCTTATCCAGCCCATCCTCCTCTGCTGCTCATCCTGCTACTTCTACATGCTGTCAGCCCCCAACAAGAATAGACATTGCACAGATCACACACAAAACTGCCAAGATCATTAGCCTCCCCACTCCAAATCTCACAGACCTTAACATAACAGCCACTGCACACAGAGCTCGGACCAATTGCACAGGACCCCAGTCACCCCCTCAACCCACATTTCACACTGCTTCCTTACGGACATTGGTACCTGTCACGTCCCTGGAAAGAAAAAAAATTCAACAATAGCTTTTTCCCCAAGGCCATCACAGAACTAAACAAAACTTATAAACATCAGTGACATGTAAATCTGTGAATGTGTCTGTGTCATACTGTATGTCATATGTTGAGAATCCGTGTGTGTGTGTGTGCATGTGTGTGTGCGTGTGTGTGTGTGTGTGGCAAAGGTATATTGTACCTGTGGAGTATGTGTTTATATCTTTGATTTGGCATTCAAGATGTACTGAATCATGAAGTAAATTTCTCTTATAGGATAAATAAACTAACTACACTAAACATTAATATTGTAATTTAGAAAGAGGAACTGTTATTTGGTGGTGATTTTCTCTAGACTCTAAATTATAATGCAACTTCAATACACATATCAAACATTTAAAAATATGTGACAAGGTTCGTTCTTATATCATATTCAAAACATTTCTAGCTTTACCATGTTATGTGTTCTACTGCTTCAGTACCAGAGGGGTACTCTTACTTTAAATTTCAAAAACTTTAAAGAAGAATTGCTTTGTATAAAAATAACAAAATAAATCCATCATGTTGATTATTGGGCCAAGTAACTATGTGTATGGCAATTCTCTGTGGCCATGTACAGTTTCATATGAAAGGAGATAAGTAGATTTAGCAGGACGGAAGTGACAGAAAGATGGACAGAGATTTTTCACTTTATAGTAAGTTACTCAAATGGATGTTTAAAGGGGGGGGGGGCACAGATCAGATCCAGTTGTGGCACCCTGGTAAAGTGGCCCAGAAATGGATGGATGGATTTGCATGAAAACACTTTGAAAAGTATTTTTGAGCCAAATACAATCTCTTTTGCAGCTGTTATAACAGCATAATGAGCCACTTTTAATTTGAAACAGTCTCTTGATTGCAATAAATGTACCTATCATTTTGAGAATAATTTTCAGAATGTGTTTTTCAGTTCAGAGAGTCACTAAGCCATGAGGCCAGACAGAACCACATTGTAATGACAGTGGTGCACAGCAAAGGCCATCATTTTGAGATGATGTTAAACCATGAAGCAGTGGTCACAAACCTCTGCAGGTGAATGGCATCATAAGATGTGGCTGACAGTTGAGGGAATATCTCTTGGTGTGACTACAATTAAGTGCAATTACACAAGACAAGAAGTTATCTATTAGTTTTATTTATAAAGCACTCTGTGGTGGCCTCGGACCATGCAGGAAACCACCAACAGTATTTTCATTAGGCCCCACTACCTGATTTGGATGACTGTTCCGTAATCCTACAGCCAAGCTACAGTCAGAGGCAAACTGTGGAACTCTTAAAGGCAGGGCACCCTTCAATTTGGAGAATTAACCAGTGTGGTGTTATGAGGAAGCCACCACATTAAAAGAAAAAGGCTATACATGATAATTCTCCTTTTTGATGGTCAGTGGACAGAGATCAAACCTTCATGTACAGAAGGGCGGGGTTGGCTGGTTGAGAACCATCAGGGGTTGAGCCCAGATTCTTCTCCACTAAAAACATCAGACTTTGTAATAAATAGATAAAGAGACTGTTTCTGTACATTTTCTTGTTTCAATAAAAAGCTACATGTTACATAGATGGTTTGAGTCAGTTTGAGTCAAAGTATCTTTGAGCATGATTCTAAATCAAATCAAATTGCCCCTAATGAGCTGGTTGGAACCTCCATCATTCGTGTAAATGTGATCTGGTTGGCAAATTAGTTACTTCTTTCAGTTACTTGTAGATTACTTCAGAGATAGGGACAATGTGTTCTGCTGGGGGAAGATAAAAGGATCTCCACAATATCCATCTGTGATGATTCTCCATCTTGGTCCTCTTCATTTCCTTACCTTTGCCTCCCTCTGTAATCTGCCAGACTATTTAAATCTCTCTTCATCAATTACTGCCCAAACCATTTTTTTTTTTCTGTGAAGGCTTGGTTGAATGCCTTTGACATAAATATCAGCCTCTCCTCATGAGACTTGGTTAGATGGAAGTTGAGTCTGCTGTATATTGCACTGTCTCTGAAGCTCTGCTTGTGACATCACACTGACACTATATTTTGACTGTATGCTTCTCCACTTTGATTACCCATAAACCACAGCCAATCAGCATCATCTGTTTGACAGCTACCACCTCTGGCACAGACTCACAAAGCAATCCTTCTGAAAGCAGCTTGCATTCTTTTCTTACCTTGGTGATAGACACAAAACCATGATGGAACCATAAGGGCCATTTTGAAGTTTTCTTGATTAAGCAAAGCTCAGTCTTATTTCAGTTTTTTCATTCTCACTTATCCATAATATTATATCTTTTTTCTCTGGTAAACTTTTGACTTTATTGTTCAGATGTTTATCTGTGGATGAATTCAATCTTGTTATTTTCTACCGGTCCATACTCGGGCATATGGGTATCACAACTAACTGCAGAGACAAGGAAATGTGCTTGTGGTGATATTGCATACCACAGATCTATATGAGTAGACTTTGGGAAAAATGAAAATAAACAGTGCAGCATTTAGAGTCTGGACACTTCATTATGAATAACTGCTGGAAGTTCTGGTGATCTTTGAAGTCTTTACAATTTTCTTGAGTGTTTTAACATAAATATTTTTGCAAAAAAAAGTTCACATGTTGTATTGCAACAAAACAAAATTATAGCAAAATATGTACAAAAAAAAGCACCATAACAGTTCATACAGGTGTGAACTTAGATGATGATAAGCCTGAGCTGCTGACAGATCCATGAAACATCTTGGTATGAGGAAGTGTATCTGTGGCATTGTAATTGCTACAGGAAAATCAACAAAGACTTCTAACCGCTATGGAAAAATGTAGACATTGCATTTATGCAAACGAATTCCACCTTTTACCAGAGTTGTGCTGCTTTCTGAACTAAAAAAAAGAAAACAGTTGAAGTCTTGTTTTGTATAAAATAATGAACTAAATCCATGTTGTTAATTATCAGGCCACTTCACTCTCTATGTATGGCAATTCTCTTTGGCCATGTGCAATTTCATGCAGATACCGCAACCTAACAAGGAGATAAGTGGACATTGAAGGACAGTTGGAGGGAAAGAGCCTTTTTCATTTACAGTAAAATAACCAAATGGATGTAAAACAAACCAAAACCAAAAGAAGGGGAAAAAATGCACATAGTACAGATTTTGCTCTGTCCCCTGTGGTGTCATAATTGTGAGAGAGTGTATAAATGCACTGTATAATCTAGTTAGATTATATGACGAAGGGATTACAAACCCAATACAAAAAAGTAAATAGTCATTTAATAGAGAAATAGATAATTTTTTTTCTTTTTAATATCATGGGCAGTGGCCAAAGAAGGGGAAAAAATGCACACAGTACAGATAATCTAGTTAGATTATAACTACAGATGGATTATAGATGGAAAAAATGCGAGCTGGGTCATCACGCTCTACAACTGGTCGAAACCTAATCTCCTCACGCGCTTCTCCCTCCAAATGGTCAATGATAAAGAAGGCCTGATAAGCAACAGAGAGGTGCCAGGCTCGCATGCATGCCTGTATCTCCTCAATCCACTCAGCTACCCTGATACCTGACCTACCGTTAAACACGGGACATCTGCGGTCCCTGGGAATAACTATCAGCCGCTCCGTCACAACAGGAGGAGCCCCACTAGCTGTACCAGAGGACACTGACGCTGCCCCACCGAGGGCCGAATGAGATGCAGCACACATTGTCTGCCTTAAGCTGCAGCACAAGCTCCTTGAGCTGCTGCATTTCCTCCTCCATACCGACAACAAAACTACTACACCTAGACCTCCAATAGGAAAGGAAAAGATGATGATTTTGGGTAGGAAAAATGACTGTGGCGTTACTGCTGTTTTGGCTCAATCATAAAACCTGAATCAATGGTTAAGTACAAACACTACAAAAATTAAAAATGGAAATCACATCTGTCCTTTTTACTTGTGGGTCCTGCCGACAACGCCAGATGTGGCAAGGCGAGCGGTGGGGAACTGTTGCCGACAACGCCACCTGGGGGCTTTCAACCCAGGCTATACACAAAATTCCAAAATGACCAGGCTTCCATTTGAACAAAGGCACACAGTTCAAGAGATACCACAGGACAGGACCGTGATTTCCAATTATAAAAATACTTTTATTAGAAAAATATTTTAAAATGAGCAACAGACAAAATGAAAACTAATGGATATAATAAGGAGTGCAAGAGGAATTACCGTAAGGAAAAGGGGACAGGGCTGGGGCTTACCATGACAGCGGTAACGAAAAGGGGAGGGATCCAAAAAAACTACACTGCACCCGTGACACAGCAAACCAAAAAAAACGTGAATAAGGAACCACCACCAGGGGGACCGCTGCCACTCTGGGTCCTCAACACCTGTCAAAGAAAAGAAAACAACACCATTAAAAACATGAAATCAAGGCAACCCTCACACACTAACTAAATATCGCTACCCCAAATAACCCAACAGAAACTATTTTAAATCCAAATGATCAAAATGGGGAGCAAACGGCAATAATAATAATAATAATAATAATAATAATAATAATAATAATAATAAATGTTCAAAACAATAAATCAGATATAACCCACAAAAACCTAACAGTAATAATTCAAAGAAAGAAATAACAAATAGAAAAGGAATAAACTCAAGTAATTAAGGAAATGTCTGCCCCTCTAATTAAAACCAGTCTCCAAGGGGAATGGCTCAGCGCCGATGAAGGTCGGGATGCCCTCTCTTTGCCCACGTTGAGGATCTTATAAAGGCCGTAGTGCACGGCTTTAACCGCCGTTACTAGGAGCAGAGCCCGTTATGAGCTGAATCAGCAAGTATCAAGAATGAAGAAGAGGAGAAGAGAAGAAGAAGAAGAAGAACCAAAACAGCAGCGAGGCTCACAGCTGCAATTGACGGCCGCGCACGGAGAGCAGAATCGTGGCGTCAGACGAGGCAGGAGGAGGAAGCCCGCAGCCCAGACCACAGAAAGCGTACCACGCACACACCAGTCCAAGGGAGACAACCCAGCTCCCGGTAACACCACACCGCTTTGTTTTGTAACCCGATCTGCTGACCAGCGAGACGCCACCACGCACGGCTGTCGGCTCCGTAAAGGAGGGAGAGGAAGCGGAAAAGACGGAGAAGGGTCCGACCAGGACTATTTGTAGGTGACCACTCACTAATTGTCTGCCACACTGCCCCTCACTGTGGGGAGTGTAGCGCTATCCTGCCACATAAGGGTTATGTTTCTTTGTCCACTTACTTTTGAGCCCGTGAAATGAGGAGCATTTGTATAAAAATAGGTACAATTCCTACATGTTTAATCATATATTTTTGTTCAACACCGTGAATTAAACCCTAAAGTCTGCACTTCAATTCTGTTGTAGTTGTTACATTTCAAATCCAATGTTGCGGCATGCAGAGCCCAAATCATGAAGATTGTGCCACTGTCCAAATATTTCTGGGCCGAACTGTATATATTCATAACCTTAAGACTTAAAACTGTGTGATGCAGGCAGACATCAGCTTAACAATAGAGCCACCAGCCCACAACAGACACAATTTGCACAAATCTATATTTGCTATAGTTTTTGCCTAGCTGTCAGCTGCCTATCAACCTGCACTGCAGTCTAGACCTGCAGTTTGAGGGGAGTTTTTTTTCTACAGGTCTGTGTCTCCATGCGTTCATAACTTGTTTTGAGACAAACAGATTGAGCATAGGATTCAAGTGGTAGGAATGCAGTAGGTACTCAGGGAAACACGAGTAAATGGGACTACCACACAGGTAGGGGGAGCCAGCGAGGCAGATGCTGTGTTTGATTTAATTGTCAGTCATCATAACAGGTGTTTTTTGTTTTGTGGTGGTGATTTACAGTATGGTCTATTTGGGGCTGTATATTGGAAGTTTTTGATCCTCATTTTGATTAATCGTATCTTCCATAGAAGGAAGCACACTGCAAGAACAGATAATACCACCGTTGCAGGATAGATCCCCACTTGGGGTCCAGACTCTGGTGGTGGTGGTGAAAGACCAATTTATGGTAACATAATCTTCCTGACTAAATACTCATGTATGCCATAGCCTTTTCTGTAGTTGCATAGACAGTTTCAAATCTTGCTTTGTTGATGCTTTATCTCATAACACGTAGAGGAAAAAAATTCTTTTGATACCCTAATACAGATCTGCTCTGCTGGCCCTCGTGGATCTGCATGACTCACATAGACTACTAGTATGATACAAAAACTAAAAGAGAAACTAATCCATCTCTTAGTTATGTATAGGCCCCCCATAAATATGTACCCAGCATGGAAAATACAGAGGAGGAGGAGATTTAGCTACAACACATTCCACACACACACACACACACACACACACACACACACACACACACACACACACACACACACACACACACACACACACACAGCTCAGAGTTAGTGTGGTGCAAACGTCCAGCAGACTGTGTTCACTCTGTGTTGATGGGCTGGAGATGAGGACTTCAAATCTATCTTAAACACTATTATTTATTAAACTGTGGGTGAAACAACAGCTTTAAATGAGTCAGGCAGGGTTGTTTGTCTACTTCTCCTGTTCAGACTTTACCCTCTAAGGACCAGCAACCGTGAAGGAAAGGAATTCACTTCTGATGAGGGGTGCATTCAGAACATCACCCCTCTGTTCTTAAATACTTTTCTTTAATGCCAAAACACCAGGAGGTCAAGGAAAGATGGAATAGGATGGTTTAGAAAACACACATCTCAGATACTTGCATGTTATTCTTTTGAATATACAGAATATTTTATTGTATATTTATTATTATTATATATTTTAATTGCATATTATATTATGTATATGTTATATAGCATACAGGCTATATAAAAGCTCATCAAAAATTCACAATCAGTGTTTACTAGGCTGTTTATACTCGAAAATTTTAATGTATTTTTGGCTTAATTTATAATTTAAAATATTGGATGATAGATACCCTTGTCTGCTCTGTGCCTAAATTAAAGCGCTCTAGACTTCCACTAGACAGCTGACTGCTAGTTAGCTTAACATCAATGAATGCTATCAATGGAGCATGGGAGAATGCTTCAAAAGTCGCATACACTCCAAAAATGAAAGAACTACAAAGGTTATGCTTAAAGTTCACTGTGGAAAACCTTGAAACTCTGGGGTTGTGGAACCATTGTAATGCATCAGAGAAGAGAGAAAAGTGTCATGAGGTGTCGTGAAAAATAAGACTGTGGGTTTAGTTTGTTTTCAGTCTTACAATAGTGTGCTGCATCCCCCTGTTTCTTTAAAACCTTACCTTTACACGACACTTGTTTTACTGTTTTTGAATCATTTTGACGGACAAACTTTCAAATCCTAAATGTTTTCTGGTTTTAAATTGTAGAACAGCGCTGACTTTTATCATAGACAAAGCACTAGTGCTCATGAAAGGGACTACAACCACACTACTATACAATACATTGCTTGTGTAATTCATTTGTGAAACGCTTTGTAGTTACTCATAGATAGATAGATAGATAGATAGATAGATAGATAGATAGATAGATAGATAGATAGATAGATAGATAGATTGGCACATTGATTAAAAGAGATTAGTCCATGCTTTTGTCACTTCCAGGCTGGATTACTGCAATTCTGTTCTGTCAGGCTGCACCAGTAAGTCCCTACAGACTGTCCAGCTGGTCCAAAATGCTGCTGCCCGCGTGTTGACGAGACCTAGTAGAAGAGACCATGTCTCTCCTTTACTTGCTTCTCTGCATTGGCTCCCTGTCAAATTCAGAATAGAGTTCAAAATTCTCCTTCTAACATACAAAGTCCTCAACAGTCAGGCACCTACATATTTGACAGCGCTCACAGTCCCTTATTACCCAGCTAGAACCCTTCGAACCCTAGAGTTTCTAAAAGTAGAATGAGAGCCAGAGCCTTCAGCTATCACCCAAGGAACCGCCTCCCAATTTCAGTCCGGGATGCAGACACCCTCTCTATGTTTAAGAGCAGACTTAAGACCTTCCTTTTTGATCAGGCTTATAGTTAGGGCTGCGTAGGCTGGCCCTTAGATATGCTGCTATAGGCTTAGACTGCTGAGGCATCTCCCATGGTGCACTGTGTATCTCTCTCCTCCTCTGTGTCATTTATAAATCATTCTCATATGTGTTACTAACTCGTCTTCTTCTCCAGAGCCTTCGGGCTCCCCGCATCCCAGATCCCAGATGCTGCTGGAGGAGGCTACAGACCTGAAGAGGCTCAAGTGGCCACCCGTAGCACGACCTGCTCACGTCCCCTTCTGTCCATCAGTCTCTTCCCTTTCTCTCCCTCTTTATCTCTGTCCCTCTCTTTCGTTCTTTATATCTGTCTCTCCTGCTCTCTTTCCTCCCAACCGGTCAAAGCAGAAGGTCGTCCCCATTGAGTCCGGATCTGCTTGACGCTGCTGCCTGTTAAAAGGAAGGTCTTCGTTGCCGCTGTTGCAGGATGTTGCTTGCTCATGGAGAATTGCTGGGTGTAAATTCATTGAAGGAGTGTGGTACTAGACCTGCTCTACTTATAAAGAGATAACTTTTGTTGTGATTTGGCGCTATACAAATAAAATTGACTTGACTTAACTTGACTGGATTTTCATCATATATATATACTGTATATGTGTGTGTGTGTGTGTGTGTGTGTACTTGACAACATGGCGCCCCCCGAGGCAGGCATGTTTGCTCGGTCCTTCATGAATGCCAGCTTTTTGTTCTTTTTAGTATGTTTATTGCTCCTTCGGCAGCGCAGACAGACCGGACTTCAACCTCCGGCAAGGCGAGAGGAGGAGGCGTGTGTGTGTTTATCAACAACTCGAGACATAAAGACTGCTCAAAAGCACTGTTCACCCAGACAGAGTTTATAGTGCTAAAATGCCGCCCCTACTATCTACCAAGCGAATTTACTACCTTGTTCCTGGCCGCTGTTTACATCCCCCCGCGAGCTAATTCTACGGCAGCACTCCGTAAACTCCATGATGTCATCAGTGTGTTAGAGACGACGCATCCTGACGCTGTTTTATTGGCAACTTTACTCAGTGCAATTTACGGACTGTATTCCCTAAATACCAACAACATGTGGACATTCCCACCCGCGAGAAGAACACACTGGATCATGTTGACAGTAACATACAGGGTGCTTATAGGGCTGCATCCTGTCCCCACGACAGACTCTCAGATCACATCTCTCTGTTCCTGTATGCAGCCTACAGACAAAAACTGAAACAAACAAACCCTGTTAATAAACAGCAAAAACTCTGGACGCCGGAGTCTGAGAGTATTCTGCAGGACTGTTTTGCTCAAACAGACTGGGGTGGATTAGAGGATTCTTCTGTCAGCACACAGGACTATGCAAGGCTTGGCTAGAGCACGAATTCTTTTTGTGTGGAGTTTACATGTTCTCCCTGTGCCTGTGAGGATTCTTTCCAGGTACTTTGGCATCCTCCCACAGTCCAAAGACATACAAATGGGGACTAGGCCAACAGGATACTCTAAATGCATGGATGGATATATAATTGCAATGCCTTGATGTAACCCCCATAAAAATTCGGCTTGAGTTTATTGAATGTTTGTTTTTTTTCTTGTTGTAAATTCATGCAATGCCATAGAATCTGTATGAATGTGGTGAGTAGAGATTGCAGTAGACGCAATGCATGCTGGGATCAACTGCCGAAAAGAGACCGCGAGACTTTTTGTGATTTTCCGTTGAGACGAACAGTTATTTTCTTTATGGCTTGTTTCTTTTACTGCTTAATTTTTTTTAATATACTTTGAGTCAATTATACGATTGAGAGTCGTTATAAAGAGTTTCCGACCGCTGTGACCGGAGGATGTTTCCTATTACCGGTATTTAGACGATCGAGAACTCCGGTGAGTGTGCTAGTTAGCCGCTATGTTGCTAGCGGACATGTAATGACTGTTTCTCAGTACAGCTATTATTAAGCAATATGAGATCTGTTCTGTTATAATCTAAAAGAAAGGGGAAAAAAAAACAATCGGAGTAAGTTGTAAATGTACCAAATTGTTGTAATAGATAAATATGTTAAAAGTTTTGCATCTTAGAGCTGTGTTCATTTTCATATGGGAACGGTAGTTTTGCCGTGTTTTCATAGGCGCCTTAAGTGCCTTGTTCAATGTCATAGAGCTGAGAGGTATTCATGATTTGTAGATTTGAGATTTTAATTGTTGCAATATTAACATGTAAGAGTTGATGTTGAAATGATACTGAGTAAAAGTCATGTGAATTGAGGAAGCATGATTAGAGATACAGAGATATTGTGTAGCATGATTTATACTGTAACAAATGTAACAATGTCTGAGGGATTTAATGTCTCAGGATATAGTTATTATTTTCTGTTACTGGGTGTTACATGAAAAGAAGAGAGAAAAAGAGAGTATACTGTACAGTAATTAGAGATAGATAACCAATTTTTTTCCTGTTATGGTAGATTGTTTTTTTTTATTCTACTCCATTGCTGGATCTGCACTCTGGAGACTGACAGCGTCAATCTCAACCAGGACCACTGTGTGACGAGAGGCAGGGTTAAAGAGGATCCGCTTATTTTTTTATTTTTCTTGGGTGAAGTGAAGCTTGTCTTACTCTTGCCATTGTGAAAAGAAAATTAAAATAACTGTCTTGCACTAATTACCCCTCGCTCCTTGAGTTGAACCCAAGTATTGTTGCTTTTACCGAGTTACACTTGTATCTGTGTGTCTGACTGATGTGCCTTTTAGATAGAACTTAACATACATTGACCAAAGACATGTTCTGGCCAGGAGCTTGGCGAGAGCAGTCGCACTACTCCTCTCTCCTCCTCTTTCCTTCTTTCTGTCTTGTCTCTATCTCTGTCTCAACTTCTATCTCAACTTGGCTGTGAACTCTCCACTTCAATCTAACCATGGAATTGATCAGCTGGTCTCTCAACGCTCTTGACACTATAATTTTGACAAGAAAATCAGGACAGGGGGAGTCTGCCTGCCCGGACGGAACCCAACCTGTGGGCTATGTCTTCGATTCCTGGGGAAGCTGGCATGTTGCATGCTTGGCGCCACTTCCCGCTGAGGATATCGAGGACTACTTGTTTGGATTCATGGTTGTGGGGCTTCTCCTCCTCGGACTTGGAAGTGCCCTCACATTCCACAAATTTGGCAAGACGACAACTGCCACAGAATCTGGATCTCCACACCTGTCCATCATGATTAATGAGGTTGCCAAAGTGGTGCAACAACTGACTGTGTTAGTTCATGAACTGAAACGCAAAGTGGAAACCAACTCACAGGAGTTGGCCGCTTTGCAAAGAGGCTGATGTTGAGAATCAGTAAAATTTAGTGTAATACAAATATGGATTGGACTGTAAGAGAGGACGGATTGGAATGTTATCCTCTGCCCCAAGCCCAAACACGGCCATCTTATCAGCTGCTGAAGGCTGCCCATTGTTTATCCTCCAGGAGAATTCCACCCGAGTTGGGGACGCAAATTGCACGCACTCTCCCCCCTCCCTCTCATGCTCCTGACCTCCCCCATCCTTTCCACCCTTCCCCCACCCCATCCTGCATCTGCCCTCTCCACCTCCTCGGGTGGCAGCGCCGACGCCCTGGCTGCAGCCTACCCACCCCTAGGAGCGGCGGCGCAGGGCACGCTGGGAGGCCTCACACACTTTCTCTGCCTCCATTTGAACAATGGACTGCTCAAGTTTAGCATACATACACAATCAAATGTATATGTGCTTTGTTTAATTCTGATGTGTGCCATTATTATGATCAACCAGTAATAATTGTGACTATTTGTGATAGCTGTATCAGGCAAGTGGGTGTACTAATTTTGCCTTGGGCTCAATCCCCTTGGTGACAATTAAGCTATTCTGATTCTGATTCTGACCAAGCTCCTCCTGGAACCGTCACCTTATCGTGGTGGAGGAGGTTGAGTGCCCCAGTGACCCTAGGAGCTATGCCGTTGGGGGCATTTTGCTCCTGGTATGGTCCTAAACTGGTCCTATGCGAAGGGCCAGACAAAGAACGGCTCAACAGACCCCTCATGGAAGTTAAACCTAAGAGTTTGTGTACCCAGCCCGGAGGGGCACCGGGCCCTGCCCTGGAGCCATGATGGCGAGCGCCTGGTGGCTGGTCCTTAATTCATGGGGTCCGGCCAGGCTTAGCCGAAAGGTATACATGGACTCGTCCTCCCGTGGACCCACTACCCATAGGAGGAGCCGGAAGGGTCCAGTGCTATGTGGGGGCCTTGGCTTTCTGATCCCCAAGCATGGAAGCTGGCTTTTGGGACATGGGACGTTACCTCTCTGGTGGGATGGAGCCGGAGCTGGTGAAGGAGGTTGAGTGTTACCGGCTATATATAGTCGGGCAATGGGTCCTGACTGTTGTCTGCGCTTATGCGCCAAACAGCAGTTCAGAGTACCCGCCCTTTTTGGAGTGCTTGGGTGTTGTTCAGTTATTGGACTTCTATGCAAGTCACAGTTTGTCCATAACTAACACCATGTCCAAACATAAGGATGCCCACCGGTGCACGTGGCACTAGGATATCCTAGGTCATAGGTCTATGATCCATTTTATAGTCGTATCATCTGACCTGCGACCACATGTTCTGGACATCCGGGTGAAGAGAGGAGCTGAGCTTTCAACTGATCACCATCTGGTGGTGAGTTGGACCAGGTGGCAAGGGAAGACACCGGCAGACCTGGCAGGCGCAATTGAGTAGTTAGGGTTTGCTGGGAACGCTTGGCGGAAGAACCTGTCAGGATGATCTTCAACACCCACTTCCGGCAGAGCTTTGACCACATACCGGGGGCAGTGAGGGCCATTGAGTCTGAATGGGCCATGTTCTGCTCTGCCATTGTCGAGGCGGCTGTTGTGAGCTGTGGCCACAAGGCTGCTGGGGCCGGTCATAGCGATAATCCCCAAACCCACTGGTGGACACCAGAGGTGAGGGGAACCGTCAGGCTGAAGGAGGCTTACAGGACATGGCTGGCCTGTGAGTCTCCAGAGGCAACCGACCGGTACCGGCAGGCCAAGCGGTGTGCAACCATGGCAATTCCACAAGGCAAAAACTCGGGCATACGAGGAGTTCGGTGAGACCATGGAGAATGACTATCGGTCGGCTCCGAAAAGGTTCTGGCAAACCGTCCGTCACCTCAGGGGGAAGGCGGCAACTTGCCCACACTGTTTGCTATGGGGACGGGAGGCTGCTGATGCCAACAGGGGAGATAATTGGGGGGGTGGAAAGAATACTCTGAGGAACTCCTCAATCCCACAACACATATTCCATGGAGAATCCAGAATTTGGGGAGTGCTTGGGGGGGGGGGGGGGGTCCAGTCTCCGGGGCAGAAGTCGCCAAGGCAGTTAAAAAAACTCAGCGGTGGCAGAGCTCCGGGGTGGATGAGATCCGCCCTGGGTTTCTATCTCAAGGCTCTGGATGTTGTGGGGCTGTCTTGGTTGACACATCTCTGCTACATTGCGTGGACATCAGGGCGGTGACTTTGGAGGGGCAGACCGGGGTGGTGGTCCCCATCTTTAAGAAAGAGGACCAGAGGGTGTGTTCCAACTATTGGGGGATCACACTTTTCAGCCTCCCTGGAAAGGTCTACGCCATGGTACTGGAGAGGAGGGTCAGGGCGATTGTTGAACCTCAGATTGAGGAGGAGCAGTGTGGTTTTCGTCCCGGCCGTGGAACTGTGGATCAGCTCTTCACCCTCGCTAGGGTGCTGGAGGGTGCATGGGAGTTTGCCCAACCAGTCCACATGTGTTTTGTGGATCTGGAGAAGGCTTATGACCGTGTTCCCAGGAGCACCCTGTGGGGGGTACTCCGGGAGTATGGGGTGGATGGCCCCTTACAAAGGGCCATTCAGTCTTTCTACCAGAGGAGTGAGAGTCTGGTCTGCGTTGCCAGCAGTAAGTCGGACTTTTTTCTGGTGAGGGTTGGACTCTGCTAAGGCTCCCTTTGTCACCGGTTCTGTTGATAACATTTATGTACAGAATTTCTAGGCACAGCCAGGTGGTGGGAGAATGTCATCTCTGCTTTTTGCAGATGATGTGGTCCTCTTAGCTCCATCAGGCCACCACCTCCAGCTCTTGCTGGGATAGTTCACAGCCGAATGTGAAGCCGCTGGGATGAGAATCAGCACCTCCAAGTCTGAGACCATGGTCCTCAGCCAGAAAAGGGTGGCCTGCCCACTCCAGGTCGGGGGGGAGGTCCTGCCTCAGGTGGAAGAGTTTAAGTATCTCAGGGTCTTGTTCACATGTGTGAGTAGGATGGAGCGGGAGATTGACAGGCGGATTGGGGCGGCATCTGCAGTGATGTGGGTGCTAAACTAGTCCGTTGTGGTGAATAGGTATTATGTCTCTCGGCTGGCCTGGGAATGCCTCAGGATTCCCCCAGAGGAGCTGGTGGACGTGGCTGGGGAGAGGACAGTCTGGGCTTCCTTGCTGAGGCTGCTGCCACCACAACGCAGGCCAAGCAGATCAGCGGAGGACGACGACAAAGACGACGACCAAAGACCAGCCTCTTCTTGACAATGTTTCCTGATTTTCCAAAATAGCAATGCACCATGATTGCACTCGACCATGCTCCTCTTGGCACATATGGGGCATTCTTTTGCTAGTTAAAGGGCAAGGACCCTTGCCATGAAAACATCATCTGTGCTGGCTATATACTACTATGACACTTGGACTTGACCAAACACCAGCTTGCACCACATTTAAGAAAGGGCCTGTGTGGTGTAAAGGCTAATGTACATGCCAGCATTAATTGAAAAAGGAGAACAAGTTGAACAACCTGGAGTCAAGAGCCAACCAATAATCTGTGGATCCACTTATGAAAGGGCATAGAGAGTTTGTGTGTGTTGGAGATTATGGGCAAATTTTTTTAACTGAATCGCAGTGAAGTCAAATTTACTGACGATGTTGATGAACAGATACAGCATATCCACAGAGCCCTGGTACCGAAAACCAAACCCAATTTGCTCTCATGGGTCTACTGTAGTTAACGTTCAGAAATACAGCATCTAAGGAGATTACCATTCAAAAAATGCATGGTGTGATGTAAGCAACAAATGTAACACATGCTGTTTACTTAAGCAATGAAAGAAATAAACAAAATTCCAAGTATCATTTCCCCTGTGTACGTGTAGTAGCTAGCATTCTTCTTCGCTCTCTCTGTGAACTAAAGCATCACTACTTGTATATCTATGCAACAGTGCCACCTAGTGGTCCAAAGCAGCAATAACTAATAATAGAACACAACATCCCTGCTGTCTGAAAAAGATATACCGCAGCATAAAACAAATAAAATTATTGGTACTGTTAGTACAAGACACTGTAGGGTAGCTTTACATTACGTAGATTAACCCTGTATATGGTGCATATAAATGTAAAAAGGATTACTCCTTACTACTCCTAACTTCCAATATGTTAATGCATAATGAATAATACTTAAAACTCAAACTTTAACACCTCCACTATTGAGTCACCACAATCATCTCAGCTTTTTGTGATTTTATGGCATGACATATTCCTATATGGATGGATGGATGGATGGGTTGTGACTGTAGGATGGCTGTTTGAATGCAGCTTCTGAGTGCACAATGGGACCTCTCAATAGCTCCATTAGCAACTGGATAGTAAACTGATGTTGGCGTGAGAGACACCTTGACTGTCCAGGGATGAAGCGAAAACTGCAGAGGTGAACTGTGGTCCATTTTCAGTGACAATGTCCTCTGTCTACCGTGATAACTGAAGACAGCTGTCAGTATGTGAATATTGTCCAAATTCAGCCACTGGGAAGGAGCTCAGGGTAGCAGAAATCTGTACCATCATCTCAGGTGTGTCTATGGTGGAGTCAGAAGCCACAGGTAGGGGAAAAGGTGACACGATATCAGCTGTATAGTTTTGGGACCCTGATCAGTAAACGATGTCTTAATCAAAACAGAACAGGCGTGCAGACCAGTGGGTCACATGCATTCCAGCCCGACAACCAGGGATTAACCACACTGCTCAGAACAAAAGGAAACAGTTGGGCTGGATTCCTTTTGTACCGAGCAGTGTTAATCCTAGGTGTTCAGTGCGGAGAGTAAATCAACATCCCCACAGGTATGTTCTCCATTTTTCTGCAGCTCACGCACAGGCAAGAGCCTCTTTTTCAACCGCTGGATATTTTTGCTCAGTTTCATTCAGAGTGCAAGAAGCAAAAGCCACTGGCTTCTCCGTGCCATCAGGCTGTACTTGTGCAAAGACAGCACCGAGTCCATAGTCACTTGCATCTGTGAATATCACAGGTCAAAGAGAAGGGCCAAAAAGACTGTCCACCCGTAGCTGCTTGACTTCCTCAAAACTGCATTGTGCTTCAGGAGTCCATGTAAAGGTGTCTTTGCCACTGGCTCATGCATGTGTAAGGGCCACAACTGTCACAAAGTTAGGCAGAAACTTTGAGTACCAGGAAACTAGGCCCAGAAAAGATCTCAGAGAAGCGGTGTCAGTTGGGGGAGGAGCTTTGAGGACAGCATCAATATGCTCTTGGGCGGGGAGGATGCCATCTGCAGTGATGTTATGGCCCAAAAAGCATAGGGAGGACTTGCTGAAGTCACATTTACTGTCACTGACCACCAATCCAGCCTCCCTCAGTTTTTGGAAGGACAGTGTTAAGGTTCTGGTCATGCTCAGCAGGGGTGTCACTGTAGATGATAAGTTCATCCAAATAATTTTGGATACCTAAGAAGCCCTTGAGGATGTCAGCCCTCATTTTCTGGAAGGCTGATCAATTTTTTTTTTAAATTACACCAGCTTTCAGCAAATGGAAGTGAACCTAAGAAAGGAAGCGAAAAATAAGGAAAGACAGTGTTGTTTTTGGCAGCCATTTTAAATTAGTCCTAGTCTTCTGAACTAAATGCTTCTTAATTTAGTCATATTTTAGTCTTTTTTATGTGATAGTTTTAGTCCAGTTCAAGTTGATGAAAACTCAAGAAGGTTTTAGTCTAGTTATAGTTAGTTTCAGTGAGAAAAAAAGTATAGTCTTCTGACATATTAATTTCAGTCGATAAGTTTGAGAGATTGCTGTTGGGCAGAAACCTTTGATCTCCATATTTCCACTGTACTTTCAGAAATTGATGCCCAACTTTATCATACAAGTATCACACATCAGTTGTGAAAAAGCAGATCTACAAGTTCAACACATGGCGACACATTGTGAGCTTCACTCTTAACCCAAATTAGTTGACATTACTAATCATTGTGAGTAAACCGATTGCCTTATACAACTTTAGTTTTTACACGTGCTGATACTAAAGGTTAAATTGTGTTAACACATAACCTTAATTTTAAGCAGTAGGCATACTAAGTGTCGATTAGTAATCTTTATTTAAAACCATGAGTTCACATAAATTATGTCCAACTACTATGAAATAATATTGTTGATTTTAACTTCCATAAACATATACGAAAAAGTGGCAAATGTGACACTAGTAATTTCTACTTAACATCATTTTTATTACAACCCATGTGTTTTTTAATGAAATAATTTTATTTTAAAGATTATGGAATGCGGGCGGCACGGTGGTGCACTGGTTAGCGCTGTCGCCTCACAGCAAGAAGGTTCCAGGTTTGAGTCCTGGCTCGGGCACGGGATCTTCTGTGTGGAGTTTGCATGTTCTCCCCATGCCTGCGTGGGTTCTCTCCAGGTACTCCAGCTTCCTCCCACCATTGCTCCTCCCTCTACCTGCATTGCAGTAAGCGTGTGACCTCACTTCCTGTTTGTACATTGCTGAACGTAGTGCTTTGCTTGCTGTGCTAGCTAAAGTGTGATTATCCCCGCTAATTCCTTATTCTTTGACAAATTACCTCACCAAACTATATATGTATTTGCTTTATTTGGCCTAAGTTTAAAGACTATCTGTCAGTAGGTCCCTAAAGACTTTTCAGCTGGTCCAAAATGCTGCTGCCCGCGTGTTGACGAGACCTAGTAGAAGAGACCATGTCTCTCCTGTACTGGCCTCTCTGCATTGGCTCCCTATCAAATTCAGAATAGAATTCAAAATTCTCCTTCTAACATAGAAAATCCTCAACAGTCAGGCACCTTCATATTTGACAGAGCTCATAGTCCCATATTATCCAGCTCGAACCCTTTGCTCCCAGGATGCGAGGTTACTGGTGGTTCCTAGAGTTTCTAAAAGTAGAATGGGAGCCAGAGCCTTCAGCTATCAGGCTCCCCTCCTGTGGAACCGTCTCAGGCACCCTCTCGACCTTTAAGAGCAGACTTAAGACCTTCCTTTTTGATCAGGCTTATAGTTGGGCTGCTTAGGCTGGCCCTTTGATATGCTGCTATAGGCTTAGACTGCCGGGGATCTCCCATGGTGCACTGGGCTTCTCTCTACTCCTCTCTGTCCTCCTATATTTGTCATACATAAATCATGCTCATACATATTACTAACTCATCTTCTTCTCTGGAGCCTTCGGGCTCCCCTCATCCCAGATCCCAGGTGCTGCTGGAGGAGGCTGCAGACCTGAAGAGGCTCAAGCTGCCACCTGAAGCTCCACCTGCTCACGTCCCCGTCTGTCCATCAGTCTCGTCCCTTTCTCTCTCACTTTATCTCTGTCCCACTCTTTCCTTCTGCATATCTGTCTTCCTCCATTATCCGTCTTTGTCTCTGCCCTGCTCTCCTGCTCTCTTTCCCCCCAACCGGTCAAAGCAGATGGCCGTCCCCATTGAGCCTGGGTCTGCTCGATGTACCTGCCTGTGAAAAGGAAGGTTTTCGTCGCCGCTGTTGCAGGATGTGCTTGCTCATGAAGAATTGTTGGGTGTAAATTCATTGAAGGAGCGTGGTACTAGACCTGCTCTACCTGTAAAGTGTCATGAGATCACTTTTGTTGTGATTTGGCGCTATACAAATAAAATTGACTTGACTTGACACCGTCCAAAGACATGCAATTGGGGACTAGGCTAATTGGATACTCTAAACTGGCCGTAGGTATGAATGTGAGTGTTAATGGTTGTTTGTCTCTATGTGTTGGCCCTGCGATGGACTGGCGACCTATCCAGGGTGTACCCTGCCTCTCGCCCATAGCCACTGGGATAGGCTCCAGCCCCCCTGCTACCCTTAACAGGAATAAGCGGAAGACGATGGATGGATGGATTATGGAATGCATTCTTCCCATGAAATTGTAGCAAAATGAGGGCAATAAACAATATTTTAATGTCCCAGTACACTTTATTCTCAATCTCAGAACAAAGCTCTTAACAACGGCAGTATCCTTGTATTCAACTGGACACATTTAATCTTGAGAATTAATTTAACAATAATAATAGAAAAAAAGTCATAGGAAACTGAAATAGACAGCCCTTAGTTGTACATTATGTCCTTTAAACTCAAGCGGCATGACAATATTGTTTGTTTTGTAAGACATTACTGCAGTGCTGAACAATATACCGGAAATTGCACCATGAGACATGATGAACTCTTCAAATAATGTCCTCGGAAAAAAAAACAGCTACATTCTTAGCTCAGAATTGACATATTTCTTTACAATGTAAACTGATTTTTCAGTGTTTGTAGCTTTGGCTTGAGATCAGTGTTGCTTGCAAAAAATGAATTCCAAGATGCAGCAGCCAAGACAAATGGGAACTCCACGCAGCACAGAACCTGTAAAAAAGAAGAAAAAATTAAGCTGCAAGCAGCGTTGTTAGGGCCTGAGCCCCCGCGCAGCACTACGGCCGCGTCGTTGACGCCGGCCGGAATCCAACGGCGTATTTGCCAAATCTGTAGGCATTTTATTTTAGGAGTTAGAAGCCTGAATCTGATGCAGAGAGTGAGAGCAGAGCTGAGAGCTGGCCCTTTAAGAACCCCTCCCCCGCTGCACTGTCTGTGATCTGTGCTAGAGTGGAGAGGCTGCCTAATGAGTGTTGGGGGGGGGGGGGGATACTGTTTAGTGTGCGTTTTTAGTGCTGCTAATGTGTTACTCTGCCGAGCAAACATAATAGGGTCTTCCCTGATGTACCTTCAGGCTCAGGCCCTAAAAAGAACACAAACAAATGCTCAACAAGTCAGAAGCAATAACAATTTCTCCACTGCAAAAGTTTGTCAACCTCTGTTGATTTCACAGACCCAGTCCCTCAAAAAGTTAGCTATATCACGGCAAAAAATAAGCCACAAATAACTTGTGTGTAACCCCAAAAAAAAAGCTATTTTGAATTGGTAGATGTTTTTTTAGCATTAACAACAAGCACATGCTCCAAGCACTTGGCAGATTACGCGCAGCGAGCTGGAATTTGACGGGGGTTGCGAGTCGACAAGGTGGACACTGAGCTAACGTACGCAGTTAGCGTACTTGTTGACGGACTAGTCTTTTTAGCCAACTCAGATTCTCCATACAATACCTAACGTGTCAAGTATTGATTTTACACACTCACCATTCAAGTGTGGGTAATATCTCTCCCGCAGCCATGACGAGTGGGAGCGACTTGGTTTATGCTTCTACGTCATAGCGACAGCGTCATTGAGCATTCTAAGTTCTGCGTCGAGGGAACGCTTTGCTCTGCAATTCACCGCCAAGCCGCTAGGGGTGTGTGGCTGTGTCTTTGCATGGTTTCGGGGGGCTCTTGTCGGATTCCAGAACAAAACTATTTACAACAGAAAGTCCGGTGCTTTTCTTTGAACTACTGTTTGCTTTCATGAATCAAACTTTAAACACTGAACATGACAAACATGACTTCTTGTGGCCATTTTCTTCTGGAGACGCACATATTTGTCGCGGAGGTTCTTCCACCTCTTCATGCATTCGCCGACGTCCTCTGAGCGGACCAATCACAGTCCTTGACGTTCACATCACAATGCACAGAATAAAACATGAAATAATAATTAATGATTGCTCAAACTTTTAATTAGGAACAAAATCTGGGTTTACAGTGTTGTAGATTGGCTATTTTCACTAATAATTACAATAATTAAAGAATGGTTTTAGACATAAAAAGTTTCCATCCAGAGGCAAACACTTTCTGATTTGAGGATTGTGCAAAGGTCAAGTGGTAACAGTGGCATCAATGTTCATTACTCCTAGAAAGCCCAAAACAAAAACATTCTTAGTGGCCACATTTGCCACATCTCCTTTTTCAGTGCATCAGTGTATTTTGCTGCTGCATTATATTTAAAATATGTGCATTTATCTTATCGTCCTTTCTGACCATAGAGCCCCTTTGTTGGCACTGCCGCTGTATTCCAATGTCTGTAGCGAGTGACCACAGGTGTGTTGAGCAGAATGTGTGCTGCATGCCAGGTGGTGGGTGTGACCAATGAAGGATGCAGCAGCATTGCAGATACTTTGGGGGTTTTAATTGACAGATTCCATGCACAATAAGCAGAAATGTTATGCATTTTGAACATCTGTTTGAACGCAGACCGCCCACTTACATTTATGTCCATCCCCGTCTTGTCAGCAAAATCTCACACACATCTTGCCATGTTTTAGTCATCAAAGAGCCATGTTTATCTATTCACTGTTTAATTACCATCATGAAAAAGAGGGGTTTCAACGAAATAATTTAGTCATCATCTTTGATGACGAAAACAACACCGCTGAAAGGGATGGATTTCTGTGTTTGGTGGTGGACAATTGATGAGTTGGGTGTTCTCCTTCCTCATGCTTTTTAGTCTTCCCGGTCAGTGCTTGTATCAGGCAATACCATCCCAAAGTGGTAACAACATGAGATTGTCAAGGTGGCTCAGTCCACCGTGTGAAAGTGAACCAAACCAAATGAAGTCGTGAATTTCTTTCCCCGCCAAATCAAACCAATTTCCCCAGACTACCCTGGATTGAATGCACCCTTAGACTCATCCCCGAGCAGCTGTGAGATAGACATCAGTTACAGGCAATACTGTGCCTTGACACAGAAAAGGGTATTTATAGGGGTAATTGGGACTACTTTGGCTTTAACAGCAAACAATTGAATGTATTATAGCACTTCATTAACAGCAATTAGCAGCTATAAAAGGGAATGGGTCATAAACTAGATCCGGTTGCTGTCTTAATCCCGCATTATTTGCTTCTCATATTGAACCACTGGTTCGGGCAATCAACCAGCATGGAAAATACAAGGTATTAATAATAGGAAGACCATTTACTTAATGTACAGTATTTGCTATTTGCTTGGGATGTCATGGTTCAGACCCTGAGGACTTCCTTCCCATATTGAGTCTTTAAAGTCTTTCATTATTATGCTTGTTGAAAACTAAATATTACAAAGACACAACTCTTATCCTTTAATTATTACCCTACAGAGGAAAGGAAATGTAGATTTGACTTAAATTGGGACATGAAATGAATAAGAATATTTTGGGATTAAAATTGTACTTGTATGAGGTGAACTATAAAAAAGTTAGATGTTACAAATACTAGAGAGAAATTATCCATCGACCCCCTGGATTTTGTTAGCACGATTAATGTAATATTTTTTTCCAGGATTGATATATATCGATTCCAAGCTTTGGAACTGCTTCTTTCACATAACAGAAAGAAAATTTTACTTTCTTTTTTGAAAGAAACTTCTCCTGGGTTAACTTAAAACATTATTTTTGGTGGCTTTGGCAATTGATTTTACACAATAACTCGGGTTTGAAGCATGACTGAAATGTTTTGGGGGAGTTAGGCGTGATAGGGGTTGTGACATAATGTTGTGACAATTATAGTTCAATGAGTTTACAGACTGTTATGAGCAATGCAATGAGAAAAATGTATTTAAATGTTAAAGTGTAACTTGTTAGAATTTCTGGCATCTTGGAGTCTGAAAAGATAATCCTTTACTATTGTATTACATATCTCAAAACTAGTGTGGCTGTTGTTGTTGTTGTTATTGTTGTTTCGGTTTAGTTATTTTTTTTCCATGAGCGCAGAACTTAATTAAATCCAGCTAGTGATTCAGACAGCACATTTGATTGAGTACAGCGCTGTTTTGCTCCGAACCTGAGCAGAATTGTCAGCAGGCTACCGCAATCCCGGCTGTGTGACCGTGTCAGGCATTTGCGCACCCTATAAATATCCCTCGCCAAGTGCGCGGATCAAAGGGGCAGAAACATCGCCATGAATCCCGCCCCGGCATTTATTCTAAAGTCAGCCAGAGGAGGGGCATGCAGTGTGAGCAAAGGGACCGCGGCATGCAGTGCTGTGCAGAGGATAGAGACGCTGGCTCGAGTTTCACAGACGCGCACTGACGACTGAGGTGCAGCACATATCGCTCAGGGGACAAGCAGCTGATGGCACATGCAGAGCGGGAAGCAGTGATATAGAGGTCTGTCGCTGTGAAGAAGGAACATCACTGATTGGCTGACGCATTACAATCCATATAATGTCTCCTTTTTTGACTTTGATGCTCATTTGATGCCGACGAGATAGCTTGGAGACAGAAAATTTATTTGCGAAACTTTTCTCGCAACAGTGACATACAGACTTAAACAAAGAACAAAGTTGCAGCTCAGCGGGATTTCACATCTTTTGCGCCTTGCATTGAAGAATATTTCGGAGTGGAAAAAAACAAGAATAACGTTATAAAATGGAAGAGGAGCACAAGCGGAAAGTTGCCGGGAAGGCTAGTGAACAGAGGACTTGCAGCAAGCAGCAGCAGGGCCTCTCCATAAAGCCGCAGTGGAGCAATTGGAGAGATTTATCTGGTGTAACGATTTGCATAGCATTATCTACACTGTGTATTGCAGTTTGCATTGCAGTTTTTGTGCGGACCTCAGAGTTGCAGTCCAGAATTGTTAATCTGGAGCAGCAGCACCGAGAAGCACAAGTGTCAGCATGGATGTTGTCTCTGGAGCAAGTGGAACCCGTTATATCTGGCAGACTGGAGCAGATCCTGGAACAGGTTAGAGCTTCCATTCACATGTTATTCACTAGGGTATTTCAGTTTGCCCGTCATGACTGAACTATATATTGCTCTGACTTCCCTCATTTTAGAAGAAAGCTTTCATTCCATAGTTTATTTCAGCTCACAAGTGCTCTGTGTGTCATAGTCTTTTTGCAAGTATATCCAATTTACAGTAATTACCTGTCAGCCAAATAGGCTACAAAGAGGCATTTCCCTCTTCTCTCCAGTGCTCCACCCTTGCCTCACCCCTCCAAATAACCTATATTTGTTTTTAGAATGCCTCTGATGTCATTTAAACCATGGAGACACAGTGATGCCATGATAAGCAGAGAGCCATTTACAAGGTCACAAATAATAGCATAATAATAATAAATTAACATATATATATATATATATATATATATATATATATATATATATATATATATATATATATATATAATACCACTAACAATAACCATCTTTCATCACTGAGCTTAAAATAAAAAAATTAAAATTAAGTGCAACTGAATATATATATACACACACACATATATTTTTCACTATTTGCTATCAGTCCAATCTCATAAGGAACTTTTCAAAGAACTTGTAGTTACTATTATTAAGAACCATCCATTCCTCTGAAAGTTTTCTTCTTCTGTTGTTGAGTCAAATTTAGATAGAGCAGTACTGTGGCAGTATCATGTATTACAATCACCTGTGAATCGGTCTTGCATGTACAGGGGGAGTTTCCCTGTCCTTTCACATCTGCTGCGCTAAAGACCCCTTTGTTCTACCCTTTCATTGACCATTCCACAGCTACACTAACAAGCCCTTCCAGAGTGATTGAAGTCCCTGTTTTCTCTTCCTCTGTTTTCTTTGGCCAAACTTTTATCATCCCCCCCCCCCCTCCTGCTCTCCACCCCTTTCATGAGGTAACTTACCAGAGGTGAAAAGAGCACAGTGCCTGCAGCTTAAAGGCACAGAGATGTTGTGGTCTCCGCATATTTACCTGAGAGTAAATAACAATTTGTTACACTGATAAAATCATATTTGGACACTTTAAACAATGTTGTCAGAGGGGCACTGTCTCTAGCAATGGTTCCCAACCCTCTTGGCAAGTGACTGGTTTTATCTGTAGCCTGTGTGTACAAAGCTGAGAGCAAAAACCTGCGACAAAGATATAAGGATGAAGACTTGTACTTCTTAATTGCCTGAAGCCAACCGTTATTTTCCTGTGGCTACATTGGCGTCTGGCAAAGAAGATATTTTCCCAAAATGTTTCCATGCAAAATATAAAAAAGGGACCTACTTCTGTTGCCTCATCATAGTTTTGTCATCTTCTGAAAACCATGTCCCATTCATTTGTGGTTAGGTGGAGTAACATATGCTTAAAAAGTTGCATAAAGCATTTGTGGCTCATAGAATCTCATAAATTATTTCAAGTTGCATCATGGATAGTATAGGTGCAAGGTTTTGACGTGGAAAAGATGAAAAATTTGCTATAATATGTCATGTCAGTCTTTTGAATTGCAGATTCTGTATTTCTGTGTCTGGATAGCCCAAAGGATGGTTAACATGCAAATGCCTATATATATATATATATATATATATATATATATATACTTAATTTTAATTTTTTTATTTTAAGCTCAGTGATGAAAGATGGTTATTGTTAGTGGTATTATATATATATATATATATATATATATATATATATATATATATATATATATATATATATATATATATATATATATATATATATATATATATATATATATATATATATATATATATATATATATATATATGCACACAGGCTGCACGGTGGTGCAGTGGTTAGCACTGTGGCCTCACAGCAAGAAGGTTCCGGGTTTGAGTCCCGGCTCGGGCACAGGACTGGGGAGTTTGCATGTTCTCCCTGTGTCTGTGTGGGTTCTCTCCGGGTACTCCGGCTTCCTTCCACCATCCAAAGACATGCAATTTGGGGACTAGGCTGATTGGATTCTCTAAATTTACCACAGGTGTGAATGGTTGTTCGTCTCTCTATGTTGGCCCTGCGATGGACTGGCGACCTGTCCAGGGTGTACCCCGCCTCTCGCCCGTTGACGCTGGGATAGGCTCCAGCCCCCCCGCGACCCTTAACGTGTAGGAATAAGATGACGATGGATATATATACACACACACATATATTCACATATACACAGCAACACAGAGTAGAACTCTTACTCTCATACTGTTTGCCATTGTGTTTGGAAGGCATCCATAATAATGCCTAAAAGCCTCCGACACCATCATGTAGAACAGACTGTGATAACATTCCAAGGAGAACTGGCAGCATTAAAAATGTCAGACAGACCCTCTTCAAGACAACATTAACATTAAGTATTTGGTCCAGATAAAAACCCTTTTAATTTTAAGAAATAAATTCAAAGTCAGTAAGACTGTGAAGGTAAATTTTCAAAAGTTTTTCCAGTTAAGAATCAGCCCTGCTACATCACAGTTAAGATGATCCTTCAAGGAACTACCATGCTCTCAAAATACATTGCTCAAAACATCCTGACCTCCAAACCGTCTCCCGACTGTTATCTTGCCAGAAACATGGCCCCTTTAACATTTCCAATTAACCACCAAGTGCTCTCTGCAGGCCTGGCAGAAGCATGCTGCACATGGTGACTGCAGAGGCCTGATGGGAGTTGCAGACCACATTTTGAGGTGTAGAAAAGTAAAAATTATAGTCTCCCTGCTTTAGTTCCCGTACACAGCTCCCAACAGATCTGTCACCCACTACACTGCATTGTGTGAATGTATGGCTGCATGCACCTCACATACACATAGGTGTTTTTTTATGATTTGTGTTTGTGTGTGTGCGTGGGCATGTGTGTATCTGCCTAATTAATCACCCATGTGCTAATCAGACAGTCAAATGCAAACAGCACACTTGAGCAGAAGTGCTCCAAGCACTCCTGCACTTCATCAGGGCACAGTTTGTGATGTGGAAACAAAGATGCATGCACGCATGCAAGCATACATGCACTGACAGACACACATACACGCGCGCACACACACACACACACGCGCGCACACACACACACACACACACACACATACACACACACACGAGTAACCTACCAAAATGAGTGATAAATTACAGTTAGACTAAGAGACTAAACAGACATGCTGACAGTTACTGTAAAGGTTTACAGCACAGTAACTGTGCACAGTAAAATATTAGCAACTTTCTTGGTTAAAAAAAAAATGCTCAAGGACAGCAAGGCTCAGTATATTGATTACTGGTTCAATTTCCTAACTCCCAAGTGTTGAAGTTTCTTTGAACAAGGCACTTAACTTAATATTACTCCTGATGAGTTTGTTGGCACCTTTGTATGACACCCCCCACCATCAGTCTGTGTGTGTGTGCTGGCCTTTGAAGTCCTCATCTCCGGCCCATTAACACAGAGTGAACACAGGCTCTTTGACTGCATTCTGTTTGCACCACACTAACTGTGAACAGTGAGGTGTGTGTGTGTGTGTGTGTGTGTGTGTGTGTGTGTGTGTGTGTGTGTGTGTGTGTGTGTGTGTGTGTGAGTGAGTGTGTGTGTGAGTGAGTGTGTGAGTATGTGTGTGAGTGTGTGAGTGTGAGAGAGTGTGTGAGAGAGAGAGAGAGAGAGAGAGAGAATGTAAATGAGTGAACAAAAATAACAGTTGCTTTAAGTGCATGGGTATGTCTTTTTAGGCGTTTTTTTCCTGAAAATATGCTGTGAGTGGAAGAGGTTAAGGGTCGTGGTGGGGATGGGTGGATGGGTCACTAATCCATGCAGTTAGGCCCAGAAATATTTGTACAGTGACACAAGTTTTAATTATTTTTGCTGTTTACGAAAACATATTCAGGATACAATTATATAATCAATAGGGGCTTAAAGTGCAGACTCTCAGCTGTAATTTGAGAGTATTCACATCCAAATTGAAGCAAGGGTTTAGGAATTACAGCTCTTTAATATGTAGCCACCTCTTTTTCAAGGGACCAAAAGTAATTGGACAATTGACTCAGAAGCCTGCAAAAAAAATAATAAGGCTGCATGGGCTCTTCCCTCGTTAACCTGTCATCAATTAAGCAGTTAAAAGGTCTGGTCATTTGGAAGCTGTTGCTGTGAACACACAACATGCGGTCAAAGGAGCTCTCAATGGAGGTGAAACAGACCATCCTGAGGCTGAAAAAAAAGAAGCACCCCGTCAGATAGAGAGCAGAAATGTTAGGAGTGGCCAAATCAACAGTTTGGTACATTCTGACAAAAAAAGAGTGCACTGGTGAGCTTGGGAACTCAAAAAGGCCTGGATGTCCATGGAAGACTACAGTGGTGGATGATCGCAGAATCCTTTCCATGGTGAAGAAAAACCCTTCACAACATCCACTCAAATGAAGAGCACTCTCCAGGAAGTAGGTGCATCAGTATCTTGGTCTACCATAAAGCGAAGACTTCATGAGAGTAAATACAAAGGAAAGGATTCACCACAAGGTGCAAACCATTAATCAGCCTCAAAAATAGAAAGGCCAGAATTGACTTTGCCAAAAAACACCTGGAGAAGCCAGCCCAGTTCTGGAACTGCATTCTTTGGACAGATGAGACTAAGATCAACTTGTACCAGAACGATGGGAAGAAGAAAGTTTGGAGAAGAATTGGAACAGCTCATGATCCAATGCACACCACATCTTCTGTAAAATATGGTGGAGGCAGTGTGATGGCATGGGCATGCATAGCTTCCAATGTCACTTGGTCACTTGTGTTTGTTAATGATGTGACAAAAGACAGAAGCATCTGGCTGAATTCTGAAGTGTATAGGGATATACTTTCTGCTCAGATTCAGCCAAATGCAGCAAAGTTGATTGGACGGTGCTTCACAGTACAGATGGACAATGATCCAAAACATACTGCAAAAGCAACGCAGGAGTTTTTTAAAGCAAAGAAGTGGAATATTCGGCAATGGCGAGTCAATCACAGATCTCAACACTATTGAGCATACATTTCACTTGCTCAAGACAATACTTAAGGCAGAACGACCCATAAACAAGCAACGACTGAAGACAGCTGCAGTAAAGGCCTGGCAAAGCATCACCAAGGAGGAAACCCAGCGTTTGGTGATGTCCATGGGTTCCAGACTTCAGGCAGTCCCTGCCTGCTAAGGATTTTTAACAAAATATTGAAAAGTAACATTTTACTAAGGGTTATGTTTCTTTGTCCAATTACTTTTGAGCCCGTGAAATGAGGAGCATTTGTATAAAAATAGCTACAATTCCTACATGTTTAATCATATATTTTTGTTCAACACCGTGAATTAAACCCTAAAGTCTGCACTTCAATTCCGTTGTAGTTGTTACATTTCAAATCCAATGTTGTGGCATGCAGAGCCCAAATCATGAAGATTGTGTCCAAATATTTCTGGGCCGAACTGTATCTAGACAGACAGTCAATTTAGAGTATTCAATTAGCTTACACGCCATTTGCATGTCTTTGGACTGTGGGAGGAAGCCAGAGTACCCCGAGAGAACCCATGCAGGCACAGGGAGAACATGCAAAGTCCATACAGAAAGACCCAGTACTCGAGCCAGGGCTCAAACCCAGAACCTTCTTGCTGTGAGGCGAAAGTGCAAACCACTGCACCACTGTGCCACCCTGTTAGAACAATATTGTGACCAATTGGGGGCGGCATGACTCAGAGGTCGCCGTCTCGCAACTGAAGTGTCGCTGGTTTGGTCCTCACTTCCCCTGGGGATCATGTTGAAGTGTCCTTGAGCAAGATACTGAGCACCTAATTGCTCCTGATGGCCCTGCGATGGACTAGCGACCTGTCCAGTGGTGTACCCCGCCTCTCGCCCAGTGTCAGCTGTGATAGCCCCTACCCCCCCTCGATTCTTAATGGATTAGCGGTACAGATAGAAAATGGATGTATGGATATTGTGACGATAAGCTATTAACTCCTTAATTTTAATGGACCTTATTTGCAATATTCACACATTTTTCTGAATGAACCATTGACCACTCAGCGCCATTATACCACAGTCTGAGATAAGATTGGGCACACAGCACATACTGATGTAACAAGCTGTACCCAGAACACTGCTGTGCTCAAAATGACAGTGCCTTCAAAACATCCCCTTCAGCACCTGTTGCTGTCCTCTAAACAGCCCACTCTGGCATTCCTTGTAACCAGTACCAGTAGGACTTACTGCTATTCTACAGAGAATGTACTCTGATGGTTTTGTCTTCTGCAAATGGTCAAACACAGGCATGCTTGGGAAGACTCAAAAAAGGGGAAGAAAGGTGTGTTCAAGTATTGTTTTGAACACTGGGCCAAATGTGTAAATCTTTTTGCTGTCAAAAATGTGTATTTTATATTTGTGGGAATAACACTTTTTGTGCAAAAGTTGCAAAACTTGGGGGAAGAATATTTAAAGGAATTGCAATATAGTGCCAATTGGGTCAAAATGTAATGCCAAAATGGTCTCAATTTTTTTGTCACTGACATGGCTTTCACAGTTGCTGAGGAGGTACAGTGTAAAATAGAATGCATTGTGTTGTAATCACAGCATAGCAGTTGCCCAGCCATTGCATTATTAATTCGTTGGAACATATCAAAGAGGACGTGGAACCTATTTTGCCATGGTGCGTCCTGAGATAACTCTTATGTTCATTATTATCATAAAATGGCCCTTTCTGTGATCTTAAATTTGTGCCTAGTTAGGCTACCTTCAGAAACTCTCAAACCCACTGACATTGTTTATTTTAAATATAGTTTCTGCTTGAGTTTACCAGCTGGCTTTTATTAGAGCAATACTTTTACAGATTAAGGGGTTGTGCATTTTGAAATGTTAAGGAAATTAAGTTTTAATCAAGTTAGCATTCATTTAAAGAACATCCTGCCTGTGTCATTTTCAAGTGTTTTTTCTTAATTTTTTGTTTCTTTTAATGTATAGCATTACCCACTCAAAGATGTATTATACTGTATGAATGTTATTGCATTTTTTTTTGCATAGTATGTGATGCAACATGAACATACATTGTGAGTCATGTAACATTGTCTTTGGATCCTTCTCTTATGCAGAAGCTTGCAGCAAGACTACCAAAGACCCGAGAAGCAAGGGAAGCTTCCCACAGTTGCCTGTGTCCCCCTGGTAGGCCCAACGTCCTTCTCCACTTTTCTCACTAACTTACTGACCGACTCATTTTATGCACACAACAGGAAACGGAAAATAAAACTTTAGCTTTATCGCTACACGTCTGTATTGCACACTGTTGTTTACTTGCTACAGTGTTAACATTTTTACATGAAATATTTCATATTAAGATATAGAGAAAGTGAACAAAAAGAAAATTTGCTAAGACCTAACTGGAAGTACCTTATAGTAATGCTACACTTTTGGCTCAAAATGGAAGATGAGTAGTTTAAAGCGTCACTGAAACCTCTCCCATAAAACTTGTTTCACTACCAAAATGTAATCCATTTGGTCCAATACACTTTTCAAAATCTTAGAAGAGCTGATGATTGCATTATTTATTGACATTCAATTTAGTGGAGAGCTAACCAAAACAAGCCAGTTTCATCAAGTCTCTGGTGTTCATATGCTATTATGCAGCAGGTGTTTTACACATTCAATCCTATTTGCTCTTGTAAACGCCAATCAATATCTGTAGCAAGCCCCCTGCCTCTTATTGGGTTTCTATTGGATACACATAAATGTGTTGAAACAAATAGCACTCTGACCTCTGTTTCTGGGGGTCTTTAAGAGCTCTTCATTTTTGGCTTGACGCCAGAAGCGGCAAGCCCTATAACAGCTGTGGTTGCTGACTGACTGACTGACTGACTGACTGACTGACTGACTGAGTGGAAAAGTTCAAATGCGTCTGTGTAGAATCTACACTTAACTCTTCTCCTATGTTTGCCAAGGGCAATACAGCAGCAAGAAAAGAGTGGCTCATTCACATTTTGCTCACACTGAAGTCACTTCAAGTGTGGGATTTTTTTTTCTTTTTCTGTTGAGTTTTACATCTGCTGAAATATTGTAACGAGAAGAATTTGGGACTGAAAATTAAATTTTTCTAACATACCAATCCTGTAGCTCAGTGGTGATTGCAGTTGCTCGATATCATTTTGGTTGTGGGTACATGGCCAGGTGATGAGGCCAACCTTATACTGCTTTGCACATTCCATCACATATAATTTCTTTAGTAAGACTCCAGAAGACATTCATCCATGTGCACATCTTCCTGTGCTGGTGAAGCTGTTTAAGGCTTTCACTGTCACTGGTGGTGAAGACAGAAAGGTAGGAGTGTTGTCACTCACTTGTGGGAATACATTGAAAGGAAGCAAGCCACCACATTAGACCAGTACACTTGCCAGCACAGATACTCTGTCACTCAGCTACACCATGTAGCATTGCACAGTGCCTCAAGCTCTACGTGTCATTGGCTGGTTAAGTGTCATTTCCCAGCTCATACTTCTCTGTTCTCACTCACCTTAACCAGAGATTGTTTTACATTTAAATATGATTTATTAGATAAAGATGATATTGATAGATATGATAGAGGATATTTTTTGTAGCCGGTGTGTTTGTCATCTTTCAGCTTCTTACTGTACCCTAGATAAACAGGTTTATTTACATTTGGACAAACATTTTTATAACCCAACATTAATGTATAACCAACCCTCTGAAAATATGAGATACGAGTTCTGCTCTTACAACTGCATTTAAAACATCCCTAGATTAACCATGTTACATATTCTGCTGCTTTATTTTTCTTCAGAGACTACTATTACTGAACCACTACAGAAAACAAATGAACATTTAGTATCCAGGAATACACACTGTGAACCCAATTACAAACCGATCAGTGCAACAATTTCTCCACATTTTTGCTCTTTGACCATGCCTTAAGCCATATACTAGGTTTCATCTGACTTGTTCATAGAGGGCGGTAGAATCATCATTTTTTTCAGGTTCATAACCTCTTCTTCCTCTCCTCTGTTGCTTAAACTGTTATCTTCTGACAAGAAGAATATGTGCTTAATATTTGCGTGATTAATGATTACTTGTTTGAAATGTGCATTATGACAATGAGATATATATCCATTACAACATCTGTGGGTATACTGCAAGTGTGGACTCTGTATCAGCTGTTTGGACAGCTGGACAGTATTCTTTGTCCACAACTGGAAACACATGAAGTATGGATTCTAAAAAAACAATTAATTCCTACAGTTCTAAATTTGTTTTAAAATGTCTTGAAGCAGTTTTTCTTAAAAGTTCATGAAATGTGTATAGCTCTATTTTATTGGATGTAATGAATTACGTGCAGCTGACTGTAGGATGAATTATTAACATCTTAAAGCACTTTATCATTGTTTGATACAAAAAAATTTCCCACAAGGGCTTAATAAAGGATTTCTGATTCTGATTCTGAAAAATAATTGGTAATCACAGCATGATACAGTCAAAAGACCTGCGATAAAGAGATATGATATTATATACTAGAAGCTGGTTGGGTTAGATACTCAGTTTGATTACTCAGCTTGCTTATCAGCTATTGCTTTTGGAGGAACTACATGATTAGATTTGCAAATATTTGAGTGTACCCAAACCTGGCCATTAGACAATGGGAAACAGTACTGTGAACACACAGTCAGGTTACTCTGTTTTTACTGGTCTACACGTATTTTGGTTACACTTGATACAGTCCATGCCAAGTGGTGCCCTTGCTCTGCAGTTGTTTTTCAGCTCACTCAGACATGATGACAGGCTGAGGTGTATTTCCAGCTCATTTGGCTGTCAAGGCCATTTTTTGTTATATTAGGCCATGATGCAATATTGTTGGATAAGTTAGCATGATAAAGGAATTCTTAGATAACCAACAACATTGGAACAGTGGATACTGACCATGGCCTGTGGTTAAAAAGACCTGTATCCAGGCAGTACCTCAGCTATCACTTTCCTCTTATGACTTAATCCTTTTAAAATTTGAGATCCATGTGGGATGTAATTGAAATGCCGTAATAATTCCAGGGAACATATGTGACTAAAAATAAATAACTGTTTGAGATTTGCATCCCCCAGCTAAAGGAGCTGAAGGGGTGAGACTGTCTGTGTAACTTCTCGGTCTCAAACCACCTGTTTTTGCAGGTGGTAGTCATTCAATCATCAGTGTGTTTTTATTTTAGCTGTTGCACTTATTCAGCATTCACCTCATGTGGTAAGACAAGTAGACAAGGATTCACATGTTTTTGGTTTGGGCATGTTAACATCATTTTAAATCATTGTGTGATTGTAGAACTGATTATGTAAGGATTAAAATACAAATTAACATGGCTATGGCATGGATAAGACTCACTGAAGCTTCAGTTACTGATTGAAAGTGGTGTTTAAACAGTACAAATTGTTGTTTTATATGGGTAGACTGATAAACTGCTCAAAGTCTCCAATACACTACAGTTTAGGTTACATTCACACTCATGTTGTTCTGTTTAAAACCACAACTTTTGAAACTAATATGATCTCCCTGCACACAAGAGTTTACATAAACTTTCAGAATTAATTTATGACTCAGTAACACACCTGAAAATGCTCATGACCACTCATGCACCCTAGGCATACATGTACCACTGTAAACAGAAACCATCATGTTAACTATATGGTCAGCTACAAAAACTACTTTGGGGGTAAAGTAAAACCAAAGATTTCTTTGCTTGGACTGGCAGCAAGGTAGAAAATATTGCTAAGAGTACCATGAATAATTGGTAAATAATATTAGTTGCAGCATTATTTATTGCTTGAAAGATGGCAATGGTAATGGAGTACACACACACAAAAGGATGACATCGGCAAACACTGTGGGATCTCTCATGTGGTCAAAGATGACAACCACATGAGGACTGACTCGGGGCTTGGTACTTTGCTATAATTGTGTTGCAGGACGATGTGGATGACTTCACAAACATATTGGAGGATGACTGCAAAAAGTTTTTGGATTGTTTAGAAGCTTTAATGATTTTTTCTGAGATCTGCCCTTTTCGGGTAGATCTAACATGGGAATATTATTATGTCTGTAGGTGCCTTTATGTTGCTGCTCTGCGCTGGCAGTGTTTTGATCAGGACTTTCAAATTTTTTTCACACCATTCCTCTTGAAAAAAACAATACAAACTGTTGGTAAGGAAGTCAACAAGGTCAGCAATGTAATTTGTTAGTTGTTTGATCCAAGTTTAATTAACCTCTTACAGTCAATGCTGATGGTGGCAGTTTTGTTTTTTTTTCTTCCAGAATATAGCAACTTGATATACTGATTATGGTGACCATGTCATTTTTGTAGTTTTGTACCTCTGCTGAATCCATACAACAATGTAACCCCACTGTTTGCAAACTTCAGAGTTTTGAAAGGTCTGTAGTTTCTTAATTCGAAAATGCGTGTTTTGTGGATGCAAGACATAATAATAGTCGAAGATATGTGTTCTGAAATTAAACCGTGTTTGTGTGGATAAAGTCTTACGGTTTGTAAGCCTAGAATAAATGCATGTTGGTTCTTAAACTTGTGTTTTTGCAGGCTGGATGAGTGTGTCTACCTCCCATTCACCTCTGTGAGAATTGGAGGAGGTGCCTATCATCATGCATTAGTTTTGATCCTGTCAAAAGGATGTTAGTGCTTTAACATGGTGTTAAGTGTCTCTTGGACATTACATGAAGAAACATTAAGATACTGGTTTGCTTGCGGCTTCAGAGGATATATTTCAGTCGCTGCAGGTGTGGAGGCCTTTCAACTTTGAGACTTCCAGGTGGTCTTTTACAGCTTCTTGTGTCCCACAAATGATATTAGGAGTGGTAACATTAATTTGAACTTTGAAAAAATTGTATATGTTTATTACATGTTTTAGTCAACATTGTAAAATAAACAATCAAAGAATGGTTTTCATTATAAATATAATCAGAGAGTAAAGACAGTTACCAATCTGCCTCCTAATAAGGATATGCCTTGAAATTCAATGGAGCAGGATATCAGAAATGATGTCTAACACTGTGTAAGCAACTCAGTCTTGTGACAGTTGGGTCCAAATACTGTGCTCTAACTCAGAATCTCTTGCATAGCACTTCTCACTTGTAAGTTGATCATCAACAATCACTGACATGTACCAATTTCATATTTTGACAAAGAAAACCTGCTTTACCCTAAGAATACATCTCTTTTTAAGCTGTTATGTTAGTATTTGAGTTTGAGCCTGGGATGTGGACCACAAGAGAGCTTTGCTACACTCTAAACAGGAAGGATCATACTAAAATTGAAAGAATTTTAAGTTCAGGAGAACATCAGCCTACAATTATGTCTGAGTAAAAAATAACCAACAAAAAATATCCAAGAAAATAAGCCATAAAAAACATCTTGGATCAGCAAAAATCAATGGTGGAAAACAAAAACAAAACAAAACAAATACAAATCATTAATACTGGACTATACATCTCAAAAATGTATTTATTGATATAATTATACATTATATCAAAAGCACAACTAATTTATGTCCTTTTGTCTAGCCTGTAGTGTGCGTAACTGACTGCTGCCAGTCATCACCAACCATGCACTATGCTGACATGGCTGCAATACTTTTGATTCTTACAGCACCCAGTGACAGAATTTTGGTGCCTTAATGAAGACACAGATTAAAGCTTCAGACAAATACAGTTTACATTTACATTACTCAATGAAGACAGGAAAGGGGATGTAATATTACCTACAAAAAAACGACAGAAAATCTGTGGTGTCTCTTGATAAATGCCTCCCATGCAAGTATGGGGTGCCACAGATTTTCATTCTATTTGATTTTGTCGATACATAATATAGAAATGAAAATTTAGGAAGCAAAATAATAATAAGATAGAAAAACAAAATAAATGACATATTCAAAAAGGAGTGAAAGTAATCATAGCTTATTAACTCTCACCCCTTTGTCAAAATAATAAAAAAAATATTTACAGTATATTCTGCAGGGTGTTAAGTGACTGTAAGGAAGTTTTGTAATTTCCCCAAACCTCAGCACATTCATGTACATATGGCAAGACCAGTGAAGTGTGTGAAGTGGATTGTGATCCAGTAGTTGTTTTGCTTTGTGTATGACTGCAATGCTTTTTGAAACTTTGGGCTGTACATTTTGGTGTGTGGTTTCCAACTCAGCCTGTCAGCTCCTGTAATCCCAAGAAATTTATTTTCGTGCACCCTCTCAATTTCAACCCCATCTGTTTCTATTCTCACTTTTGTGTTCACTGTGCATTTGCCAAATAACATAAACTTGGTCTCACTTACATTTAATGATAATTTGTTCCAGTCAAACCACATTTTTAATTTTTTCATTTCCTCATTTAAAACTGTTTCCACTCCTTTAAGGTTTTCACCTGAACCAAAAATATTTGTCTCATCTGCAAAATTGACCAATTTCAACCCCCTAGATACTTTGCACGCTATTTATATACAGGACAAACAAAAACTGAATAAACTGGGGGACACCACAAGCAATGTCTAAATGTCCTGAGCAGTGATTACCCAGCTTTACAAACTGTTGCCGTCCTTTTAAATAACTTTATCCAGTCGAAAACCACTCCCCTTATCCAATAGTTTTAGTATGTTATGGTTAATTGTATCAAACGCATTTTTGAGATCTATGGATACTCCTATTGCATGTTTTTTGTTGTCTGTTGCATCTGTGATTTCCTCAGCTGATTCCATTATTGTCTGTGAGGTTCATCTGTTATCCCTAAACCCATACTAACTCTCTGAAAATGGTCTGCGTTCTTCCAAAAATATGTCCATTCTATTGTTAAAAACTTTTCCAATACTTTTGAGAGTTGTGGCAGTATTGAGATAGGTCTGTAGTTAGTAAAGGCATGTTTGCCCCCAGTTTTGTACATTGGAATGACCTTAGCAATTTTCATCTGGTTTGGAAATGTACCAGTTTGAAAAGACAAATAGCAGAGTGCTAGTGGCTTCAGAACCACCTCAATTATCTTTTTGACTCATGACATATCAATGCCATTGTAGTCTGTAGATGTTTTTTGTTTTTACACTTTTTAAGATTTTGATCATTTAATTTTCGTCAACTGCTTTTAGAAAGATTGAGTTGGGATTCCTTTCTATTAGTTCATCCATGTAGTCTCCATCCAGTCCTGGTTTGGGGATGTTTTTTGCTAGCTCAGGACCAACATTTGCAAAGAACTGATTAAAATTGCCTGTCACCTCATCCATGTTGTAATTATCAATGTCATTTATAATGAAATATTGAGGTAAATTATGGTTATTAACATCTCTAATAATGTTGACAAACTAGAAAAAGAAAGTGTTTGGTTTAAACAATGCTTACAAATTTAAATAAACCTTTCAATCTTTGGGCGATGACTCGTTGCCTTGCCACAGTTATTTGTTTTTGAGCTCCTCAGTTGAAAGCACTGTGAGCGTTTAAGTCTAACAACAAGAATCAGTGATTCTACATATGTGACACAAACACTGTCACCCATTCGAAGTAGAGAGCTGGTGATTTAAGTAAAGTTTTTTTTGGACAACACATACATTGGGAAAGAAAAAATGAACGTTCACGGTGGTAATGATGTGTGAGCCATTTTTCAATTTTTTTTATCACTTGTATCAGTGGTATTTCTAATCCACAAATCTACTAACAAAATTTGAATTTCTTTTACTTCCAAGCTATTGTCATTGCCAAAAAAAATGTTACCTCAAAGGTATGTCAGAATCTGTTGTCTTTATAATATTTTTCATGACTACTAAAGAGAACAATGGATTCACATATACGTATAACACGTGCTGCTTTCTAAGTGGATGGAAATGAATCGCCAGCTACTTAGCTTATGGCTGATTGGGCTTCATATCAATAATCTACAGATGCAGTGTATGTGCCATCACCACATGGCTGTAGAGTTTGATCAGTATGGGTTTTTGAGGGACATGGCAATAGCAAAAAGCTTAAAGTTAAGCCATCAATGCACAATCAAAGTACTGCTACTGTTGACTGCATTTTCCCAGCCTGCACTGCTGCTGCTCCTACTCATGTTCATGGAGAACACTAGTTGTGTGCATCTTCAAATATTGAAGCTAGAATCGGTGTCTGTAAGAATGGTTGGGGCTGTACTGTATAAATGGATGTGAATCATACTCTTGAGAACAATGGTGGACATTCCTGAAGAGCAGCTAATAAACTGTTCACAATAACCAGCATATATAATGTCTCAGTGTTCCTCCACAAAGTTCCAAATATACTTGACAAATTAGCTGGTGTTGTGTTTATACTGTGTGAAATTGCAACCCGTTCTCACTCTCAACTGGTCAAGTACTGACACTTGGTCTGCGACTGTTCACGTCAGCTGTCATCTGTAGGAACTCTTTCAGTGTACAGTGACTTTAATGTGTCCTATTGGGTTTTTAGTCACATGTTCTTGGACAAAATATCAGACTTTGACATTGTGACTCGCGCTTCTGTCAGTAAAATCTCCAAAGCTAAATATAGAACTGTTATATTCAATCAAAATAACTATTTGTCTCATTCAAATTTTTCTATAATTACTCATTTGTTGTAAATTAATGCTGTAAAAAAAACAGGTCTGTGCGACTGAGATTGACTCAGCCAAGGAACTATAAACTGTAAATAGCAGAAAAATTCTAGGGATAGTAAAAAAATGTGAATAGTTAAGTTTGTGATAATATTTTTCCAATACTGATAACACTTATTTGCTCTTGGAAAAAGTGGTATAGATTTTTAGCTATGATTGGGCTTATTACAGAATTACAGGATTTAATACTGTAGTGTTGTTGTCATGACCACCTAAACCAAGACAAAGTCATGACCATGACTGGAGTATACTCGGACAAAGACAAGACCAAGACATTGAGAGGACACATCCAAATCAAGGCCAAGACTGCAGCAGGGTGGGACCAAGACAATACCAGTGGGTCCTGTTGCAGTATTTACAGCCTATGTGGTGCCTTTTTGTTCGGTTTTGTTTTGTTTTGTTGCATGTGAAATCTTTATGGTTTGTGTATGCAAATGTAATTACTGACAATTCCACCCACCTTCCTCCACTGACAGTTGAATACTGAAAAGCAGTTTCTTTTAGTGTTCAGAAGTTACTGGTCAAGGTATTGGTTGCATTTGGAGCCAGCTGTTTTTATATCCACATTCTAGCAGAAGCTATATCACCAAAGTTGTGCACTTACTGTTCTTGATCTCCAGGTTGCTACCCACATAGCAAAACATGATTGAATCAACATTGAGATATTGTCAGGCGGATGATTGCAATCAACATTGATGCAAGATATTGAAAAAAAAACATTGAAAGTGCTCATTATGATCTACATTTAAATAATGTTTAATTTTCGGTCAAATCTGACAATGAATCAACACTAAAGGAAAGCAGAGTTGCATCAATATTGATTCAACTATACACTATATGCATTGCATTATACATTAAAAGAATGTTATTATTAAAGGGCCATTTCAACACTTTTCAACCTTCCTCTGTATGTTTTTAATATGCCTCATTAAAAAGTAATCACTGTAGTAGTCTACTAGTCATTGATATCACTGCCACATGCCTGAATGGCAGTGATGTCACTAATAGACAAGTTTGGAGCAAACCCCACCGAATTTTAAACCACCAAATAGAATAAAATTATTATTTTTTTAAATGAAGCATATTAAAAACATACAGATAAAGGTTAAAATGCTGAAATCGTCCATTTAGTATTCTATACTGCAGTGGTTCTCAACCTTTTTACACACAGACCCCACTTTACAGGGACATGTTTTGGGGAACCCCATACTTCATTATAATTATGTCATAGGTGAATAGTTGAAAATGAGTTGTGAGCTTATAGATTGGCTATTTTCTAAGAAGCCATCTTAGCTGGAGAGAGAGAGAGGTGGCGCTGCTAGAATTATATTCTTTGGCCTTGTGTATTGCTTGTAGTGATTTCCCTCAAGTCCTCTTGTCCCACAACCCTAAAAAAAGAGGGAAATAAAAAAAAAACCTAACAAAACATTTATATCAGCCAAATTATTAGGGCCTGAGCCTGAAGGTACTTTTTTAAATTATTTTTTTCAGGTTCTTACAACATATTTTTAAATATTTTAGCTTAAAAAGAAAGAGAAAAAAGCCAGAATAATATATATAGTAAAAGATATAATACTTGTTCTGCTATACTATAGTTACACTACAGGAAGCCCTGTTGAGGGACTTATATATACAGTGAAAGTGAATTAACTTCCAACCACCAAATGCATATGTGCAGATCCACCAACATGCAAAGTTGCCGTTTCCGTATCCACACTAGACTGGAACAACTACATGGAAAGCAAATTGATCCCAGTATACATACACTAGCTAGTGATAAGCTCCATGCAAGCTTTCTTGGCTCACCATTATAAATAAATTAACGGCTTCACCATGGTGTTGCTGACAACAATGTTTATATAACGACTGAAAACACTGATAACGTATATTTTTATTTACTTATTTTATTTTATTTACTTATATACTTATTTTATTTATTTATATTTATTTATTTATAAATAAGTGTGTTTTATTTACAAAACTCACTAGCAAAATGGTGGACAAAATGGCCTCCCACTCCCCCCATTAGCACACATGAAACAATGTCAATTCATTGTTGGGCAGTTCAACATTGAAAAATCGTCATCCATGCTACATTGATTCAACAACAGTTTTTCAAACATTGAAATGGTAACTGTAATTAAACATTAAATCAACATGGATCCTTCAACCTAAACCAAAATTAATCTTTTGCTATGTGAGTGGGATCAAAATTGAGACAAGACTGAGTAAAAAGGGGGTCGAGGCCGCAACAAGACCTAGACCTTTACACACGAATACTCTGCCTCTCGCCTAATCTCAGCTGGAATAGGCTCCAACTTGCGTTATGTCTACGGGGCACCAGGGTTCGACTTGCAAGGGCTTGGACCCCACTCATTCTTGCTTGTTAGTCTAGTCTTATATTGCAATTTGAAGCAAATACTACCTTCTCGATATCTGAGTCAGTCTGTTTGTGATGACAGAAAAGAGTTGTTTTTGTTTTGTAATTTTAAATGTATAAAATCTGTTGAGTCACCTTCAGAGAAAGTGTACTTTCCAGTCACATAAACGTATCCTTAAGATTTTGAAGTATGCTGGGACAAGTTCACACCACTTTTGAGCTTTAGGGAGAGCACACTAAGAAAAAAATCTTAAAAACTATTTTAAAAACTATCCTAAGAAATTATGGGTGTTAAATAATGCTCATGTTCATTATGTACCTTATTATTGAATTAAACATGATTAGGGGTCCAAGTCCTAAAGGGCTGGGAGCAACATATGCAAAGCAATGTCATTCCCAGCACCAGCGGTGCTAGGAACCCTCTTGGAATCGCAAAGATTTGTATTTTTTTTCCATATGTATGTGCGATACTGCAGCCTAAACCATTCAAGTTATAGACATAGAACTTTCAGCACTGGTGTAAGCCACTGCATGTACCTCAGGTACAAGAAATTGCACCGGCCCACCACTAGGTGACACTACATTCGATGTCAACATGATCATGCCCATAATTCCTATGTACAATATCACATATTTTAAAATGTAATATTTACGCATTATCTGGAGTGAGCTGAGTCATGTGGAAAAGGCCATTCCCATTTCCATCTTGATATTTTTTTCACAAAATCGTGAAAATCACAAAACCTACTTTTGCTCAAGGTCAGACGTGCAGGTCAGCTAAAGTGCAGGCAAAAGAGAAAAGGAAAGACAAAAATATCTGTCTGTGATGTGTTTTAAACTCAATGCTGCATTATTAGTAGAGCATCAATGCTCTTGTCTCTTCTCTGTCTGCATGCAATGTGCGTGCTCTGTGCCAGGCTCTGATGCATTCACTGACCCTAGTAAAAACGGCTTTCTCTCGCTCTGATGTATTCACACTATTCACACACATATTCCTTACAAAAATTGGTAGGGACAATCTGGCTTCCCCAAATATTGTTAGGGACATTTCCCTACCAACCATATGAAAACCTACACCCTTGGTCTATGGTAAAAACAGAAGGCAAGAGGTGGGAGTTTTAATGGTGTAATAGAAGCTTCAGAGGAAGTGGGCATTGACAGTTTACCAGGCTGGGATCCCAGGGCAAGCACTGCACGCAGAAAAGCTTGATCCCTCAGCCTGACACCAAACCACTTTCATTCCTGGTATGGTGGGCACAGTTTAGCAATCTACACTCATACCACATCAACACATACGAACTTGGTGTTTGGTCTGAGGCAGATTTAAAAAGTGGGAGGATAGAATTCCCCTTGTGTGACATACAGTCTGTGGCATCATATGAAGTGAAGAATCAATTCATAAATCAAGATATTCATGACATTGTTGCCTAATTTTGTAATTTTTCCTTTACTTTCTGACTTGCTGTTCTCTCATTATATATTTGATATTATGTCAAGATTATTCTTATCTGCTTTAGCTTTTGTGAGTATTGAACTACATAGATAGCAGTGATTTCTCAAAAAATTTAACCCTTTTGATGTCACAGGTTTACAGGGTGGACTTTTTTACTGCCCAAGATGCAAAGCTTTGTCTTGGGCTCTGTTGCCAAAATGGCTTTCAGGACGGTGGTGCCACTACTCAAGTACTACGACTCATCTAGATCTTCAAGCACCCAGCACTATGCCTAATGACAGAACACTGTTGCCCACAGCCAGGTTTTTTTGAGTGTGTGTGTGTGTGTGTGTGTGTGTGTGTGTGTGTGTGTGTGTGTGTGTGTGTGTGTGTGTGTCTCAAACACTCAAAAATGAATGAAAATGTCTTGGATTTTTTTGGGACTTGGTTTTGTATTGAAGTTCAACTTTACAAAGCAATTACTTACACTGGCTTTGCCAGTTGAATGGGATTTTGTTGAAATGCATTTTGCTGCTTCAGTACTCTTAGGGCTCATTTCCATTGGCTCACTTCGCCTCGGGTCGGGTCAGGTCGTTTGGCACCATTTCCACTGGCCCCAATATGGTACTAACCGTTATCGTTTTGGTCCCTGCTCCACTGGGGTTCCAAGCAAGCGGAGCAGGGACTAAATTGTGATGTAAACACATAGCGGGGTGCTGATTGGGTAACTGACCAGCTTACGTCGTCTACTTCGTATCATCTTGGCCTCGGCGGAATACTGGCCGATTGCTTGGTAAAGTCTTTTATACTTGTCTTGGGTGTTCGGTTTCACTGCCTGAATCCTTGCCTGTCTGCAGTCCCTTACTTTCACATTAAGCAAAAGCAACTGACTGAGCAACAGGCATAACGCTGCCTCCATGTCACCCATTGTTGTTGTTGTGTCGCACACAAATTACGCCGGTGAGTCCACCCACGCTGACGTGGTACCTGGTGCTAGTGGAAACGTACACATACCAGGCCGTACCGACCACCTGAGCGACTGAGCCAGTGGAACCATGCCCTTAAAAGACTACTCTTTCTGATCCACTATAGAAAACAAAGGAACATTTAATATCCAGTAAAACACATTTTGGACCCAACTACAAACTTATCTGTGCAACATTTTGTCCTCATTTAAGCTGACCATGGTTAAAACCATAACATAGGTTTCATCAGAGTCGTGTAGACATGCTGGCAATCTGCTTTAATTTTTTTGGATCTAACCAATAATTACTGAAAAAAAATTGACTTCATTATGCCTAACACTGCCTGAATCGTAACTCATTTGCTATCTGCCAATTGCAGCAGCATAAAAATATGCGAAACACTGCACAAACATTACAAAGAAAGTAACATTATGGCAGACAGAAAAGCTAAAGGACATTCATGAAATGTCAGCTCAAACAGAAGAAAACCTTTTTTTCACCTTTGGAGTACTCCTACAAGAAGGCTATGCCCATTTCTATCCCATTTCTATCTTTGGAGTCTCATCAGGTACATGTAAAATAACTATGATACTTTTGGATTTATTATTGATGGACATGATGGAGGCTTTGCAAAATGTTTTGACACAACTACTGTTCTTTTCACCATGGGAAGGTCAGATATTCGTGATTTTGCTACCTCTTGGGTGACTTAAACAGAGTTATTATTGTTACAGTGAAGTTATATGATGTGAGGCAAATGCAGACTTACACATTACTTTGGGAGGATTGTTATATTTGATATCCTTACAAATGTGTTCCGCTTTCTAGCATCATGTTTTAGTTTCATGAAAGTGTGGTTGATCTAAGAGTTTATGTCATTGGTATTGCACTTAAACTTGGTGGTATAGATGTACACTCTTAATAAAGTTGCACCAACTCTTGGAATAAATTGATCATATCTGTCCATGTAATCCAGAGGTCTTTGTTCACAAATATTCCCCTTGCAGTGGGAATGGTTGCAGCAAAAAGAGACACCCCATGATGCCCTGTAAACAAGAGGCTTCCTCTAATCTGTGCAGCTGACATGGGGCAGGAGGGTCCCAGGGTCGTGAAGCTGGTTATTTAAGGAGTCCCTCAAGTTCACCTTGACATGTTTGCTGACAGTGAGAGAGCACGCCAGATCCCCTTTCTTTGCCCATGATAAGTTTACAGTGCAGCTGCCAGTCTGTGGCCATACTTAGAGGAATGTGCCAGCCAGAAGGAAGCATCGGGACACAGACAGAGACAAAAAGAGGAGGAAAAAGAATGTGGAATTGAAAAGATAAAAGAGGAATTGCTTTTTTTTAGTGATTTAAAAAAATACTTTTTCTACTTGAAGTCAGTAGGGTCAACATTTCATATATTATTTAGACTATCACACAGGTGATAATAACATTAAGTGATGTTTTAAAAATATTGAAAATAAATTTAAGCATATCTTGCCAAATCTCTGGGTTTGTCCAACTATTGTATTTGAAAACCTCTGCCAGCACCATGTGATATTTCATGAGTAAGGGCCATTCATGACAACAGCCAAATTATAATAGTGTCTTACCCGAATTGTTAGCAAGCAGAGTGATAATCACATTAGACTCTGACTCCTCTTGTCAGACTTGTCAAACTCTACAAATAAATGATAGTAAGGGATCTTTTGAAATACATTTTACAGTGTATATAAATACATAGATACATTGGCACAGTAGTATTTTCACTGTATGTGGATGACCATGGCCTCTTCTGCAGCATCCATAGCTTAGTAAACTTTTGAAATCATGACCTACCATAATAAATTACAGATTCTCCTGTAACATTAACTTGGGCTAACAAGCACGAACAATTATTTCCTCTAAGTCATGGACATGGATAGATCTGAAGAAGTGAAATGCTGTAGATGAGTGAGGAAAACACACCATCTGGTTTCCTCATTGAGGAAGTTATAGTGAGTGTTCCGCCACCTGATCTCCACTCTTTCCCAGGTTTGCAGCATAACACACCACTAAATTTGTTAGTGTCTTGTTTTGAGAGCCAGCTCAGAGTAAAATTTATTGACAGGCATATGTTATGCTACAATTGAATATGAAAAATTCCAATATTAAAAAAAAAGTGTTTTGAAAGCAAATTCAGAGGTAGGCAATTGAAATCCAGTGATCTTGTGTTTTGCATTATGTACTCAAAAATGAATGTTTTTCCCAATAGCACATGAGTGAATTTGATATTTTGTAATATCTCATTTCCCACTGGCCCAGTAAGTGCATGTATGAATACAGAAATTGTTATGTAATTGAATCCAACGTTCCCCTGGTGCAATCTAATTGGTCCAAGCATAATTATGGTCCTTCTGGGAAAGAAGTTCTAAATGAAGACTTGCTATAGCCCTACAAGTTTTCAGATTTACTGATGAGACTTGTCTGTGTTTACTCTGTTTAAAGACATGGGTATTAGGTAAACAGGGTGGCAGATTTAACGTATAGGAAAGTTTAGTTTGCTCCAAGCACAAATAAGTCATCATATTGTTGGCAATCACCAACGCTGATCTTAATCATCATTTCATGATCAATTAATTGCTCTGTCAGATTAAGGGTTTGTTTTAAGTTTCTTTTAAAAGAACTGATCATTTTAAATGCATTCAATCAGTGAAGTAAATGTAAAGCAAAATTAGTTTGCATTGGATGAAGAAAACCTGAGCATCTAACTTATATTATTTAAAAAAATCCTAAATTAATCTCATGAACAGCTACTCTCCAGATGCTCCCAATGTTTGACAGTAAGAACACACATTTTACAGACTGGCATGTTATACTTGCTTTAATTCTCAAATTATGCACTTAAATTAGCATTTTGCAGCAGTTAGCCCAGCTAAGAATGGAAGGTCAATCCACTCCAAACAAAATGTGTTACATGCATTCACACCTCACTGGCACTTTGCCGATGTTCACACATTTCAGGCCTTTAACAGTTTTAATTAGTCCCTGTGTGAATATCACACTTGCAATTTAACACTTTCACTACTCTAGCTAAAGCCAATACAAGCTCTGTAATTAGTTGTTGAATTGTCCAGCATGAATTCCTTTCTCCTACCGCACACACTTGTATGTACATATTTGTTTAAACCTGAGTAATCATACATTTTAAAAGATAGTCCATCATGTTTCCCATTATGAGTAGAAGAGAGTTGCATTTTTTTTATAGTGCATCATTGATCTTGGATGTCACAAATGGAGTCAATGCTTTAGAGAGAAGTGAAATTTGCCATCAACATGGTAATAGTATTACTCTTCAGAAGCAGTAAGCATGGAGGGCAGTGACAGTGTTTCTATCGTTGCTATTTTATATTTCACTGCAGTCTGTTTTTCAAGCTCAATTGATGTTGTTTAATTTGTAGATGAGATGACAAAAAGTCATGTTGTTACTAGTGGAGGTGTTCCTCACACTGAAATGGTGAGAAAATAGTGCAGTCATTACACACAATGCTAGTTAAGTGTCAACTGGTCAGTAACCTGTGCATCAGGGTAATGCTGCATTCATTACTCTTGTAAATTACGTCACTAAAACAAGGGCCATTGTGGAAAGTATTGTGTTCACACTATCTCATATTCTTTTAATCTTGATGACACAGCAAAAATGTCATCTAGGTGGCCTCTACAAGGCATGGCCTCATATATTATACTTTAGCTAGGCTTTTGGTTTATTCAAAACTAATCTGTAGAACTTCATGAAGCGGGTCACAGAGTCAATTTAAAAGTCTGTCAAGCAGTCTGCGATCAGGAGCATGATGTGCAACACAGCAGTGTGTGTTCCACTGTGCTGGCTGGCCCCTCTTGACACATATTGATACTTCTGTCAGGTCCATTCACGTCAAGAAAACAAGAGATGATAATGAGCTTGATTTTTTTTATTATAGTACAAATTGGCAGTATGGCTCTGTTCAGAGGAATCCCCTGATATTTTTCATGAGCGCCATGAAACAGGGGACCAGCAGCGTGAGGGAAGTTTCTTCCAGTTTAAGAATGGAACAGCAATTACACCCCGGTGAACAGAGCAAGCAACATGACATGGAATGATCTATGCCATGTTATACACAACGACGTGGAACTGGGGAGGTGGAGGGTAGCAAGTTGCGAGTTGGAGAAGCAGGAGCACCTCTAGGAGCACCTCTAGGAGCAGACCAGCAGCAGACAGAGCAGCATAAACCAGAAGCTAGCAGTGCGGTAGTTGAGGCCGGGTGACATTTAAAGTTTGAGAAGAGCCAATCAGAAACGAGGGATTTGATCAGCTGGTGCGGAGCAGCTGCAGATCGGCTGATTAATCAGTTTGATTGACGGATGGGAAAGCCAACAGCGCTTGTCTACCACAGCCTGACAGAACTAACGCTGATGCTCGATATATATATATATATATTAATATGTATATTGTCCAGCACATAGTTTTTTTACTCCCACTCTTAAAGTAAAACACTGTATCAGCAAATCAGCTTGGTTAAGATAATGTGAGTCATTAGGACACATTTATTCAATAATGGTTGTTTACAGGAAACACTGAGCCGTAATTGATATGGTATAATTTGTCAAATGAGTGAGCTTTCCCCAGCTTCATGACTAAGACCTCTTGACACACACACACATAGAGCTGGCATACAGTGTATAAGGGCTGTGTTGCTTTGCTCCAGACTTCCTATGGGTATTGGAGCGATGTATTGGAATGATTTTGCAAGCCCACAGGGAGTATGTTCTTATAGTAACAGACCTGGGCTACCTGCCAAAACAACACATTTTCAGAAGCATTTTTTAACTAGAGATTGGTTGTTTCTTTCTTTATTTTTACTCTATTTTATTTTCTTGCATTCTGTCTTAAAGCAGCAGGCAGGCAGGGATGATGTTAAAAATGCAGTAACTCATTTGCTTAGGGTCATACATCACTTTCATAATTCAGTTGTAATTAAGGATACTTGAAAAAGTGAGGACCCCCCCCCCCCCACACACACACACACACACACACAGACATACACTTGCTTATAACATTTGGTGATGCCATTGACAGTACAATAGCAATGGTAATCCTCATTATTATAATAATCCTTAAACTACTCAAAGTAGGCATAATAATATGTAATCCTGGGACAGAAATACTTTCATATTTTTAATCAGTTGTCAATATAAAAATTGTGTATATTTTCAAGGTAAAAACGTGGTAAAAATTTAGCATCAAAGTCTCAATTCCAGGTTCACATTTACCGATAATTTCACTGATAAAGACTGCTGAGGATGGTTAAAAGCAAAGGGAAGCTTTCTGTACCAAGGGAACTTAAAGTTAGCCGCTGGTTAAATATGTCATGGGGCAACTTCCATGTGAAGTTTAAAAAAATGTGCTGGAAAAGTTCCAAATGGGAAGTATTACATGTTGGTGTATACACCAATGGTCAATAGGCATATATGCCTATTATACATTGTTCACCGAATTTTACAAATAGTTTGTCGTAATGGCCATTTCTTGCAGCTAGTTTTCATGTTAAGTGTATTTGAGCATGAATATGAACATTTGAGTAATGTATGCTTGACAATCAAGTTGTGGAAAGATGCTGTGCTCTGATATAAATTCCATCCATTCATCGTCGTCTTCCGCTTATTCCTTACTAGTAAGGGTCGCGGGGGGGCTGGAGTCTATCCCAGCATCTACGGGCGAGAGGCGGGGTACACCCTGGACAGGTCGCCAGTCCATCGCAGGGACAACATACAGAGACGAATAACCATCCACACTCACATTCGTACCTACGGTCAATTTAGAAAATCCAATCAGCCTAGTCCCCAAATTGCACGTCTTTGGACGGTGGGAGGAAGCCGGAGTACCCGGAGATAACCCACACAGGCACGGGGAGAACATGCAAACTCCACACAGAAAGATCCCGCGCCCAAGCCGGGACTCGAACCCCGAACCTTCTTGCTGTGAGGCCACAGTGCTAACCACTGCACCACCATGCAGCCATCTGATATAAATTGTATAATGTTAATCCATGTTTACCTGATCCTCATAGAGCCATAATAGCCAATATCGAAAAATATTGGCGGTTTACATAAACATGAACCAGCACATAAAGCAGCAAGAAAATATCCTATTATTCAAACATCCAGTGCTTGAACTGATGATATGAACTATGTAGACAATGTACACTGTTAAATTGCTGATAAACCAACTCATCTCAAAAGAAATATGTGAAATGAACACAAACAGGTGGCATTATGTGTTAAAAGTTACATGCCAGTCACCTCAGGTACAGTGCCCGTGTAACGTCAAATGGGTCGTTTGGTGCTGGACACATGAAATCCCTGGTTAAACAACAAGTTGCTATGAGTGTCAGTTAAAGTTGTCTTGCAGTTTTTAATTTTATCACAGTTCATTGGCAATCATACATTGAAATGAAATCCACCATTGGAAAATGATCTATTGAGTTGACACAATAGCAATATTGTAACCTTCACCACTCCTGCCTGGTTCCTGTTCTATTATAATACTGTAGATACTGTGGTGCTTTAATGTAAAATCATAATATGTGCCAACACCACATATCTGCAGTGTTATGAGTTCATATGTATTATATATTTATTTCACATATTTTTGGTGAGATTGGCATGGATAGATGGTTCCAGTTGAGAAAAAAAGCTGTTGAATGATAATAAGGGATCTGCTTTGGGTCAGCCAAGGGACTAAACCCCTCAAAATTATGTCTCCCTGTAAAAACATCTTCCCTTTCAGAAACCATGTGTTTCCTTCAGTCCTGCAGTAGCATCAACATAGAGCTGAGGAGGAAAAAGTTTATTTGCTTTTGTGACATTGATGGATATTTTCCCTCTAGATTGGACAGTAGGAACACTATGCCAAGTGTAAAGGCTTAGAGTGCCATTTATTGTCATTGTCTACAAATGAACATAATATACTCAGTACAGCAATTTAAGGTGGAGGGCATTGGTGGTGGAAGTTCCTAATAAAAAAGAAAGTGTACACAAAATTGGAAAGACTTCAGGTTTATTAAAAGAACTTTAAACTCAACATCAAAGCTCCTGTAATTGGCCTACATACATTGGAATATGTTTTGTCAAAAAATCTAATGACTCAAAAGTTTTTCAAAAGCTTGCTAACCAAGTTAACAACCAAACAGTTAACAATACAAACAGCTATAGACATGAGCCAATCAGCCCCATCCATCCATTTTCTACCGCTTTCCCGTTAAGGGCTACAGGGGGCTGGAGTCTATCCCAGCAGCCTTGGGGGAGGGGCAGGGTACAACCTCAGATGGGTCGCCAATCGATCGCAGGGCCAACACAAATAGATAACCATTCACACTCACAGCCATGCCTATGGTCAATTTAGAGTATTCAATTAGCCTCGACCCCATTTGCATGCCTTTGGACTGTGGGAGGAAGCTGGAATACGCAGAGAGAACCCACACAGGCACAGGGCTCGAACTCGAACCTTCTGTGAAGCGACAGTGCTAAGCACTGCGCCAACGTGCCAACCGACAATCAGCCCAACGACAGTTAACTAACTGGTGCAGAGGGGAGGGAATTTCACACAACGTTATGTTACATGGTGTCTCGGACGATGAAGGTATTTCAGTCATTTAGGAATCAGTTCAAATTGTTAAAGCTCTGGGTAAAGTTATGGTTAGAGGAAAAATGTTTGACAATCACGCCCCAATTGTTACTGTTTGATGTGAATGTAGGGAAGAAACAGAACGATCCAAAGTCCAGTCAGAACTAAGCTCACCCACAACAGAGGTGTGAGTTGGACTATTGTGAAAGCTCAACCTCAAAATCAGAGATCCCACTCATCCCAGCCACAGACTCTTTTCTCTGCTGCCGTCTGGTCGACGCTTCCACAGCATCCGCACACGGACTACCAGATTAGAAACAGTTTCTTCCCCACAGCCATCAGACTACTCAACCAGTAGCTCAATTTTTTGCAATGCACAGTCTGCACTCTCAGATATTGCACACTTGTACATATACTTATATATATATATATATATATATATATATATATATATATATATATACACATACATATATTGCCACCACTGTTGTACAGAATACCATGCTCCTTTAAGCTATTTATATACCAGGACTTTACCTTATTTTAATTTTTTTATTTTCTATTTTATTCATATTTATGCTTCTTTTCTTTTTCTCGTGCTACTTACTTGTAGTTATCTGCCTGCCAGCTTGGTAACCCTCCAGAGGTTATTCCTTAAGTGTATGCCTGCCAAGTGAGTCTCAATGGAGACCCTGCCTCTTGCCCTAAGGCAGCTGGGATAGCCCCCCCACCCCCACCCAAGGCCCTTAACAGGATAAGCAGTAGAAAATGAATGGATGGAGACGCTTCTAAACTACAGCTTAAACACGGTTTGTTATATTGAGTCAAACAAACAGTTACTGGCATGGACAGTAAGCAACTAATTTTACCTGAGAGGTTCAGAGTTGCAGTCTTTAGATCTCTTTATGATGAATGTTGACACCTATGAATAGAGAGAACCTCAGAGCTTCTAAAAGATAGGCTCTACTGGTTGCATATGGCAAGGTTGAACAGTACATCAATACATGTGGAAGATGCATTTCCAGGAAATAGCTCCCCCAACATTCAGCTGTACTGAGTAAGATCACTAATACTGGCCCGTTGGATCTTGTCTGCATAGATTTCTTGCAGATAGAACCAGATAACCAAGGCATAGCCAGTGTGCTGGTTGTTACAGACCATTTCACAAGGTATGCACAAGCTTTCCATACTAGAGATCAAAAAGCCATAACTGTAGCCAAAGTCATATTGGAAAGTACTTTGATCTATTTGGACTAGTTAAGAGACTTTGAGAGTAATGTTGTTAAACAGCTCCTCTCTAGTCTGGGAATCCGAATGTTGCACACCTCTCTCTATCAGCCTCAGAGTGATGCTCAGCCTGAGCGATTGAACAGAACCATGTTGTCAGTGAGAGTTCTATTGAATGTTGTCTTGTCAAATCTCATTATGATGGATGTGTCCAAGACCAACCATTGGTTGAAGGAGACAGATTCTTGTTGAGGAACCTTGGCCTGACCAAAAAATAGCTTCTTCAAGACAAGGTTTGAGTCCCGGCTCGGGCATGGGATCTTTCTGTGTGGAATTTGCATGTTCTCCCTGTGCCTGCATGGGTTCTCTCTGGGTACTCCAGCTTCCTCCCACAGTCCAAAGACATCAAGAGGGGACGAGGCTGATTGATACTCTAAATTGACCGTAGGTGCGACTGTGAGTGGACTGGCAATCTGTCCAGGGCGAACTCCGCCTCTCACCTGTAGCCGCTGGTATAGGCTCCACCCCCCCACGACCCTTAACAGGATAAGAGGGAGAAAATGGATGGATGGATCTTTTGTTTTGTTTGTACCTCTGGACAGTACATTGCTCCAACACTAATAAACATGCTGCATTTGCAGAAAGCAACTATTTGCCTACTCCCATGTTGATATGGTTAATTTTAAAAAAATGATCAGAAATCAGTTTAAGGTAGATTTAGAGCAGATAAAAAAATATGTGATTAATTGTGAGTTAACTATGGACAACCATGCGATTAATCGGATTATTTTTTTTAATCGACTGACAGGTGTAGTATAAATTGATTGTTCAATAAATAAATAAATAAATAGATAATGAATAAGATATTGTTTTTCACGTGGGTAGGGTGCTATATATATATGAAATGTCTGAATACTACAAACACTTCTATGTGAGCCTGTGACATATGAAAATCATTCACATGTGATTCGAGCTGTGAAATTTATAGAGGTAGAACACCATTGACCTTCAAAAAGTTTAAAACACACTGCCTAGATGTTCAGGTCATGATGTTTGATAGATCAGTCAGTGAAACCTTTTGGGATGTGCCCAGTCTACTTCAAAGGACAAATGAATGCACAGATCAGTCATTATGATTAAAACCTCAGTTTCCTTGGTTCCTTCACACAAATACTTTCCCAGATGTCTTCAATACATGAGGCTTCACCGATGGATGAGTTACCTTTCGTGTTGGACACTGAACTTTGAGGCTCAGCTTATTCAATTTCTTCCTCACATTCAATGGACTTTTTATAGGAAGTCATAATGCCCTCAGGGTTTGTGACTCACATGGGCACTATACATCATCATTCACCAACAAATCGACGGGCACGTTTGTACAAAAGTAAGATTTGTTTTCTCAGAGTGGAACTTACAGGGATCAGAAGTGTCACTGTTTATAAACTTTGCTTGAAATTATTATGTTGAGCAGTGAGGCATTCAAAATGATCAATGGTGAATCTCTATAAGCCCTCCTCTCCTTGACCTGAACTACACCATCAACCATCATAGGCCTATACAAGGAGCCTCTCTCAGGAGCCAGGGTGCTATTTGTGGAGGGTATTGATGGATCATTAATGGGAGGGGCTTGCAGAGTGGGAGAGAGGGATGAAAAGTGTGACATCAGATCAGAAAAATAAACCAAAGACAGGCATCCTGGCCAGGGGAGAGGGATCCATGACAGACTCTTTGAATTATCTTGACCTCTGACCTCTAACTGCCAAAGTTTTCTGGCCCTAAAATTGTCCATGATGATCTTGGAATCTGAGCTTATCTGAGACATACTCTGTCTATGACTCTGTGCAGTTTAATGTAGAAGTCTTGCATACAGAACGGCACCTTTTAGTAATTGGATCTTTCTGCAGATTTTTCAGGGGTGCACTTGTAAAGACACTTGTGGAATTCAGCCTACTAATTATTTAGGGATTAATATTAATCAACAGAAAATTTTAAATTCAAGACAATTCATCACAGAAATGTCACAGGTATTGCGTCAAATCAAATGTTAACTGGAATTAATATAACTTTCATGAAAGATAGGATTGTTTTATAAGCAGTTATTTAATATTTAAATTTGGATCAAAATACAATTGGCATTAGTTGCATACTTCTGCAAGGTGCATGCAGCTGTATGTTGCTGTTTTGCACAATTGCGATTGTGTGGTTTAGCAGGTTGCCTTTTAATAAAGTAACCAAAAGAATAAGATAGGTGGCATGGTGGCGCAGTGGTTATATTTAGTTTTCCTGTTGATATTTTCAATTTAACATGACAGCAGCAAGGCGGCATGGTGGTGCAGGTGTTACTGTCGCCTCACAGCAAAAAGGTTCTGGGTTTGAGTTCTGGCTCGGGCACGGAATCTTTCTGTGTGGAGTTTGCATGTTCTCCCTGTGCCAGCGTGGATTCTCTCAGGATACTCTGGCTTCTTCTCATCGTCCAAAGTCATGCAATTTGGGGACAAGGCTAATTGGACACTCTAAATTGACCGTAGGTATGACTGTGAGTGTAAATGGTTGATTGTCTATATATTTTGGCCCTGTGATGGACTGGCGACCTGTCCAGGGGGTACCCCGCCTCTCGCCTGTAGCCGCTGGGATAGGCTCCAGCCCCCCTGTGACCCTTAACAGGAATAAGTGGAAGAAAATAGATGCATGGATGTTATAAAATAGCTGGAAAACTAGTCATGCAGTGATGATTCTAGTGAAGACTATACAATTTAACAACAGATTTCTTGGCCCACTATATTTGCAAATATAAAATAACATGAAAATATCATGGAACTGAATTGAATTGAATTTTACAGTCATAATGCACTATTAAAAGTTATTGCATCAGAATTAGCTATCAGCTTATTTAGATCCTTTTTTTTCTGAGCTGGTAGACGAACAATTCACTACATTCTTTAATACACAGTTGCCCCTAGTAGGTGCTCTATCTACTGCTAGGATAAACCAAGGATCATCTAAGAGGGGATGATGCCAGATTATACATAGTTGTTAAAGTGGAGAAAAAATATTTTTTCAGAATATTGCAGTGATTATAATTCCCTGGCCTTAAAATGTGTTTTTTGAGTAATTGTAGGTTTGAGAGGAGCCACACCAGCCTGTGTTTAGGATGTTATACCATAATACAGAAGGGGGAAAATGGTAGCATGGACACAGTTTTGCAGCAGACAGCGACAACAGGTGCCTGAAGCGCTTGAAATTGTTATGAAAAAACTTATCGTCACTGATGACTCTACTAGCTTTTTTTGGATGGACAAGTATTTATCACCAAACATGCCTCAAAATTTAACATGTATCACAGATCCTTTTCTAGTGTAGAAACAACATTTCTGTTTATTCTAGACAGGCAACCACCCTGGTCACAAATTCGCCACATTTTCAAACAGTGAATATATATGGTTCCACAAGGGTTTGAGAGTAGTCCTGCTTTAAAGCATGGATTCATGTTTGTTGTGACCGCATTCTATACAATTTCTTGGCCATTTTTGGTCTGGTCATATTTAGTGACGATGGGGTCATTTTTCACTGCAATATAATGCCTTGCAACTATACACTGTGTAAATAGTACAGTAGTACAAAGAAGAACTACGACATTTCTTTTGCAGTATGAATTAATCCTACAACAAAGACTTTGATATTTTACAGGACTTTTAAAACATACTCTTAATATATGAAACAATGTGCTGTGTGAATGGTTGTCTCTCTCTCTTTGTGGAAGCTGTGATTGATAGGCAACCTGTCCAGGGTGCATCCTGCTTCTCGCTTGATGAACACGAGTAGGCACCCGACCCCACTACCCTAAATAGGTGAAGCAGTTGATGATGGATGGATGGATGGATGGATGGATTGGTGGTTTTTCCCAGATGGAAACCAAAATTTCACATGATTTTTTTCACAGCTTTTTAAAAGTTGGAAATATATGACGTGTCTTTTTTTGCCATTACATTCTAAATTCCATCCATCTATTTTCTACCACTTATCCTGTAAAGGGTCATGGAGGGCTGGAGCCTGTCCCAGCTGCCTTCAGGCGAGAGGTAGGATAAACCTTGGATGGGTCACCAGTCCATCGCAGGGCCAACACATATGAACAGACAACCATTCACTCTCACAGCCACACCTACGGTCAATTTACAGTATCGGATTAACATACTCCCCTCTTGCATGACTGGACTGTGGGAGGACACCTGATCTTTTTTAATCAACTGCTTCTGACTCTAATGAAATTTTCTTTTGGATAAAAAAGGTAGATATGACACAATGACTACCCTTTGGGGATTTTATAATGTGAAAGTGGTATGGGAGGTTTGCTCTGCTGTGCACATCTCATTAATTTTGGTAATCATCCATGCTTAAAGGAAGAAATGTTGGTTAAATTTAGTCATATATTATATTCTAGTTGTTAACAATGACAAAACTACTTTTTAATTATGTATTTAATTATCTATTTTTTACAAATGAAAACTTCAACATATTTTGAAGACTTTGTTAAATAGCATTCTAGAACTTAGTACCTCTGGGCTGTTCCTCATCACAAAACTGTATTATGCTAGCCACTCAGTGGAAAAAATGTACTCCTCTCATGTAAATCTTTGGTGTGCGTGAATTTGGAAGAAGACCCAAGTGCTGAGATTTTCTCAGTAGCCAAAGAGTGAGCTGTGTTCCCACATAAGACTCATGCTGTCTTGTAAAGACGTTAGCACATCAAGTCTCTAAAGATGTGAGCTGAGGAATGTAGCAGGAGCTCTATTGCTTTTCCAGAGATGCTCACTCCTGAGCTTGCCAGTGTTGCACAAAAAACTGGAGTTGTGGAGACAGGCTGACTGGGAGCATTTTATTGTGCAGGAACTCAAAATGAAAGAGGCTCAATTGAAGTTCTGAGGTTTTTTTTTCATTATGTGACACTTATACAGCAAATAGTCTTGCCATTCCATTATTTAAAGGCCTTGAAAAAGTCACATCTTTTTGTGGTTTGGCAGCTTCATCCATCTACCTCTCTGTTACAAACAGTGAAGTTAACTAACTGAAAAGCTGAAAAAGTTGACTCCTCTACCATCTAGGTCTGGGCACTAATCACAAGAGACTGAAGTTCCATTTAAATGAAGCGTTTCTCCCAAACTTCATCACAGTTGCACAAGAACACCCCCAACTAAAAATAGTTTGACATGTACTTGGCAGCACGTCAGTCAGACTATGGAGCTGTCAACAGGCTGAAGCTTTCCCAGAGTCCTGCCATCAGACTCACTTCAAAAGATAGACAAAATGGCTGCCAGACCAGGGTCAGCATTTCAAAGGACCATGTTGGGGAAGTCATGTAAACCAATCTGTGACATGCTGGTGTTAATAATAACTTTTAGTTTCAATAAAAAATCTTGCACTTAAGTGTAGCATTCTTAAACTGTCAGAAAACTGTTTGTCAAATGGGCAGAGAATTTATAGGTTTTGCATTTCTTTTTTTAAGCATTCAGTCATTTTGAAACTTAATTAGTTGTATATTGTTTTCATCAGAGCACTTATTACCAACTAAATGGTCATAGAACATATACAGTAAAATTAAATACGTTGTTTAAAGATTTACCAATATTTTAAAGTGCTTATTCACTTGGCATGGTACAGTGCAGATATGCTCTCACACAATGCAACACATAGACAATTAGTGGGTTTGAGAGTGGAGGCCGCTTAACATCAAACAAACTCAACATTGACAACTTTTGCATTCACCTTATATTTTAGAAAAAAGTTAGGAGGTACTGCATGAATATGAGTAGAGGTCATGCAAGAATCAGCTATCATGCTCAAGGGGACTATATTTACAAAATTTAAAAGCCTTTGCTATATGGCTGCAACAAGCCTGTTCACCTAGCAGCCTCCATTAGTAAATTAACCACTCTTCATGATCCAACTCACTTTAAATGTAAAATTTGAATGAAAAAGAATCACAAGTGTGTTAGACATTCTTGGCCTAGTATTGGCTGTGTCATGTAATCTAGAGTACTTTTACTCCAGTAGCATAGATGGAAACTTACTGCTCACTGAAGGGAGCCAGATATTGAGGAGTAATTTGTTTCTGGGTTTCATTCAAAAGAATAAGTCAATCAAAGAAAAGAAAGTCAAAGAAAAGATAGGACAAGATAAAACTCTATTAGGACTGTAAACAATATAGATACCTTCCAATTTCGATGAATAGAATTAAAACATGGTTATTTACAGATATATGTTTATATTTAGATATAGTTCTACTTTCTCTGGTAGTCTGTAAAACAGAACGTGTAGCCTACCACTCTGTTCACTGGGTGCAAGGGATGTGAAAGTGATTACCCAAAGTTCCAAACAAGAAATATTTTTATTAATGTTTAAAAACAATGCTAGATAAGATCATTTATGTTATGGCTACTTTGCCTTGGTTCTTGTGCAGTGTCCTTTTTCCCTGCAATGCACATGTTTTACAAGGTAATTTTCAATTTGCATATTTTTATGCTCACTGTTAGATTATCCATCCATCGTCATCTTCTGCTTATTCCTTACTAGTAAGGGGGGAGCTGGAGCCTACCCCAGCATCTACGGGCGAGAGGCGGGGTTCACCCTGGACATGTCGCGAGTCCATCGCAGGGCCAACATACAGAGATGAACAACCATTCACACTCACATTCATACCTACGGTCAATTTAGAGAATCCAATCAGCCTAGTCCTCAAATTGCATGTCTTTGGACTGTGGGAGGAAGCCGGAGTACCCGGAGAGAACCCACGCAGGCACGGGGAGAACATGCAAACTCCACACAGAAAGATCCCGTGCCTGAGCCGGGACTCAAACCCGGAACCTTCTTGCTGTGAGGCCACAGTGCTAACCACTGCACCACCGTGCAGCCCCTGTTAGATTATACAAAACCTTTTATAGATACTGTTTTTAATTTTGTGTGTACTATCATTTAGGTGAAGTTGCACATTGCTTTTGTCACAAATCTTTTGCAGAGGCACACAAACAGGAGTTAACTATAAAGCTTGAAGGATTGTAATTATATTTTGATGGTTCAAAACACGTCAACAAAATTTCAAAGCTTTAGCAAATATTGTCAAGTGAAGTTCCAAAAATAAGTCAGACTTTGAAATGTTGAGGAAACAAAATTTTGTAATCATCCAATATTCTACCCAAGTGTTCTTTAAAATTACCTGGAAGAATTTAGAAGACACAAAATCAGAGTAAACCAAAAGCTACATTTTGGTTCAATGTTTTGCTGTTTGATTTCTATCATTGCATCATTTTCAACTTTCTTCTTGTACACAGGAAAAAGATCTGTCACAATTATGTAGGATGTGGAAAACTGCTGGAACACTTCCCTACCCGTCAACCTGCTGTTTTTTGTAGTACTGTGCTGCCTAGTAATTGGGATGAAGCAGTTCTTTCTTGTGAGGAATCTCAGGGCAGAGGTCAAACCTGTTGCTGGCTCATTTCCACGTTGTCTGCATGTGTTTGTATGTGAGTGCAGATGATGACACCAAGCATCTGTGCACAATGACTTCCCCAGCTGTGGAAGAAAAGCACAGTGTACTAGTAACAGGAGAGGTGCAGGGAAAAGAGTTAAGCAATGCCCTGCTGCAGAAGACAGTTGGTTTGCTTGTCTAACTGTAGACCTGCTGTTTGATGTCCATAGGATAAACATGGTTATTTATGGTATTTATACCCCACCAAGCAGACCCTTTTGGTTCTTTGCTACCAAGACCTGAGGCCTTTTCTCTGCACTAATGGCTGTGTCACATCACAACCACCAAAACTTTTTATTATTTACTACATTCAATTGGAAAGCGAGAGAAAGAGAGACAAACAGACAGAGAGTGAGAAATAAAGTGTGTCTATGTGTGTGTGTGTGTGTGTGTGTGCGCGCGCGTGTGTATGCTCTCATTGTTTACTGTGTCAGCAGCACCTCAACAGGAAGGTGATGACTGAGACTAATCCAGGGAAGCTGGGCGCGAGAACGCTATTGACGTCTCATTGTAAATTACAGGCTACAAGCAGCAGTTGGTGTGAGTGTGGGAAGGTTGGGGGCTGGGGGTCCTTCCACAGCATGTGTTCATGTTTATTTGAGATAATGGTCTGACCTCATCATGTTTACAAGATGCATTTTCATTCATATTTATTCATCTTTCACATTGTTTCACACATCAAGTTGAGACTGAAAACTGGCTTTTGGGAGATTGTCAAAGCAGTTAGGTCTTGTCCAGAGTTTTGCAATGCGTGAAATTGTATTAGGAAATGTTTATCAAGTATCAGTTTGGAATCAACAACAACAATCAGATGATCACCTACCACTCTGCTCAATACAGAAAATATTGTGTTTGGGTTTTGGACTGTGAACTCTGGACAAAAGAAGCAATTTTAACATTCAGAAATAGATTTTTTCAAATTTTCTCAACATTTCATAGACTGGTTCATTGATTAATTGTGAAAATGATTGTCAAATTAATCGATCATGAAAATAATCATCAGTTGCAGCTCAAGAGAGGTAGCACATCTTTATTGAGTATGGAATTATTAACAATTTGCAGAATGAAGCAAGCTAATCGTATTAATCAGTTTAAAGGACTTCTGGGGCTGTTTGCACTGGTGGGATTTGTCAAGTCTTCCAACAGGTGTATACTGTTAATTTTTTGCCTAAGATGAGATGATATTGATTACTTATTGCACATATCCTGTTAAGTTCATAAGTACTTTATAAGGACTTTAATGTGTTATGTTGAGGGGTTGCGACATCAGCTCATCCTCCAATCCTCACTAAAGCGATTGTAAAAAAAAAAATTGTATTTTCTTTATGTTTCTGCATTTCCTAAAGTTTATGTAACATTTTAGAGGACTAACATTCAAGAGAAGGGCATCCTATCTCATAAGATTCCATCATAGAATTTTGACATGGAAGAGGGAGCAAGGGCGCTGCCTTGAGACCTGAATAAGCAGTCTACTGAGGATATGTCCATGTTAAAATGGATAAAGCAAAAAAGCTGTCGGGCGCAAAATACAAAAAGAAGGAGAGAAAAGGAGATGGCTTGTGAAGGGATGTGACAACAGCTAAACAAGTGAATGGGGAAAGGCAACAGGTAGGATCATTTAATGGGCATGTAGCAGCCAAATGTATGGCTTGCTTCGAATATGCATAGCCAAGGTTACTGAGTTCTTAACTGAAAAATATAAGGTAGCATGTACAGTAAATGACAAAAATATGGAAACCATAGCTAATGCAACAACTCTGGTTTACAATGGAATCATGCATAGATTCGCTACCAAATTGGAGGCTTGCAAATATTCATGTTAACAGGATGTTCTCAGATTAGCTAGTGTTTGCTAACACTAACAACTGAAGTGGGGTTTACAGCTAGCGTGAATGCAAAACAATGTTGTTGATAGCTACATTTAGTTTTTGCTTAAACCCTATATTACCAGTCCCACCAAAATGCTTACCAACTGGTAAAAATATAAGATAACATGCACAATAAATGATAATAAGTTGGAAAACATAGTTTACCATGGAATTAATAAATTTTGTGCTACTGTTAGCTGTTCATGTTAGCTGTGCTGTCAGACCTACAAGCGAGAGTTACTGTTGGTGACATGGAAGCTTTATCCCTTTAAAGGGCTGTGCTCAGTGGCTCTCCATATTTGTACTTTTAAAAATCCAAAATGTGACTGTAATTTAAACAGTAGCACAACCTTATACTGCATATCAAGTTTTGTTTTTAGCTGTCTTGCTGATGCTATCAGTAGGCAGATTTAAGAATTGAATTCTGCTGCTATATTTAACAGCGTGTTCATTTTATTTCAGGTGTGATTAATAGTATTGATAAGGAAAGACTAATGTGGAAAATCTATTACATTATGTTTGTTTGACAATATGTCTAAGTGGAGAAGAACACAGGCAAGGAGTGAAAGAGACAGACATGAGGTGGGGGGTATGGCGCCAGAATTGTTTCTGCATACTCCCCTGACACTGGATAGCTGTACCCCTGCACATAACACATGTAGGTGGGGGACTGAGTTGCAATAGTTGTTGATTTTATGATTTGAGATTGCTTAGTTGTCATATGACTTTTTTGAAATCACAAGGACCCAAGACAGGATCATCATACAACCATCATCATTTTAGTCATAATACCAGAATAACATTAAACAAAATTTTCTTCAATGTTTCTGTAAAAAAATAAATAAATAAAAAACCTCTCAGTTTTTCAATCAAATGTAGCAGAGATAGAATAAATTATTGAATTAATTAAATTATTATGCTTGTAGTAGCCTCTCTAGCAGCCAGGTGAAAATCTCCTCTGATTATGTTAAATGCTGCAAAAGCTGGGCCCAGGGAAAACTAAGGGAACAAAAAGACACATTTATTGTATTATACTGACAATTTTGTAATAATACAAAGCCAAAAATCTTAGTACTCCCTGTACATGCCAGTCAGAGATCACATTACTCACTACGCAGATGTCCTCGCCAACTGATCTACTGTCAAATCAGAGCAGACCACAACGTCACAGCTCTAACCTTGAATACAGCTTTACATTCTTTGAATGAAATCGGGTCTTCTCATTTGTTCTGGCTCTAGTATTTTCCATGGTGGTTGACTTTCTGTTGCCCATTCATGTGTGATGACATGGATATTCTAGATTATGAGGCCTGTTGTCACTATGGGGGTCATGACAACCAGTGTGCTGTTGCAGTGGCTCTGTCTTGCTCCAGTGAGTCAAAATGGACACCATAGCTCCCCTGCTTGGAGTGCTGTGCCATTTTTTTATTTCTCACAGAGCAAGAAGAGTTGTGTTTGTCCAGAGGTTCTACTCTGCTGATTTGAGAACACACAATGGCCTCCACATTTTGTTTTGCAGGTAACAATTGAATACCAGATGGTTGGCCTGGACTGTTATGGGATTGAGCAAGAGCCTGGTACCTTCAAACGTCCGCTGCCCTTCTAAGATTTTTTTTTAAATAATTCATTATTATCATCACCCCAAGGAGTCTGCAACATTTCAGAATTGTTGAACAGAAAATGAGATTCAGTCGCCATACTGACAATTGTGTTTTCAAGCTGTGAAGCCTAAGTAGAGTCAGTCTTTCAGTTGTAGATAAACATCTGAGAGAGAGTGAGTGAGTGAGAGAGAGTGAAAGAGAGACGGACTGAAGATCTGATAGGCAGATGTTTAGGAGGTCTGTGTACAGAAAACATCTGGGAAATAGAGATCCACTGAAAGGGGAACGGTAGTAAGGGATGAGACAGAAAAGCACAACTCGCTGATTAAATTAAACACAAGGTCTCCATCTTACCCATGGGCCAAAGTAGCTTGGTTAATTGCAAGCATCACTTCCAGTTTCAGTGCAAATGACACCTTTCACACCAAGCACACTTTAACTAGCGAGTGAACTTGCATTCTGCCTGCAATGGCAGGTGTTAAAAGGTGTAAATGAGGCCTAATCTGGCACAACCATGGCATATTGCAATTTTGCACGATAGACCAAAATGAGGCTGGTCTTTGGGCAAAGGCATCATTGGGCAAAGAATTGAGAGACAGTGGGGGGGATCTACTGGCTTAGGAACACGTACCCCTCCCTTGGTGAGGAGGAGTGCTGAAGAAAACTTAGTTTGACAACGCAGACCATCATGGACATCTTTGAACTGGCAGAAGATTTGGAGGTCAGTGCCAGCTGGCCCTGTGCTCTCGCAAGTGCTTTTAAGGCTACTTCTGTAGTACATTTTTATGCAGGTGGGTTATTCCACTATTCTGTCAGTTGCATTGGAGGCATATTACAATCTACTGTAAATTCAGCCCTTCACACCACCCGATCTGGTTGCTGTCATGCCATTGAAGAAGCTTAATCGTAATACTTCAATCCCACAGACATGGTCTAGTAGGGCCCTACTGTACCTACTAGTAGGTGTAAGAGGCTGTGATCACCTATTCATTGGCTTGACCCAATGTTATCAATGCCCAGTAGGCCCGGTAGGGTTTTTATGGAGCTTGTGTTTCCTATTCCTAATTCTAAACCATTAGGGGTTAGGGTTGTGGTTGGGGTTCGGGTTAGGCTTGCACTCACCTGGTCCATGTGTGTGTAGACTCGGTTCAGCAGGTAGATGATGGTGTCATCTACTCCCAGGTGGGGCTGGTAGGCGAACTGGAGTGGGTCCAGGGATGCGGTGACCATAGGCCGGAGCTGAGCCAGAATCAGGCGCTCCAGCTTCTTCGGCTCCCTTCCAGACGAGCCAAAAACTCCATCCTCCTTCACTGCATTAGCAGTCAGACATTTTCCAATCTGCGCCGAGTTTGTATGCTTTGCAAAAGAGACAACATTGCAATGCACACAACAACAACACTGACGTTCGACTCGGTGACGTCCACGTTGTTGTTTGTTTATCTCTCAGTATTCCAGCGAACGTTTATGTGAAATGATGACGTTCGTCGCGATGACATATTAGAGAGAAAAACACAGGCACGCAGTCCTCGCAGCAGGAGTTCAGACCCGGGTTTTCTGGAAGCTTGAATGTGCCCTAATGCCGAGCAAACACGGGTCCAAAAACCTGTGTTGACAAGTGTTTTACAGTGTGAAAAGGGTATGATGGTGAAGAGTCGATGTAAAACTCCACACAGCTGGGGGGCACAGGCTTTGAGCACCCCAGGCCTGACACCGGTGGCCACTTGCCTGAGTGGAAGGCTCCCCGCTGACTCCTGGTCATCAGTCAGGAACAATGGTGGTCCTGGTGGGGAGGGAGGAGAGGTGGGGTCTATAGGCTGAGGTGTGAAGTGGGGGGGTGGGTGGATGGGCGAAGATGTGAGGTGGAGGTGTGAGACCCTCACAGGGTGATGAGTGGGGATAAGGGGGGATGTCAGGAGGTCCAAAGGCACAAGTCGGGGACAGACTCCAGCAGGGTGCCACTGTGTCATATCCATTCCTCCTGTAGTTCTCCTTGGCCTCGCTGATTTTTAGCTTCAGGTCCCCCTGAATGATCCTCAGCTCCTCCGCTTTGCCATGTCTGAATGCCCTCTTCTTATCATTCAGGATGGCTTTGATGTCCTTTGTTACCCAGGGTTTGTTGTTTGGGTAACATCTCACAGCCCTTCTTGGGACATTGGAGTCCACACAGAAATTGATGTAATCGGTGATAGACCCCGTGAGTCTAACGATGTTGTCTCCATGTGGCTCAGAGAGTACGTCCCAGTCAGTGACTTCAAAACAGCCCTGCAGTGTCTTACCCCTTTCACACTGAAAAACGTGTGTCAACGTGTTGGTATTAGGGCACATTCAAGCTTCCAGCAGACGCGGGTCTGAACTCCAGCTGTGAGGGCTGCGTGCCTGTGTTTTTCTGTCTTGTACGTCATTGCGAAGGCAACGTCATCATTACACGTAAACGTGCACCTTGCCTAAAAATGCCGGTGATGTTCCCATAAATCACTGTGTCCCTTATGGTCCCAGAAATCTGCCACCGGATCTGCTCTTCTCGGATGGTGAGCAGCTTGCAGACTTCAAGATCTTGCCAGTGCACTGCCATGATCAATAAAAAAGATGTGAAGATCGTTATACAAGTTGTTTATAAGCACAGTTGTGCTATTCCCAAGCATAGATTAATTAACCTAAGATCATACATGTGTAAATTGTTTGAAAAAAAGGAGTGAAATAGAGTCTTGGTGACATCAACAAGACTGATTTTATGGCAGAGGCCAAAACTTTATAAAGAGATGAGTGAGCAGCTCTCGCAACGCAGCCCAGCCCAATTATTTTTATTTATTTATTTTTTCCCGGAGCTTCCACAATGACAGCCTGACAGTCAGCACAGTGACAAAATCAGATTGTGACAGGAAGGTCGCATGAAACCTGACACAATGCGGGGTGCCTTTTTCACACTGCAGGTAAGCCGAATAGAGCCGAGGCAAGCTGCTGAACACCTGGGTCGCTTGGCGAATCGGTTGATGCTGAGTCGACCCTTTCAGAGTGCCCAAACACCCGCCTTCACCAGCATTTTTGGTGCAGTGTGAAAGGGGCTTTTGGTAGGCCTCCTCAGACCACTTCTGAACAGTCCTAATGGTCACAGGCTGCCTCCTCACCAGGGGCACCTAGCAGGGGTACAGGTGGACCAGGTTGTGGTCAAATCTTCCTGGGGTGGAGGGGTGAGGAGCTGTATGCCTCCTTAATCTTAGTGTACAGCATGTCCAAAGTCTTCCCCTCCCTGGTTGGACAATCCACATACTAAGTGAATGCTTACAGGGTTTTGTCTATGTTGACATTGTTAAATTCCCCTGAGATAGTGATGAGGGCACCGAGGTGTGAAGTCTGTTGCTCCGCGACTGCTCCGTGGATGACGTCACACACTTTTGTCGGGTTGGTGGACGGGGGGGATGTAAACAGTTATAACGATGGTTTGTGAGATCTCCCGGGGCATGTAATATGGACGCAGTCGAACGGCTAACAGTCAGAGATCCAGGCCATATATCCGTTTTTTAAACTGCGATATTACCGGGATGACACCACTTGTTATTAATGAGAACAGCAAGCTCACCTCCTTTCCGCTTGCCACACGCGGGGAAATACCGGTAGGCCCTTACAGTCTGGAACCCTGCCAGAGAGATGTTGTTGTCGGGAACATCCTGGTGAAGCCATGTCTCCAAAAAGCACATGTCACTGCACTCAGGATACTCCTGTTGACTCCTGGCTAGCACCATTAGTTCGTCCATCTTGTTCCCCAGCGACTTCACGTTTCCCATGATGAAAGAGGGGAGACACGGTTGATTTCTCCTCCTCTCCAGAAGCTTCTATTGGTACCGTTTTCTCTGTTGGTTAGTTCCTCCTCTGCAGCCACAGTGTGTTCTCCTACAGACTTCAGCAGGAATGTCCATCAACTCGAGCTCCATGCCGGCCGGCATGAGTGAGATCAGCTGATCACTGGAGTACACAATGCATCCATGGCGTTGCTGGGCAACAGAGAAGCCACTGAACAAAAGTGTCAAAAAGATTATGTAAAACACAACCAAAACTCTCTCTATCAGCATCTTTAGAGAGGGCCCCTAACTGCAAAGTTAAATCAAGGAACAAAATGAAGAAAACAAGGAAAAAAGAAGGAAAACTACTTAAAACACAAAAAGTTTAGATGGAGCAATGGTTACAGGCTGCTATGCACCTAGGCGCGTGCGCAACAACTTGGTCCTCTGGATGCATGGCTGTGTGTTGAGCTTGTCTCTGCTCCATACTGTCTCGGGGTTCGCTGGGCCTCTTCCTGTCTCTGACTACTACCTACTACTGGCAGCAAGCTTCAGTTTTCCATGTCTCTGGGCATCATTGTATCATTTGCAGTATTGCAGTGCGGTTATATTGCTCACTGAAAAAGGAAAGATTGGCTGCCACTTCCTGTCATGCCTACTTAATCTTCGACAGCTTGGGTGGATTACCACTGCTTCCAATATAATTACCTCCATGCACCTGGTGCACAATGAGGTCCATTTCTTTAGATAACAGGCACTCGCTTCTCCTGAGCTGAAATGCATCTGTCATTGAAATTGCAGCATGTCAAGTCCTGGGCTTTGAAGGGAATAAGGCATGGTACTCTGTGACTGATGTCACGCCCCAAAAAACACCTATGAATAATAAGGTGTCTAATGACTGCCTATTTACACTGTGTGCTGTGGGTTTGTTTTTTGATTATACACTGCTCTCAAATAGGGCCCAAAGACAGAGCTAAATCAAAGTTTTATCAAGAACAAATGTCAGTATCAAGGAGTAGGGGAAAGAAATTTTTGATGTCTTAAAAGTTTGCATATATTTAAAAATTATTTGTTTCTTTAATCATGTTATAAATAGCTTGTTGAATAAGATGAAGCATTGGGTCAGATGTGCATTAAGCCCGCATCATTTTTAATGCGGATAGAGATCAAATTGATGTCTGAGAACATGATTACTTTTCACATGATTTACTTCTTTCCCATGTGGTCACATATGAAGATTTTGATGAACAAAAGGCCATACTCAAGGCCTACAAAAGGATCCCACAAACCAATGGGTGAGGTCACTTGGGCTATGCACAATCACAATATACAGCTGCATGTTTTTTTTCTAACCTGCAGCATGCAGTTGTGAATTTGGTTGTTCCGTGCAATTAACCCATTCGTTACAGAGCAACAGGGTTTGAAAAGAAACTGGAATAAAATCAACTGTGAACATTCATTGTCTGATTTTGTTGATCTCTTGCTCAGCAAAATGAGCACAGACTCCAAGCTCCAAACTATGTTCAACATGAATATTATGCACTCAGTTGTTGTAGTAAAAGAGTGAGATGTTTGTGGTGTTCCAATTGGTGCAGTATAAGGCTTTTCATACAATATGAGATTATTAAATTTCAGACCTCTGTTATCAGATTTGCACTTTTCAGGTCAGTAGATATATAGAGGTGTAGAAGGGTTTACTAGTGGTGAAATAATGGAATGCAGGAAAGTCATGACAGTCATAACTCTGCCAAGCTGAAGGCAGAGTCCCATTTTTGAGGCCAGGTCTGTTTTCCTCATTTGGAGCAGCGTTGTATGAAATCTGAAACCATGATGTGAGCTTTTCATTTTGTTTGTCTTTGCAGTAGACACACCATCCCTCATCAGCCATTACTGTTTATTTTGATAGGCTGAACATTAACTTGAGGTTTTACCACAGGATCTACAATGCTCCCAAATGTTTTTGCACTTCCCATTTACAATATGCCTTATGATGATACAGCTCTGTCATGCAAAAGAAGAAGATTCACACATCCACAGATATGTGGATGTTGATCATGTTTGTGTTTGATTGTGATTTCAGTTTTCAGGGATAGCATCACAGACCTGAACTAGTCTTGCATTTATTGTTTAATATAATGAACAGCAGCAATTAATAACAGGTTATTTCCAAAAATAAAAATATTAAATCATATATTTACTGCTGAGGTATATGAGAGCTAGAGTTGTGGAAAAACTTGAATAGCTGTATGTCAGAATAGTTTATCCCAATGTACACATTGATCTTTTCTTTTTTGCGTCCTTCAGAGGACCTAACAGGCTAAAAGTGGTTTTCGAGTGTCACATTTCATGTCAAGTTGCTGAACAATCCCCCAGCCTGACTAAAGCCGAGCCTTCCTCTTTGCTGCTGAGGGCCATACACACACACACACACACACACACACACACACACACTCGCACACACACTCGCACACACACACACCCTATGTCTTTGTGAGGACCTTTATTGACATATTGTGTTTTTTAGTCCCTTACCCTAACATTAACCATCACAACTAAATGCCTGTCTGTACTCCAGACCCTTAAACCAAGTTTTGACCTTCAAATAGCCCTTTGAAGTGGTAAGGACCAGCTAAAAGTCCCCACTTTCTAAAAATGTCCTCACTGTAAGGTTCAGTTGCAAATGAGAAAGACTTAGAAGTAAATAATAAAGTCATCACATGTTGTTAAAGATGATGTAAAGTTAGCTGATGCGTATACTGGTTAAAGTGCAAATGTCACTGCTTTTGAATGTGGGTTTTGAAAGACAGCCCCTTTCCTCTCTTAAACCCCTTTCACACTGAAACATGCGTGTCTATGCTATCACGCTGACAACGTCATCATTACAGTAGATATACGTCAACGGGTCATATCACGGGAAACTGAGACAATGCGGGGTGCCTTTTTCTCACTGCAGGCGAGCCGAACAGAGCCAAGGCGAGCCGCTGAACACCTGGGTCGCTTGGAGGGTCGGTGGACACAGGTCATAATGATGAGGCAACCCTTTCAGAGTTCCCAAACCCCCGTGTTCATCCACGTTTTTGGTGCAATGTGAAAGGGGCTTGAATGTACTGCACCATACTGGCCTACTCTCACCCCTGGTTTAAGGCTAATGCATTCTTGTCTGGATCAAGCAACATTTGGTGGATACTGTAATGTGGTTATAAGATAGTCTTAATTACTCAATAACTTTTTCAAAAATATAAGTGAAAAATCCACAAGCCTTACTTTTGTATAGAAATGTATTTGTCCCCTAATTTAGTTTGCATTTTAGTTAGATTTCAGAGGATGGTACAGTAGGTATGTGTTTAGAGGACACAGGCAACTACTTGGAGAGGGAAGATTAAATAAAGCTAGCTTAACAACATAAGAGCACAGAGAATGTTTAAAACATATTTTGACTATAGTTTGACCGCCAAAATAGTTCGGGCTTTTTTTACACAGTATTTAATAGGAATCCCAAGTTTACTGCTGCACCTGTCTTTGTCTCTGCCCCGCTTTCCTGCTCTCTTTTTCCCCCTAACCGGTCAAAACCGATGTCTGTTTCCTTTGAGCCTGGATCTGCTCAGTGTTCCTGCCTAAAAGGAAAGTTTTTGTCGTTGCTGTTGCAGGATGTGCTTGCTCATTGACAATTGTTGGGTGTAAATTAATTAAAGGAGTGTGGTGCTAGACCTGTTCTACTTGTAAAGTGTAATGAGATGATTTTTGTTTGGATTTGGCGCTATACAAATAAAATTGACTTGACTAGCCAGCCATAAAGCTTCACGCTTGTTTCAGTTTTATGAAGCGTATTCATTAATTACACCACTAGTATTAGTTATTGGTGGCTTTGAAATATTTATATATAACTTGTGATTTTGTTGTTAGATCCCCACACAAATGTTTTAACTGAGTGCTTTTTAGAGCCTTTTCTAACTTGCCAAGAATGCAGGAGTATGAAAAGCAAAAGAGTGCTTCAGTCCAGACGTAGCAGCAACCACATTAAACTTTAGAGTTTTACTCAGCTCATAAGGGCGAGGAATAATTAAGTGGTAGGTATAGAGTGATGGGGTGGAGGTAGTGAGTTTTCCTTCCATGATTACCTTGGTAACCAAATTTGGCGCTTTCAATCAGTCCCAAGTATTTTTGACCCACTCACAGTATCAAACAGATTCATGATACCGTCACGGAATTCTAAACTCATTGTTAGTCTTTAAGTACAATTTTCTTGTCATTCACAGTTTTTGTCATGTATCTCTCATTTAAACCAGACCTTGCAAGAATGATATTTATGCTGGCAATGCTTTTGTTATTAGCCCAGCAGGAGAGTGGAGTGTGTGAGTGAAAGCCCCATTTCAATGTGAAGAGTAGTGTAGATTGTAAATGTGGCCAAATGCCAAACTCCTACAGCACACATGGAAAACTCATTTACTTAACTTCCATTTATTTCAGCAATCTCTCTCCCTCTCTGTCTGTGAGCTTCTGTTTTAATAGCTTGCATAGTGCAGTGTGCTGGCTACCATTTCTCTGGCCTGGTAACTCAATTAAAGAGTGAATTGCCACTTAAAATCCTCAAAACACATCATTCAAACTAGGTAGAGGGCTACATTTACTACTTGTGACTAATATAGGAATGAGGATAAACTTGTGTGACTTGTGTTTGTGTATGTTTTTTCCCTCCTGTTCTCTTAATGTAACTTCCTGGCTTCACCACTTTTTGTTTATTTTAATAGAGCTGTTTGGGAAAGACATAACTGATCATTCATTTATCATCTCCTGAAAACAAAAGGACTGTTTAGATAACACCTTATGACTCCCTTAATCAACCATGTGCACATTAAGTAACAAAAGGTGGAGGGAAGGGCAACAGTGTAACCTGCACAACCCACATACTGTTGTACCAACCCATAAAACACTCTGAGGCTTTACATTTATGAATTTGTTGTTTTAACCTTAACTGGGATATCATTTGTCTGGTCAAAGTACGTGCTTTTGGGTCAGGCAGAGGTGGGGCTTCCCTCCCCTGATGCTCACAGTCTGTTATTAAAGTGTGGCAGACAGGAAGTAAGTGGCGCCTGGATTTTGCTCACATTAGGGCTGCCACACGCTCAATCTATTATTAGAAACTTGATTCAGTGGATGATTGAATGATATAATTAGCTTAAGATGGATTAATACATAATAATGCAACAGCAGGGTTCACATAGAAAATGAGGAAAAATATGCTATTAATCTGTTATTTCACATTCATCATTATGTCTGTCTGCAGAGGCAATGCTCCATCCCATACAAGCATCTGGATTTTCCTCTTGCATCAGCAAGCAGCTTCACAACTAGACAAGAGAAATATAGAAAAACAGTATAAAAGTGATCAACCTCGACTCAAACAAAAAATGAAAGTGGTGTTGTGTCTTCATGGGGCGATTCTGTGCAGGAGCTGATACAGATGCAATGATGGGTGCAGAGAGCTATAATGAGCTCAAACAAAAGGGTTTTAAGCATAAGCATTAAGCATAGAGGTTCCATTCTGAGTCAGGACAGGCATAGACACACACCTTCTGTGCTAAAGCAGAGTGGGTTTCGGCACCTTCATGCACACACACACACTCACATGCATGCGTGCACACACACAATAGATCAGAATGGTGGATCAGGTAGACTGAGTATTTTGTTGAGTTGGCGAAAACTATATCACTCAATGTCAGTTCACTGGATTGTCTTATCTTGTAAAGATGATTTTTTTTTTATTGAGAGGCAATAGTGAGTCGCTATAGGGTAATGGAGCAGTAGTCCTGGCCATTTCTACTTTTTTAGTCTAATGTATCAGCGATCACATTCTTTCAGTCACAAAAGCATGACCACAGGCAAGTGAACATGTGACGATCGGTACTTTTAGAAATTTTTCCTCAGGCTAAGGTGTTCTTACAATAAAGGAAAACGTTCCAACATTCTCGCAAAAACTGCACCTCATTGTTGAGGAGTGTGAAATTAAGCCAAGCAGACATTAAGAGAGATCTTGCTTGTCCAGACAGAGAGTAATTAAAGGCCATAGCAGATAATAGGAAGTGAAGATAAACTCTTGGCATCTTCTTCCTATCTTCTGTCTGTTTCGATTTTGCTGCCTTGTATTGTAATGACTTCCATCTATAACATTCTGTAGATTCAGAATGAAATTCTGCTTCTGCTTATCCTGGTAAAGGTTGCAGGGGGGCTGGAGCCTATCCCAGCGGCTTTCGGGCGAATGGCGGGGTACACCTTCGACAGGTCTGAAATTCCGGTCCATTTAGATATTTCTTTGGCATCATACTGCATGTTTAAGCCTCTCCACCCTTTAAGCTTTCACTTCAGCCCCCCTCAGACGTCCACCCCACCCCACCCACAGCTTCTGAGGAATGGATCCAAAACCAACCGGATACATTTGAACCACACTTGATGATTTTTAAACCTGGAACAGATTAAATGTAAATGCTGTCGCTCTCTGTTTCCACTTCTTGTCTTTCTCTCACTGACTTCCTATAGTTCTGCCACTTCCTTTAGCTGGTGACATCAAGTAAAGGAAGGGCGAGCTGGATGACATATTGCTTTTCATAACAGAGGCCAATGGACATTTGAAGGTTATTTAATAGCACAGGGACCCCTCTTGGGTTACAGTGTAGGAGGTTGGTGCATCCTAGCCAAAGGCATTGAGAAGAAGCCGTTTACTGGTGCTCTGTTGTCATGACATCCTTCACATCTTTTTTTCCGTTGTGTGGGTTTCCCTAAGTCTGTCTCACATGTTTTGCTCTTTTTGCTTCTTCTTGAAGGTAAGCACATTCAGGACAAAAACTAACCTTTGTCATTTTCCTCAACCATTGCCCTTGCTACCTGAAAAGCCAAACAATTTCTCTGCTGTGACAGATCTTTGGCATTCTACTAATTCCTGCCCTAAGGCTCAACAACAGTTCTTCATGAACAAAGTAAAACCTGACGCTAACTCGGTGTAGATGAAAGGAACCCCACCTTTAAGTCAATAAAAAGAGAAACCAGTGCTACAGGCTCATTAAAAGCTCTGGCCTGTTGCAAAAAGGCCCAAACTTTGCATATCTAGTGGTTAGGTGAATTAGCGAGTCAGGAAAATGTTAGCTTACATCCTGGGGCACCAATGTTTCGACTAATTTTCTAATGATAGACCTCTGAAATGAATTAGCTTTCCAAGCTCTAATTGAAGTGTTTGGTTCATGGGAACCTTGAAATAATGCTGTGAAATATGATGCTGAGGTCTTAGGTATGTAGATAGTAAATATAATATCACTCAGCAGGCTGATCCATGGAGCTTTCTATATCGGTAATAGACTGCTTATATATAGCTATCTTTTAGTCTACTGACCATTCAAAGTGATTTACAACTGATTCATATTAATAGATTATTGGAAGAAGCTGCCATGGAAGGTGTCAATTTGCTAACACACATTCATGGCAAAGAAATCAAGAGCTGTTAGAAGTTGTGTCTTCCTCAAGTACACTTTCATTCTCTATCTCAATGGCACATCTTTCAGAAAATATCACAATATTTTACCCACACAGTGGATTCCAACATACTGTAGAGCACACTGAAATTATTTCCTTTTTCAACTTTCTAGATTATTGTAAATTTTAAATTTAACTTAAATTTGCATATTTGGTATTTGATTTAGCTTTTTGGAGGTTGGAGTTATGTTATATTAGAAACAAAGTCTCCACTTAATGGCAATGACAATTTTTATACAGAGTGAGAATTTTTCATTATATGGTGGTCTTTTCAGCCAGTTTTCCTCGCTCCATGAAATAACCAACTCCATTGTCCATTTTAGGGCCACTTCGGGGATACTGTGTGGGGGATATTTGTAAGAATCCTCTATATTGGATATTCCATGACATTGGTATTTCATTATCCATTATACAGATGATCTCACCATATACCAGTCTTTTGCAGACAACTATTTTCCATACACATTAAGAAGATTGCTGTGTGTCCAGACTGGAGTAGAGTTGTACATGTTTTTAAATACATACCTTTCATCCTCTTGAGAAAAGTTTTAGAGAATAATTGTTGATTCAGGTTAATTGTGGCTTTTCTGGCAAAGATTCAGTGTCATCTTTGTGGCTACTCTAAGAGCTGGTGTGTAATTATTTAATACCAGGTTTAGTAGCCATGTTTTTTTCTGGTCTGAGGCCTGTTGGAAACTATTCCAGGCTGCCTAAAAAAGAATGGCAATGAGAGCAAAATAGCTACAGTAAAGTCATTCGTTCTCACCATGTATTGAAAAGAGTTGTTCAGGAGTCAATTTTTTGGGCAATTAGGCTACTGAGTGGCTCAAAAGCTATGTTATTGGTGTTTTAACAGTTGGCCTGAGGGAAAAGATCCAATCACCCAAGATGTCTGGAAAGCAACAAGTTTTAGCCAATCAGAAGCAGCAGGCTGGGTCTTCACTAGCTAGTCAGATGTAGAGTAGGACGTGTCTACTCAGAATGTGGGTTGGAAAAAAGTATCGCCCTGTGGATACAGCAGGAGCACAGAGTGGTGCAGCTAACTTCCTCAACAGACAGTGTATTGGATTTATTCATTTATGCTAGAGGATTTATATATAAAGAGGGATACTTGAAAAAGGATTTCCCAGGTTTCAGTAAAATATAAATGGAATGAAGTTAGAAGTTAAGTATTGTGGCCTAGGACACTTTGACATAGTCTCCAGGGGAAGTGGGGATTGAACCAGCCACTCCCTCATTACTTGACAGCCACCTGCTAAGCCATGCTGCCCCTAGGGTTGAAATGACCACATTTTCCTGCCCTGTGATGGAGAACAGCCAAAAGTTATATAATATAAATGAAATATATTTATGAAATATATAAATTAAGTCAATTGTAGAGAAATCTTCTAAATCTTAAAAAAATTGAAAAATCTCACTCATTCATTATGCTTTAGCTTCAGCACTGAGTTAATCAAAACTCCCACTCATTTTTATCTGCAACTGTGTGTTTAAAAGAGTGAGGTAGCAGGAGAAGATGGGAAAGTGATGGTGTTTTTTTTTTGTATATATATATTTTCAGACATTCCATTATTTATTCATTTAGGACAAAGATAGGGGCACAAAAGATTTTATCATCATGTCGTCCAGGGTGGAACCCAGCTGGGATAGGCTCCACCCCCCCCCCCCCCCCACCACAGTACTAAGAACGCAGTTTACTTTTTTTTTTTTACTTGTATAGATCTTGTTTTAATTTTTTAATTTTCCTTTAGAGATACAGTATTTTTTCTAATTTGCTCATCTCCCGTTACTCTCCTGCAAAGTGTAATGATTTCCTTCAAAAAGCATCGGAAAATTGTTAGCAGTAAATTAGCCTACCCCCACACCAAAAAATGTATTTTTTGTACAATTGACAAGAAAGTTGGAAATTTATTATAACATAATATAATAACAATAACAATATAATAACTATTCATCATTTTGATGAGGACCCACTCCCTGAAGACCAGATATAATATGTGATCATTATTAAATGCTTTGCGCTTTTATAGAAGCAGGAAAGGGAGAAGCCTAAGAATTTGTACTTTATGTCGGCATGTATTATAAGATCTCCCTTTCACGCCATATCTAACCAGTGCCTTACATAAGGGGAAACAACAGGTGTAAGCAATAGTTATACAACATTATGCCTAGGAGAGGAGAGGGCTTAGTATACATGATATCAGTTCAGTCAAGCTATGTCCTTTTTAGTATGTGTGCATTTGTATGTGTGTGTGTGTGTATGTGTGTTTATGGCCATTAAAGTTTGTTTCATGTTGTGCCCACTGCTTGTTGCATGTAAAGCTGTTGCTATAAAGCCCCTCATCAGGCGCCACTTCATGTGCTATTTTTGAAATCTGTTCCACCAGGCCTCCCAAAGTGCCTTTGGCTCAAGGTGCTCTACAGTAAATCCCCTGAGTGAGTTGCTCAGGCCAACAGGATGTAATACCAGGCCCAGAATGCAGCAAGATTCTTTCTTCCATCTTTGCTTTCTTTAGGTTTGCATGTAGAGAGGTTTTAAGCTGGATTTGGAAATGGATCATAATAGGAATGACAATTGCTGAGATTCCATAATATGGTGTCTTGTATCTAAAAAAAACTAAAATGATAAAATTTGAGATTTTTCACGTGCCATTAGGGTACAAGTCATACATATCAAACAGATTTTTTCATTTATTTGGATAACATAATTTATAATTATATGCCAGCTGTCATATCGTGAGCAAAGATGGGTTACATGCATAGTAATGATGTTGACATCCAGTGCTGGTTGCAAAGAGACTAGCAGAGACTCAGCTTTGGATATTTCAAAATAATTAGACACTCTGTTAGCTGCATTTCTGTTGAACAAACACAGTTTGTTTATGTTTATATTTAAAACAAAGCTTAAAACTTGAAGTTTTTAATTGTATTTAAACATTTTCAAATGTTCATGAATTTTACAATCAAATAAAAAAGATGTTTGCTGTATCAATTTTTTTCAATTTACTTGAAGAAAGCCTGGATCATTTACAGTGAGAAACAATACTTGTAAAAGCTATTTTCTTTTATTCAAATTCCTATTCCAAGTGATTAAAGTTGCAATGGACAACACTTACAGCTCCTGGTCAGTAGGTGTAGCACTCTCTCATGCTGCATTGATTTATTCTCCTGGTTGCCTAGTAGACACAACTGACCATATATGGGCACAGTTGGAATAGCAGGAAGAAGACAGACAGCATGTCCAGGGAGTTATCTTTCATTATATTGTCAAGCATTAACAATAACCACAGCAGCACAACTATCCAGCAAATAAGTAGTGACTTCAGCATTGCTTTTCAGTTGCCTCTCACTTTTCAACATATACCATTACTGTACACTGTAGAACGAATATTGACCATCATCTTGCTCAGTTGTTCATAGTGTTTGACATGCTAACTAACAGAAAATTGCCACTTATATTTATCAGCCGTTTCTCCTGTTAATCCAGCACCTGGCATCTCCTGAGCTCCGGAGGTTGATGACTACACATAGATAACACATGATATCAATGTGTTTGTGCTTTGGCTCAGAGATTCTTGATGTGTCAGCCAACTTGCTGGAATGCAGATATTATGGACATATTGGCCCTGATGAAAGAAAAAAAAAAGTATATATATATATATATATATATATATATATATATATATATATATATATATATATATATGGCTGACACATTACAAATAAACTTGAAGCCGAGAGGAGGATTTTTTAATGATTTTATTTTCCCAGTTGTGTTAAGTGAAAAACAAATTAGTAAACAAATATAGTGTCTGTGTGTTGTGTTGGAAAAACAGTTGGAAAAATTATCTGGGTCATTGTTGAAAAGAAAACAACAAAAGAAACTGGATCAAAGTTCTAGGATTACATGACAATAAAAATGCAACCTAGTCATCAAAATAAAACACTGGTATTTTACATATCACAAAATCGCAATATCTTCATTGTTTTATTTGTTGTGGGTTTTTTTTAGTGTTGACAACACAGCCTTTTTAAATTAGTCAATGTATCTTGGCTGTTTATAGCGAACAAGCTTAATCAACCACTGTTTTTTAACATATTTTAAAATTTTGCAGTGTTGTGGCACATTAGCACTACCAAATGTGTGCTTGCTGATGTGGGCAGCAACTGCATGCCTTCTTCTCTTTCTCTGCAGCTTTGTTGATTGAAATATATTCAGTAGTAGAAAACTATCACCTAAGCTACTGCAAAACTGCATTTAAACACCACAAGTAATTTTCAAGTTGCACTTTTGATTTGACATTTGTTTTCCCCCAGGTCTGCATAATGAATAAAGTCCTTGTCCAGTCACCACAAGATGAAGAAAATTAATTTTTTAAATACTTTAAGAACTTGACCACAAAAAATAACAGGAAAAGAGAGAATAAAATGCAGGTCCAGAAAGGGTGGAGTTTGTCACAATGACTGCATCTTGTGTTACTCCGGGATATTTATGTTCCTGTCAGGCCTGTCAATGGGGCTGGATCAGTGATCAGTTGTGTCTCTGGCCAATCGTTTCTTTGAGTAAATTGAATGTGTAATGTGTACCTATTTTGTTGGATTAATAGCAAGTTACACAATTTATATAACTCAGTGGGTTACACTGAATTCTGTATATGTTTTCATTGTCACCAAGCAGTTACTCAGTCAAGCCCCTCTTCAGCTCAAGTGTTTATTTTCTTTTTTTTTTTTTTGTCCCTACTGCTTTTTGTTTCGTGAAAGTGCAAGGTGAACAAATTCAGCTGACAAATAAGCTTCCAGCCTATGATTGAATTGTCTGAGGAGCAGACAGACAAAATGAGGGATTCAATTTGACATTTCACAGAAGAGAGTTTACATTAGTAATTTTTCCCACCTTGCTGTGATTGACGTAACATGTTTAGTAAGTAATTTAGCAGTAATTGATTTTGTTGGATTACACCAGGCTCTCTGGGTGTGCTCATGAAAAGGTCAAAAGAAGCATATTGATTTTCATGAAAGCTCTGTATTATAAAGCCCATAGAGCTTCAGACCATGGACCTGACCATCTGTCCCTCCCATGAGTTTTTGATGAGTTCCAAAGCGTGGAACAATTTATCCACCCAACACGATACAGTTTCTGGTCTGGTTTCTCTGTTTGAAGCAACTACTAAATGCAACTAATGAATAAATTCACATCTGAGTCTCTTTAGTTCCGTCTAATATGACACAGACGACAATTTCTCCTTTTAGCTGATCTTAAAGAAAACTACTAAAACTCATTCAGAAATAATGTTAAACTTTGGATTTGAAAAAAGTTCTCAATATACATTTAGAGCAGTGGTTGCTTATTTGTGGATGCAGGCGCCAAGATAAATCTAAGTTGTCACATGACAATCAAAGGTGCTGTATTTTTTTTAAATAACATGAAGAAATAAGATTCTTCATGTATGTCTAATACATTTTGGTTTGTGCATTACTCAGTCAGTAGCTTTATTTTCTAACAGGAGTGCTTGCCAACCTGAAAATTAATCAAGAGTGTAATAGATGTTTTTTTAGTATCATAATTTTTTGTGTTTACTTAACTTTTTCCACATTTTCTGGTGAAATATTACACACCTTGGATACCTCCCTGGTGATTGTCACAAAGTTTCTTTAAACAACATACTGAATACCTAATTCTGATGAGAGGAGTGGCACCTTTCTTAGTCACCTCTATCATCAGTGGGTGACTGGATTAATGAGTCAGCTTTATAAATTGCTTTTAGTAACACTAAGTTAGACAGGTGCTATGATAAAAACTGCTCCATGCCCACACTATGCCAGAACCTATGATGAGGGTCAAAGATGGGTTATCATAGACTAACTTTAGGACAACCTCTCGAGAGCACATCTTTGGAAGCAGAAATGGAGATACATTTCTGAGGCATGCTAAAAAAAAAGTGTAACATTAATTTGGATGAAGTAATTATTGTTCATCAACATCTTTCCTATTACTCTTTTCTACAACATAACTTAAACCTATACGCAGATGGGAAAACAATACACATAATGTAAGTGTTGTCAAATGGGACCTAGCAAATACAGGCAAGCTGATTTATAACACTGTTAAAAAAAAGGTCTGCTTTGACAAAATGTCACATTAATCTGTACTAGACTTGATGAAATTCTCCAAATACCAGTTTATCCCTAGCTGAAGATATAGATGATTTCTGATTTCACTTTCTCTTTGCTTTGTCAGTTTCTGGTAAGTGGAGTATACCCAGCGATGGCAGAGGTTTCAGGGCTCACTCTGGCAGTCCCTGGAGCTTACACAGTGAACTTTTTGGATACACACTGATTCCAGATGACTAAAATTGATTTTGTGGTTTATGCTTCTGTGATCAACCATCATGTAGCTTTGAAAGCATGGACTAGCCTTATGTGTTTGTGGAGTATAACTGGTGTTTGAGGAAAGAGATTATACAGCTCAGTTAGTCAATATGTTGTAAAAATCATTCATCAAAATGTTTCCTCTTTCTCTCTGTCTTTCTATTTGTTTTACAGGACCTCCAGTAAGTAGACAGGACACCTTGTATGAGTCGCATGGGGTAAAGTGACTTGCTTTTTTACATTTTGGTGTGTGAAATAGGTGAACTCAGCCTCTTAAGCTTTAAGTATGTAATGCCATTTTCATGCCTTGAATCAATACATTGGTGATCTGCATTGCTCTCTTATATTTCCCTTTTTATATCATGAATTTTTCTATACTTCAAAAAATGTGATTCTAATTGTGCACATAGATCCAAACCTTGTAAATCTTTAACACTGAAATAACATTTAACTCCTTTTGTTCTATAAAGAGTTGTTTGCCAGCCTTAGCACTTTTGCTAAAATAAACTGATCTTTCAAAAGATCCATTTCTGAATGTGCAAGCAGGGACAGTATCAAGAGCAAGGGAATCTAGTTTTGTGCATTTATTGATTATTTTCTTAAGAAAACCAACATTTTTATAAGACTGACAGGAACTTTGTTAATTTCAGAAAGAATATCAACTCCCGTTGTCCATGCCCTGCCATGTAAATAATCCTTTTTCAAGTTGACCCTTTTTGTCAGATGATCCATTATAGTTCCCCCTGACAATACAACAGCGGAAACATTAATCGTCAGAAAATCTTGTCACTTGCACAGAAGACAAATTTTATGGCTGCTGCTATCATTCTGCTAGTAGAAAATTCTAAGGATAGGTCCCTACACTGGAGAATGGTGAGACATATTTTCTTCTTTCATACAGCTCCAAAGTTTGGAGCATGTAACTTCAACATGTCAGAACACTTATTGGCTCATACCAACCAATCATACATAAATTAAGGTTTTCACCAATCTAATATTGAAATCATTTCTCTTTTTGCTTATCACAGATCAAAAATTTAATCTGGAGTACTTAAAAGGGATAAACTTCAAAATGCTTCAGTTGAAGATATCTGTTTTTATCTTTTTCATTTGTTCAGAAAGCTGCTTGAGACAATGGCTTTCATTTACCTTTTGAGTGTAGAAACTGGTGCAGATAGGAGTGTAGAAATCGTCTAAAGACAGGATTCGTATGTGACTCATGGACCAGTCAATACAGAGATCACAATGTACGAATGATCCAATTTTGATAATTATCATTTAAATATTATGCACCAATACATTCTCCTACCCGACTGTGCTCGTTTGAACATACAATAACATCCTGTGCAGCATAATGTTGAGCATAATTCCGCAGTCATGTCACAAAGTTCCCATTCACAGATCCAAGACAGCTGCAGTTCTCATTCACCTGTCTGTATGTTAGAGATCTGTGTAACCTACACTTCTGCTGTTTGTGATGTACTATATGCTATATGAATACAGTACTAAATTATATTGATGTGAGGCAGTGCGGTGGTGCAGTGGTTAGCACTGTCACCTTACAGCAAGAAGGTTCTGGGTCCGAGTCCTGGCTCGGGCACGGGATCTTTCTTTGTGGAGTTTGCATGTTCTCCCTGGGCCTGCGTGGGTTTTTTTCCGGGTACTCCGGCTTCTTCCCACCATCCAAAGACATCCAATTGGGGACTAGGCTGATTGAATACTCTAAATTGACTGTAGATATGACTGAGTGTGAATGGTTGTCTGTCTATATGTGTTGGCCCTGCGATGGACTGGCAACCTGTCCAGGGTGGACTCCACCTCTTGCCCGTAGCTGCAGGGATAGGCTCCAGCCCACTCCCCCCCCCCGCCCCCCCATCGGTAACAGGAATAAGCAGAAGAAAATGGATGGATGGATGGATGGATGGATGGATTATATTAATGTGAAGCAGAAGAAATACTTCTCAAGTAGATGACTCAAGTCATTTGGAGCACCTTCCTGTCCCTGCTATCACCATAAGCTTGATTTTATATGCATAAGTGACATCCTATGCATAGATGACAGTAAGCATGGTCTCATAACAATCATTTGACTCTGCCAAGTTTACTATCCTGCATTGCAAGTCATGCTGACTTGAAATTGTGTTAACTCAATCTGACACTTGTCATTAGACTTAATTATAGCCTCCGCTGAGATCCCCATGCATAAATTACTAACTGATAAGAACCTTGTGTGGAGACGATTGTACAGCCATCCCAAATGGGTATGTGTAACAATCTGGTGTTTAAGGTCATGGTTTTGGACTCTCAAATTCTTTTCAACAGGATCCATAACAGTGCGCTCCACTGTAGAAAACTGACGAAAAGAATAGCCCAAACTTCAGGTCAATCTTAGCATTATCTTCTAAATGAAGGAAAATATTGTCACTGAAGGACAAAGGGTTAAGTTTCACTCAAGTCCAGAAAAGGCTATTCTATATCCTGTTCTTTAAAATATAAACAGTCCATTACAAAACAAACAAAACTGTTCTCCCATCTATTTCTTGACAAAAAAGGTTAGCAACTTTAAATGACATGATAGAACTCATCTGTTGGCACTGACATTACCATTACCAGTGTTTGGTTAGTTAATTGGTTCATTTGTGTATTTTGTGTATTTGTAAAATGTGACCATTAGTATATCTGTTTAAAACACAGTCATCCAGAGGTGAATACAGTGCAACTTGTAACATTTGCAAATTGGGCATTCTGCTAGGCAGATAGCACAAGAGCTATGTTTAGCACCCCAAATTTGGTGTGAAATATGAAACTCACATCCCCACAGTCTCAAAAATACATTCATTCATGTTACATTTTTCTACACAATGTGGGTAAATGAAGTCTAAAGATGCCCGGTCTGAGCAAAGACACACAGAGATGCACACACTACGCCTGATCGTTCAGTGATCAAAGTTGCAACATGCAATGGCTTTAATTTATTCAGTGTGTCCAATCCTCCTGTACCAGCAGCAGGAATAATAACCCCTCCCTGCTCCTGTCACAAAGCAGTATTCACTTATCAGCTGTACCCCTGTGCCTTCATCAATTCATGGGTATTTTTTGGCCAAACATAAAGTAAACCAATCAGAAAGTCTACTTTCTTCACCCAAGAGGCATGGGCAATGCAGCACTAACTTGTCAGTTGAGAGAGGACCCTTTCTCTCAGTTCCACTTCCGTTCACTCTTCTGTTTGCCCTATTGCTAAGCATCCCTGCACGATGGTTGCAATGGAATAACCCATTATACACCCTAATTTCCTGAAGATTAATATCTAATGTTTAGCTTGTGTTCAATTTCAGACACCAAAGTAGAGCATGTAACACTGAAGCTACAGTATATTAATTTTTTCTGCTATACCCAACTCACATTTTATTGAGAAGTGGTACACCCAGGGACCATACTGTACATCCTACATACATTGGCCAAATATATCCCTCTTCTCTTATCCTCCAACTCGTTTCTGCTTTTTCTTTCATCCAGGAGCACTTTGCCAAATGGAAGCCACATGTTGTAGAGTTACTGTGTAATTTAAGTGGAGGGTCCCTTCTGGCAGTCAGTAACCTCTGTGCCTCACAGAAAGCCCCGAGAGACTTTGTAGTAAATGGGTAGTCTCCTACATGCAACATGTTCACACTCAGCACCTGGCAATGCACCTTAATGCACCACTTTCTGACTGCCAGAATTAGTAAAAAAAATAAATAAATAAGTACTGCTGGATGGAATAGCACTAGCCACACTAACCCCAAACACTCAAGACTGGAGTATGGATAAATTACTTTCACATGGATAAGACTAGTGTGTGCAAAACAATAACCAAACAAAGAAGCCTCCAAAAGACCAACAATATCTAACATTGTTTTTTTTCTGTAAATAGGTAAAGATAAGCGACATTGGTGTATTGTTGTTTTCTCAACTAAAGGCTATCATTCTGTGACTAAGGGAACTTTTAATAGCAATTATTAAAAAATAAGAAATAAAAAAAGGAAAAACATGAATAAGTGTATCTGTTAAGTGGAAGTGTTTCCCTTCCTAATTAAGAGGTTTTTGAAGATGGATGTAAAGAGCACAGCACAAAACAATAAGGGGCAGGAGAGGGAGGGTTGGGGTTGTAATAATATGGGATAAATTGAATGTATGAATGACAACAGACGCTGAGAAATATTGTGCAGAAATTAGTCTGCAAAATTTTGAAGGGTGTTTATGACAGAGATAGTCTGAACAGAGGTGCAATGCCCTACAAAGCATTTAAATTGTGCAGCAAGACTTATTACAACCCCAAGTTGACAGACAAATAATTCTGAAATTCATTTTAATAACAGATAGTTTATCAAAGCCAGTCTGCAAAAACACAGATGAGTGTATGATGTAATATCCATGTTACCCCCACCCCCCTAGGAAAGTGTGGACCCCTTCTTCTGTAGGAATATTGATAACATCCAAGTAGAACCAGTTATTATACTCAGCTCAATATTAGTGCCTCAGCAGCTGTTTAGACAACATCAACAATGCAAGAGTTTGGTTTTAGAATATGGACCACTATTGTATTCATGCTCCTGGTGATTTTTTTTTTTTATGTAATTCACTTGCTGATATGTGGTCATATCCACATTAGGAAGGTATTCAGTTGAAGTCATTCATTTTAGTTAAGACTTCATTATGCTGAGATATGAAGGTATTTAACAAAATTGAGCATGCTTTGATGAATCGTTGCATGTGTCTTTGTGGTGAAATGAATAAACTGTGCCTTAATGTATATGTGTTGGAATTTCTGTTTAATAACAGTCTAGATGCATGATACTGCATTAGGGATATTTACATTATCTGGAAAAATTCACTCTTTCCTTTTTGTACTATCCTTCTCTCACCTGTTTTCAGGGTCCTCCTGGACGAGCTGGCTTTCCGGTAACTGTCTATTTAACATTTGTCTTTGTATGTAGCTTTGTATTTGCATGAGTTGATATCAATCACAGCAGGATTGACCTCTCCAACTACTCTAATGTGCTGTTGAATATTTTATATTTAAATTAGAAACATTTGAATTGATAAAAACTAGAAAGCACTCAAACAGTGCATACCTCCGCTCCCTGTTTTACTCTGGGGCCCAGGCTTCAAGCTGCAATAAGTAGGCCCTTACACCTCCACACAGTGTGTGGCTGTTCCAGAGCAAAAGGAAGCGTGATAGTATGGCATAGACTTTAGTGCAACTATCACGTCCTGCATCTGCTAGTTAGCTCAAGAGAATTATATTGATGTACATTATATCACTTGAAGACACAATAGTGTCATTTTAATTTAAAGCAAATGATGTTCGTCACAACACAAGTTGGCACTATGACTGTGACTTAAAGCATGGTCGCTCATCAAACAGAAAGAGCCAGACAGAAAAGAGCTGGCCATCCAATTGCTACAGATTTGTGTTCAGCAGTGAAATTGACCACTTCAGGAACACCACTAATGAAAAAGTTACTGTCTTCACTTTTACTCATCACCAACTTCTTAGGGTATTTGAGCACACATTTGAGATGGATCTGGTCTACCCACCCGAAAGAGTACATAATATTGCATGGTCTAGTTGGAGCCATGAATTCCTCTAGTGCTAACTGTGATAGTACCTAACAGCACTAAACAATTGTGGATTCTGGTCACGCATACTCATGTGATGTTAGGTTTAGGCAGTTAAAACACTCTGATTCTCTGAACTTTTCACAATCCTTTCTGAGCTTGAGTATATTTCATTGATATGGCTAATTAAAAGAGCATGCTACAGGGAAGGAAAATTCTGTTGAATGACAGTAAATATTTTACAGGTTTTACTAAATTATAACATACTGTAAACATGACCTCATTGTGTAGACCAGGGCATGGTTCAGAAAACCCTTTTGAATACAATTTAGTTGTACATGTGTCCAGCTTTGTACAGCAATAGAATTCTAGACATGAAATGAATCAAGCCAAATGAAAAGATATGATTTGTAATGTAAAGAAAACCGAACTCTGGTGACTTGAAGCTCAATCATCTAGGGCTTCCAAGGTTTGACTGCCCATACATAGGCTAGCTGTGAAGGCTTTAGGCTAAAAGGTAAAAGAAGAGCATCAGTAGTGTCTACTCTGCTCCAGTGTTGATCTAATTCTCTCAGACAGCTTACATTTCCTTTTTTACTTTGACTTTCCAACAACGTTTCATTTGTAAATATTCACACAGAGAAAATTCAAACCTGGAGGCTATTCGAACAACAGGTAAAAACAAACCCCAATTCTGAAAAAGGCCAATGAAACAGTCTCAAGCAAACACAGACCTCAAGAATTTGTTTCTAAAGTTTTCAACCTGTGTCAAAGGAAGTATGAGATTATGTTCGGGGAGGAAATGAAATCAGGGAAAAGTCTTCGACTGAAGGACGAGAGGATGTGGGTAGGATTTAACTGCAAGAATTGCAAATCAGTGAGCAGATTTTTGTATAGTTTTTTTCTAACCACAAACGACTGCCCCCTCTGATACTATAAATAGATAACATTGCACCTCTTCACACTCACACAGACATGAAAATTTTTTCGCAACACATGCTCATGTTTTGAAATAGCAAATGAAAGTGTGTCCGTGTGCAATTTCTTTCATGTATTTTACCATCACATTCATACATTTTATTCTCTCATCTACTCCTCATATATTTATTGATACTATATATTTGAAACCATGCTAATACCATACTACCATGTCAAGTTGAGGGAGAAAAGCAAGCCAATAATGTAAACTAACCGAATATGTGTTATCCAAAAGGTGCTAACGCCAAATGTGTAATTTATTGAAGCATTCAGAGGACATGCCAGTGCCTAAAGGAGTTTTGTCTTAGCTCCCATTTTAACATCACTGAGCATTAAACAAGATGTGTGTGTTTTTTGAAAAATTTGTTAGTCCAACATATATTTGTGTTTCTGAAAACTAGTCCCACTCAGGGACTAGCCTTCAGGGATTCAGTTGAAAGAAAATTACTTTGAATTTGACATAGGCTAAATTAACTGTGTAAATGTGAATCATGTCATTTCAAAGATTTAATAGATCAAGTAGTTACTTCGGAAGCCTGTTCAAAATAAAGAAAGAGTGATAATTATTTACTACACTGACATACTCTTTGCTAAGAGCCAAGACAAGAAGGGTTATAGCCCACATCATTTCCATGGTATTGCCTTACCATATTTATCTTTAAATACAAATGTTAATATTTTAGGCCCTGGTCCCATGGTGGTGCAGTGGTTAGCACTGTAGCGTCACAGCAAGAAGGTTCCAGGTTCAAGCCCCGGCTTGGGCACGGGATCTTTTGGTGCGGAGTTTGCATGTTCTCCCTGTGCCTGCGTGAGTTTTCTTTGGGTACTCCAGCTTCCTCCCACTGTCCAAAGACATGCGAATAGGGAATTGGCTAATTGGATACTGGAAGTTGTATAGGCATGTCTGTGAGTGTGAATGGTTGTCTGTCCTCTATACGTTGGCCCTGCAAAGGACTGGTGACCCATCCAGGGTGTACCCTGCCTCACAGGCAAAAGCTGCTGGGATAGGCTCCAGCCCCCCACCCTTCCACCAATTACACAGCACCAGGAGGATTTTTGTGATCCCTGAACAGGTCACTTGGGGGTTCAGTATCTTGTTCAAGGATAATTTGACGTGGTCACAGGGGGAAGTGAGGATTGAACCAATGACCCCTGGGTTGCTTGTCATGCCCCTACAAACTCAAAATGACCAGAAAAATAGGAATCCAAGTTAGTGCTGTCCCTCTAATACTAATTCAGCTAGTCCATATTCGGTGATATGTGCACAATAACTAAATGACTGACAAACTAAATAATGTCACAAGAGAAGTCTGGGATAGAAACAAGACTTTTCCAGCAGTTCAGGTTCAGTGATCTCTATATCAGAAAATAATTTCCATGTGGCATAGCCTCACAGATGTTGTATCAAAGACATATATAACACACTATGAGAGACAAAATTTAATATTGGGGCATGGCATGGCCTCTTAAAAATCCTTTATGGACTCAATCAGCAGAGCCATCCCCTGATTATCCAAAAATGTACACAAAGTCATACATTGTGTTCCTGCAAATAAAAACCACAACAAAAACTTTGATTTATGAATGTTTGCCATTATCCTCCCCTAATCCCCAAATGAAATCTCTCTTTTTCCATGACCCCCCCCCCCCCAGTGAGTTTTTGATGGCTTCAGGAATGAGTACATTCATCTAAGTCATTTTGACATGATACTGTGTATGTATGAACTCTTACATGAATGAACAATGAAGTCTCACACCAAATGTATTTCATTTTCTTTCCTGTTTTTAATCATAGACACAAACCATGTTCTTCAAATAATGACTTTGCTAAATCAGATATTTATTTGTTAAGAATCTTGGGTTCGGCACCTTGTGAGGCAGCTGGGTGAATTCATTTTGCTAGGCTTTAAGTTTTATGTTTGGGCTAATACTAACGGTGGTTTGGGCCATGAAACTTCCTTCAGGGCGATAAGGGTGTGGTATAGGTGTGACAGCAGTGAGACTGTCCATTCAAAACAATTATGGCAGCTCCTGAAGAGTTTAGCATAGATGCTGCTAATGCTGCTATTGTATCAATTTTACTGCAACTGAGTTTTTTTTCTTTGAAAGAAGAGCAAAGAATGACACTGAAAATGTTACTTCCATCAAGAAAAGCCCTCAATCTTTCAACTGGTTTTGGCTTCTACATAACATTGATGATGGATTGGTTGAATTTAACATGATAGATAGTCATAGATTGCTGGTTAATCACCTACAGAGTATTTTTCAAAAGTGGTGGTGCTGCTGTATAACAAACTGTCTGGTGTGTCAATTTAGGGTTTGGCATGGAAGTCTTTCCATTTTCCTTTTCACAGCAGGCATGGCATGGTTAATTGACTAAACCCTCTTAACACACTTTTGTTTGTTATGCGTAGAATCGATAGCATGACATTTGGACTTCTACCAACTCTGTATACTCTGTGTTCATTTCCAAAACAATGAGAAGCAGCAGTTATAATGTATGATGATATGTCCCAATAGTCCTAATGGAAAAACCCTGGTGACAATGATAGTAAATGCTCTGTTTTCCATAATGTGAGAATGTAATTTAATTCCAACTTGATGTAATGCCTTTGGAATACAAAGAGGTTGTTTGTCCACATGTCAAGTTATCACTTTGAGTTCTCTTCAGTCTTCAGTCAAACTCATTGAACCCTATTCCTTCTTAATTTGCACTGGTCAATAGGGTGACAAAGGAAGTATGGGAATTCCTGGAAGAATGGTGAGTGACTTGGTTTTGAGCGGTAAATGCACTGTTAAAGTGGTGACATTTTTTTTTACTTGACCAATGGCAAAAGTAACCTATCTATTATAAAGAAAACAATGTGTTAGAGCAAACCCCAACTTATAAATTACTGCATGGAAGTTTGCAATTCAGTATTAAGATAGCATCTCTCAAAATCAAGTAATGGATATCATATTGGTGTTTGTGGCAATTAATTAATTAATTCAATAGGATATAAACTTGTTACAAAATTTATATTTAAGGCCTGCTATTTAGCATTTATCAGCAGTATATAAAAACAAACAACAAAGTACACTTACTTACTCATGCACAGAATTGATCAATAATTATAACGCCTCTTTGATGAAGACTTATTTTGTGTTATGGCAACTGTGTTTTACCATATTGTCTTTCAATATCTCTTTACGTAGTAGCCAGATCCCGCAGAAGGCAGTTCTTGTTCAGCATCACGTTACTTTAATATATTAGTAAAAATAAACTATACTGGACATCTGTGTTTTCGATACAGCATATGAATGCTGGATAGGGGAACTTAAAGTAAAGTGTTACCATATAGTCAGTTCAGTAACATGATATAGCAAAATGAATATATGGTTCTATTTACCTGTAATTGTAATAATACATCAGTTTTTGATTACAACCGAAACCATCTGATATTACCCCTGCTGGCTGTTGTTTTAGAATTCAATTGTCTTTAGTGATACTTTTAAAATATCATCTTTACCTGAAGAACATTTTTTTTTGTGGTTCCTAATGTTTTAATGTGAATTTGGGCATATTCATAATGGCATGCCCATCTGTTTTCTACTACCTACATTTTAACACAGATAATGCTGACAGAGGGAAAGAATTACTTGTAATACAGCAGCATAAATATACTATACAGTACTGCCCTATAGCTATCTGTTACATGTATAATATACATAGACAGTTATGCATGTATGCAGTAATATACAGTGTTTTCTGTTTAGCAATCAATTACTTTGCTGTAACTACCATTTAATAGTTCATGTCCTCTAATTTACAGAATTTCAACAAACGTATAACTTTTTAAAAGTTTATATTTTTACATTAATTGTTTGATGGTCTGCATCGCTTATTTTTTTCACAGCATGAAACCATTCAAACAAGAACGTTAAATTTTCAGGCAAGGCTTTAATTGAGTGATACAATATTGTGTCACTGGTGTATTCATAAAACTTAACCCTCTAGTTTTAGGTGAGGTTATCTCAAACCCCCGCTCAAAGAAAGTGCAGTGATAAAATTAATAATTAATCAAAGCTGTGAAATCACTGTGTCAAAGTTTCACAACTCTCCCCGTGTTACCCTTGTCCTCATACATTTGCCCTTACTTGGGATTAATATGCATCCTGAGCAATCTGATCCAGAGTTGACACCTCTTAGTACAGGTGTGAACCCACTCAGGACACACTGAGGACACATTGACATGTGATCACTCAAGAAAATACATGTGACTCAGTCCACTACTGAATGTTATTTAAGAGTTGCAAATTTGTCCTCGGCTACACTGAAGCAATGCCTTATCATCTGATGTCATTTTTTCTTTAAGTGGAAAGAATTATTACACAGTGCCTGGTAATTTTGATAGCCCATGGAGCTATAATACAAGTGTTTTCCAGGTACATGCGAAGTAATAGACCCACTTTGTATTGGTTTAAGTTCTACCTCTCTGCTTTTCATATTTGATTGATCTGTGTGGAAATGTGTTGATGCTCTCTCTCAAGTTAAGGTCAGTTTAGCTCACCCAGCAGCCAATATCACTCTCTTCTTTCTCTGCAGTCTCTGCAGTCAATTAAATATAAAATGCACAGATCATCCAAAGCAACAACTTAATGTTTCGTCTAAGCAAAACCATGGCAAAAAAATGTACTTGATGATTTAAATGTATCTTTTCCACATAGTGATTGATACTTTTGATTTAGGCAAAGGTGATCTTTAAGACGCAAACATTTGTGGTTCACATGTACTTCATATTTGAAGGGGTTAGCTTATTACCAGAAGATTTTAGCGTGCACACCTATTGTAATAAATGATAAAATGCTAACCTTTTAGTCAAAGCTTTGACTTGATTTATGTTCCATCTCTCAATTTTGGTTGAGCAGTGCCTGAAAAAATGCGATAATAGAAAAAGTGGTCACAAAGGATTTTCTCCATACAGTGGCTGGGCCAACTGCTGCCCCCTCACTCTTTGTTGAATCATTATTAAGACTTAAGATATCTGGAGAGAAAACATTCATTACATGCTGTAACTCCAGCTTTATGACTATAGGTACAATGTTCTTGTACATCAAATTTTTTTCCCCCAACCTACATTCTGGTAGACCCACCTTACTCCGCTTTTGATTGGCTAGCAAAGACCTGCCCTGCTCTGCTTCCAATAGGTTAGTACTTATTGCCTTCCAGGCGGTGTATTGTGATTGGATGCTCTGCCTCACAGTTGTTATCCATGCTTTTGTTTGTTGTGTTGCTATGTGTACAGTGACAGTGAAAATATAAACTGAATATAGTTATAGCTACAGTAGCTTAAGTTCATTTTAAGATTTGTAGCTTAAATGGACTTGTCGCTGTTAAGTTTTACATGGAATTGCTGCTAGTAATATATGTTTGAAACAAAGCTTAGTCATTTCCTCTGTTACAGCAAAAAATGAACTACACTTTTTTCAGATTCCATCTTTGTGATTCTAAAAGTAAGTTGGTGTAGCGTCACAACAATAGCGTAGCATTACTTGTTCAGTTTCTGTGTAAAGATCCATTTCATGTTTGAAATTGTTTTTTGTCACATTAATGTAAATATCAGTCACAACAGTTCAAGTCTACAGTGCATGAAATTCTTATGTCCCAGTCCTTCATTGCACTGGTGCGATAAACCTAAGTTAAAGCAGCAAGTAAAACAATTAATAGTAATGCACATATCAAATGTACAGACATCAAGTCATCAACCAGACTAACGTTAGCTATCTAGCTATAATTTTATTCACTTTTGCTGATAATCACTGGCACAGCACATATAGAAACACTTGCAATGGACACCTGGGCAGAGCATGAGGCAAGGTATGAGTCAGCATGCAACCACTGCCTGGAAGGCAACCAGTACACGCCAATCAGAAGCAGATTTTGGTTACTGTTTGTTGTCCAATCAGAAGGGGGTTGGTAGAATATTAAACCCTCTGGTTAATAGGAGTGCCAGCGGCTGCTTTACACAATTGTAATTTACTACCACCAGGTGAAGATCCCTTGAGAAGCAACGTGGTAGATTATTTCAGGACAAGACAGATATGTTGTTGCTTACATATTGTTCCCCATGGTCATATTAAAGGCAAAAAGCTGGCTCTGTCTCCCTTAACTGTATCCAAACTCATTGAATTAAGACACATCCTGGTAATTCTCTCTATTAATGCAATAACATTGTTGCACTGGGCCCTATTTAAGCAATCTATGTCACTAGGTGGTTGGGGTGCACAATGTAATCTGCAAAAGGCAGTCATTGGATAACTAATTATTCGTACGTGTGTGTCCAGTTTCAATCCAGTCAGAGTTCCACATGTCATTCCCTTTAAAGCCCAGGTTGCGCCAGCCCAAGTTACACCAGCCCAGGTTGCACCAGGTCTGTTGCCACTGTTTCAGTTATGCATGCATTTCCAATCAGGAGAAGCAAGTGCTTCTCACCTGTCGACTCTGACCTCCTGGCACGTAAGCTTGTCATATTCAGTCGCACCAGGAATCCACCCAAGCCGTCAGAAGTGAATCAGGGCTGGGAAGAGGTGGCAGACAATGTTTCCTTGTCAATTGAACTGAATTGAACTGAATTGTAATGCTGTGCAATTACTCATCTGATTGATGTACCCTTTAAATAGAACTTCACACCACTGACCAAAGACCAGCCTTTCCTAGGTCTATGGCACAAACAAAACCTGAAATAGTAATATGTCACAGTTGTGCCATACCATGCCTCATCATCATACTCAAGCGCCTACTGGTACAAACTCTTTTGCTCGTTAAAGGGTGAGAGGGCTTGGGGTGAAAACATCATTTGAGCCAGCTAGCAATGAGGCTTGCACTTGACTGAGCGCCAGCTTGCACCCTGCATAAAATAGCCCAATCATGTTTTGCACCAACAAAGTAATGAAGGTACCTGTGTTAATATATTGAAAACCTCTCAAAATCAAAATTGATAACAAAGTGTAGTCTGTTTAAGATCTTTTAGGTAATCTGGTCCTATTTCCACCATTTGAAAACATATTTCAAACACTGTTAAATGAAGTATACTGAAATCTTTTGCTTTCACTTTACTCCACTTAGATAGACTTAGTTACCTTTAGATCTGTCATCATTTCCCCATTACCAGTCCTAAGTATGCTGCATGCCCGAACCCTCTCCATGTCTCTAACACTGGTTCCTCTCTCTCTTGTGTCTCTCTCCCTCCTTCACACCTTTCTGCATGTGTCTGTGTCTGCTGTGACTGATCCCAGGGATTAAAGGGACACGCAGGGGAGAAGGTAAGTTTAGGTCATGCCATACAAACTGCTGTTATGTTATATAATTTTATAGTTTCAGATTTATGTCTTAGGTGTTTCTTTTATATATCTGAATATCCATTAACCCAGTCTGTTTAGCTGAGCAAAAGAAATAGGATGAGTTTGTCAAACCAGTGAAGTAGTCTTAGAGGGTAGTGGTGTTGGTGGTTAGAAGTTCAGAACTATGCACTGAATTGTGTGCACAGGTACTGTGTGATTTATTTCAGGGACTGAGCACTGTACTTTAAAACAGCAAGAGGGACACATTCTATAAATGTTTTCCCACCCCGGTTGGATTACCTGAACTCTTTACGCTATGAAACACCATAGTAACAATTTCTCACATAAGAATCTGTGAGTTCTAATTCAAGACTCCCCCAAGAAAAAGAGAGGCATTTAGAGGCCACGGCAGTAGCCTACGTGCAAGTATTCTTAAAGAGAACTAAACAGTTATATATATACTTGTCAGCCTCATGGTGAAAATAACATGTTGGACACATTTTCAATAGGTTCTGATACTGACTTAGTGAAGCGAAGTGGGACATACTTCTATTTATGAATAGTATACTGCTGGAAAAGTAATGGCCTTTGCATGAATTTTTAGCCCCTTTTGGACTTTCAGCTAAGACAACCTTAGAAATGCTGAACCAATATTGACCCTCCTCTTGCTCCTTTGTTGATCTGACGATATTTGAGATGGATAACAGAATGAAAACATACATTATACAAGTCGTTGAAAACACATAGATCACATGTGACAGCAACGTGCTTATGCTATTGGCTCGGAGATCCTTAACAGTTAGTCAAGAAATTATTAAATAAAAGTCATAATTTAGACTTTTCATCCCCATCGTTGTGAGTTCTTAAACAAATTATGTACTTTATGCAATTTCAATTTTTGATATAATAATTTCAAGTGTATCTCAATTGTCCATTATCTTGTAATCATAATTAATTTACCTCCTCATATTTGCTACTTGTTTTGATCACTGATAATTTACCATGACAATATTTGTTATGATGATGATGATAATGATGACTAGCAATATAATAATAATAATAATAATAATAATAATAATAATAATAATAATAATAATAATAATAATAATAATAATGATAAAGTCCACATCTCTAAAGAACTCTTCCAAACACCACACTAAGAGCTAATTGGTTGCTTGGGCTGTGTGTGAGTTGGTGTTGCCACTGTAATCCAATATCTGTATGGGTTTATCTGTAAATCATCACTTGTCTACTTGACAATATAAAGAATATATAGAAAAAACAAAGATGCAACATAAAACTGTTTCAGATGACATAAACACTACTTCTCTACTCTGTCATTATCTTGCCTTTTGACCCCTAAGTGATACATCTGCCATCAAACTAAGAGTAAGAAAATTCTTGGCCCTCTATAGTAAATATTTGTTCAGAAATGTTGAGATTCAACTTTTGAAGGGATTGATGGATGACTGGGACTAACAGATATGTCCCTGTGATAGGGTTTCCATTTAAGAGAAAATAAGTTATTGGCTCAGAGGTAGCGTGCCCATCTACCGAAGGTTTGGGTTGATCCTCACTTCCCCCGGTGACCATGTTGAAGTATCGTTGTGCAAGATACTGAATCCCTAGTTGCTCGTGATGGCCTTGCAATGGACTGGTGACCCATCCAGGATGTACCCTGCCTCTCACCCAGTGTCAGCTGGGATAAATTCAAGCCCCCCCCCCCCCAACCCTTAATGGATAATCGAAACAGTGGAAGCTCTCCTACCCAATTCACTGTGTCCTTAATCAGCTCAACCGTGCTCTGCTCTACAACAATGCGGGACACAGAGTTTTGTATGAGGAGCTGATGTCATAAGAGCTATAATGCATGTGTTACCAATGACATTAACTATTGTCTATGATATTATCCATGACCCACAAAAGACAGAAAGAAAAAAAAGTCAAGCCCAAATCCTACTTAGAGGCATAGTGTTTCATTGACAGGTCTTGGTAGTCCATTAATGTTTCACTAAATGGTTCTCTCAGGAAAATGATTTCAAATGGAATTGTGAGGTAATAACAAAGACTCCAACAAGTTATAATCATTACACATTTCAATTTAAGTTTGACTAAAACTAGAACAAAAAGCAACATACTTAACAAGGTTAATTTGTTCAAGCAAGGTTACATTCTATGTGCATTTAATTTCTCTGCAATTATAGTGAATTTTAATTCCTATGGAACTGCATATTATTCATTTAATCACTGTTAGTTTTCAGTTTATTTTCATTATCCATCCTCATACTTCTGTGTAAACAAACAAAAAGATATCTCTTGAATAACAAAGTTTTAACCATTAAGTTCTCTGGCTATTTGCAAAAGACACACCTAAAAAGACTGCTCAAATGAATGTGGCAATTCTGATTCTTAGTCCTTATATGTTTTAAAACTCCAAAAATGCTTGATCATGTATTTTTTATACTAGTATACATGTGTATGAGACTATAAGTGGCCTTATTTACTGGTTATTTACTTTAACTATGCATTTCTATTAAAAAAAAAATTCTGCTATAAATTTGTAGTCTTTAATGCCAAATTGAGCAAATAACTGTGATGATGCCATCAGAGTTATTTGCTCAGACTGGAAGGCTACATCTGGAACCACAGAAGCCATTACACATCAGTTAAGTTGCAGGATACCCATCATGACATGATAACTGACTTTGATGTTTAAAATTGTCTGAACCCTTCTAATTTCTTGTTGGGCTAATGACTTAGCTAGGTGGCAATTGCTAACTAGCAAACCACCATGCTTGAAGAACCATTGTGATTTGTCCCAGCAATGTTTCTGGCAAAAATATTTTTAAAAATGCATTCGTATGTATTATCTTTAAATGTGTAGAAACTGCAGGGGGAGTAGGTGGGACTCCCTCTCTGCCCTGTTTTTTTTTTTTTACTTTATTTTCCCCTTGTCTTTCTATCTGTCCATAGGGTGCACCAGGAGAGCCAGGTCTGTCTATTATCGGACCAAGAGGACCTCCTGTAAGTGTCCTCATGGATCCCCAGACTTAATTTTCTCTTCCATCTTGAATGCCAAATGCCTCCCTGAAGAGCAAACCTTTGTGCTTCTCATGTCCTGCTCTTAGACATTAACAGATGTGACAGTTCTATTGATGAAACTGCTCAATTTGAGGGGCTTTTTTCCAGGCTTGCAGGGCACAGGGCTCGAGCAAACTACCAAACCATTTTTGTTCAAAACTGGGTGAATTCACCACAAATGATGAAATAATTATTAATAATTGTAGACTCTATAAACAGCAGCTTTGTTTAAGGGTTGGATGTGTGATTTGGCCCTAATTTGGATTGTTATTAATGTTGGTTTTATCAAGAAGGAAAGGGAGAATCTCAATCATGGTCTAACTAGTTGTCCACGAAAACATAAAGTCTTAATGAATGCTCGTATTTTGACTCAAATTCTCAAAACATTTTTGAATTAATATTGCATAATAAGTTAAGGATTTGGTAATATGGCTTTTATTTTAGCATAACCAAGATTCTAGCAAACTTAAGTAGAACAGACATCTGTTTTTCTATACCTGTACCACTCTTAATGGATGGTAATAGGCATTTCTAATGAAGAGCAGTCTGTGAAGGAAGTTCCAAAGCCAAATCCATAAGTTACAGCACTTGTCATCCAGGAACACCTAGTAGACAGTTTACCACAGCAGGTGAAACTGACATGAGAGACTCCTGTTGGGACCTTTGATCGAAAAAGGGAGTTAGTTGAATGGAAAGGTGGTAAAAATGAGAGGAAATAACACTTGAGGAGAGTCAAGTGTAAAACTATGTCATCTACGTCCAACTCAAACACAACATTAACCAAATGCCTCTGTTGTGTGGATGGATTGGAGTGACATTTGTATCTTCTTACAAAATCTTCTTCAAGCAGATTTTTATGTCAGACTCTCAGCCCAGCAACTGTTTTTTTTCTCTCTGTCTTTAGGGACAACCAGGAACAAGAGGATTTCCAGGCTTTCCAGTAAGTAATTTCCATAGTTCAGCTGATATAGAAATGGATGCTTAGACCTATTTCAGAAATGATTATTACAGTATTACAGTTACAGTTGTCATAAAATTCTGAGTTAGTTAGGAGCAAGCAAGCCTGTGAGATTCATTTCAAAACTCCCTGTTTGGAATTCCTTTGCTAACAATCATAGTCAATTCTGATTTATTCAAGTCAGTTTTATTTTTATAGCACCAAATCACAACAAAAGTTATTTCATGACACTTTACAAGTAAAGCAGGTCTGGCACCACTCTCCGTCAATTAATTTACACCTAACAATTCTATGAGCAAGCACATCTTGCAACAGCGGTGATGAAAACCTTTCTTTCAACAGGCAGGAATGGCCAATTGGAATGTCCACCTGCTTTAACCGGTTGGGGGAAAAGAGAGCAGGAAAGCAAGGCAGAGACAAAGACAGAGATAAAGAAGGGAGAGAATGACAAACAGATGTTACCAAATTGGAAGAAGAAAGATGAACAGAGAGAAAGAAAGAGGGATGGGGGCACAGTAAACAATAATGACTAGCTGCCAATTGTAACAACATGTACAGGTTACTCAAGCAACCAAATGCAGCATAATGAGCAATTATGTGCTAGCAAATACAATACAAACACAATGTTGATGTTAGTGTAGGTACAGTATTGAAAATACTAATATGAGTACTAGAACTAAGATGTAGGTGATGTGAGTGGCAGCTTGAGCCTCCTCAGGTGTCTAGCAGCAGCATCAGTTTGGGATATGGGAAAAGTCATTAAAAAGTATGGGTACAGGAGGACAGTGAGGACAGACAGGAGGAGAGAAGCCCAGGGCATCATGGGAGATCCCCTGGCAACCTGAGACTAGAGCAGGATATCGAAGGGCTAGGCTAAGCCAACCCTAACAGAAAGCTTTATCAAAAAGGAGCTCTTATGTCCACTCTTAACTACTCTCAAACATAGAGAGCATGTCTGCGTCTCGGACTGAAACTTAGAGATGGTTCCATAGGAGAGGAGCCTGATGACTGCACTGTTCAAAGTGATAAGCTCAATTAGTATCATAACTTGTTTCTATAATTAACTTAATTGACATAATGAGTAACAACATTTCAACTTAACTTCGAGTTTAGGGGATTGCAACTCAATGTTGATAGCCAATTCAATTACCTTCCTGAGTTAAAACAAAACTTTTCTTGAAGTTGAAAGCAAATGAACTTAAACCTTTAAGTTGAATGACCCTGGTAATTTTTACAGTATGAAGTCTCTAGCTCCCATTCTACTTTAAAAGACTCAAGACGCCACCAGTAACTCTGCATCCTGATAGTTTATGATTGTAGCTAGATAGTAGGGGACTTTGAGCTCAGTCATATCAAGGTGCTGTTGAGGGAATTTGTATCTCTCTCTTTCTTTCAGTAGCGATATGGTCTCCTACGAGTTCTTCTCAATATACACACAGCAACATTTTGGATTTTAGAGTGAGGGGGATTGGTCCGAGCACAGGTCCTTATGGAAAACCATGGCTAACTGTAGTGGTCTCGGATGAACAAGTACAAACTGAGATCGACCTAATGAATATGACCAAAACCAGTTTAGTGCGGTTCACTCAATGACAAGTTCCAGTCTCTCCAATAGCATAAGCTGCTCTAAGATCTAACAAGACCACCATAGGGACAAGTCCCTTATGTGATGCCATTCGAAGGTCATTAGTAACTTTGACTAATGCTGTGTCTGGTTGATAGTTGGCCAAAATATCTGGCTCTAGAGTTGTTTAGAAGAGGAAATTTTAGTTCATGAAGGTCAATGGGAGAGAAGCTTTTCAGTTACATGTCTGGGCCTACAGTTGTCTCTAAGGTGTTTGAGTTTCAGTATAACATAGGGTCAGCTGATGGCAAGAAGAGAACAATTCTACCTCTAATAAGATAAATGTTATCAAAAAAGTTCATGAAGTCATTGCTACTCAGGGAAACAGGGATACTTGACCCGATAGAGCTGTGGCTCTGTTAGTCAGTCTACAGTGCTGAAGAGAAACCTGGGGTTGTTCTTATTTTCCTTGATTAATTCTCAGTAATAGGCTGCTCTAGTTTTATGAAGGGCTGTCCTTTAGGGCTATTTTGCCAGATTGCCTGTCACTCTTCCAGTTTCAAGCCACACCATGTCTTCTCCAGTTTTTGAATTTTTGTTTAAGCTGTTGGTTTCAGAATGTACCATCGTGCATGTTTCAGAATTTTTTTTTTTAATGGGGCAACAGAGTTCAAGGTTGTTTGTAAGGTGCCTGTTGCACTATTGATGAAATGATCAGTTTGGGAGGGACTAAGGTTGACAACAGAGTCCTCTGTGGTAAGACATAATAGATTAGATATCCTAGATATTGAATGAGCAAATTGGTGGTTATTTCAAGCTATAATTAATTTAGTTTAGTTAGTAATTTAGTTTAATAATTAGATTTAATGTAAGTTATTTAATTTTATTTGAAAAGAAAATTTAAAAATCTACATCAGATTAGAAATACTTTGTTTGATTTTGATTAGTGAACAACACAATTTTAAACCAAAAAAAAATTGATGGCAAGTCATCTAGATCAAATTGATGTTGTCCTAATACTTTATCCTGATGTAATGTTTTGGTCAATCAATTTCACAACCTTTATTTAGCCTAATATTAATTTGTAATACATCTGATTTTGATCTCAGGCCAATTACCAAATTAAAAATATAATTATATGTTTAAAATGAGATTATTCATAACAAAAGAGTTGATTGAAATGAAATTGACTCTAAAAAAGTTCTTATCCTCCACATTGGCTGGTTTTATACTGCTAAACCAATTCCACTCCTGCGTCCAAACTCACACAGTGAGAGTAACTGGCAACAGCAAATAGCAAAAAAACATAAACCTGGCAACCAATACATTTTGACCAAATCTTATATGTGTGAACAGTTTAAATTGTCGAATGGCAGAATTCCCTTGTAAAAAAAAGTTCTACGGTATGATGACTGACAACTGATAACTTTTGAAAGTAGAACTGGCAAATTCTCTTGCCTTAAAAAGTAAAAGCTAAATTCCTAAACAATAACAACACTCTTGATTTATTCAACAGCAAAAAAAACTTGCCCATTGATTTGGTACAACCAGAAGCTCATGGTGGAAAATGCACAACACAATATTTTTTTCTCTACATACAGAAATGTAATATATATAAATAACATACATAACGTTTGGTGACTCAACATTTGCTATGGCCAGTTTTCCCACTGTTGTCTGTGATAGCACAAGATGTTACTTTAGAAATTTTCAATGCAATCTAGGTTCTTTTATGTAACTACATGGGAATTTCTCTTGTGTATTACAGGGTCCAATTGGATTGGATGGCAAGCCTGTGAGTTTACTCAAGTTTTGTTCAAAAAGTGAAATAACACTAGCAAGTGTTCCTTCAGAGCATGCTAAAAATGAGCAAAACTAAACCACGAATAATAATGGTCATTATCATAATAACATCTCTAATATGTAATTACTGTATATTTTTAAAATGTTTTCCAAGCAAATCAATTTTAACTATTATTTTATCATTTATTATTGTACCCACATTTTTAATCTTCATATAGGGACAGGCTGGGCCAAAGGGAGACGTGGTAAGTTTTGTTTAAATATGTCAGAAACCGTGTTTTACTGTATGCTGCTAATTTCAGAGGAAAACCGTGAAACCTTAACGACACATTTTTTTGTATGTTTTGTGGCATTTACTGTTAGAAGTCAAGACCAGCTTCAGTTAATTGCATTGATCCATTGATTTTGGTGTTCATTTCTTTTTAGCTGCCTGTTTGGTTTTTATATACAAACTTAAATGGAAAGTTTGCCCGAAAGCTGCTGTGATAGGTTCCAGCCCCCCACCCCACCCCCGTGACCCTTAACAGGATAAGCAGAAGAAAAATTGTAAATCTTGAAACTTGTGTGCATTTGCCCTAAGCCAAACAATACAGGTACACCTTGAACCAAGGGGCCTGAACAGTTCAGTTTCGGATCAGATTTTTTCCCAAATTATGTTTTTTTTGTTTGTTTGTTTGTTTTTTGTTTTTTTTAATCCTGGGGATTTAGATTTGGGAACTGGGGAACTCTTGTGGGAAAATAAATGGTTGAGTATGTTCAGAATAGAACATATATTGATTAATGCCCCTCTTTTATCTTCCTTTTGACATATCAGTATTGAAAATTAATTTAGGGAGCTGTCTGTTGGGTCACCATCAGGGTGTGCTTGGCTTTCTCCCAGAGATCATTAATTGGTCGCTGTGCTCTGACAGATATGTAGACTTGGCAAAACCCAGGGACTGATGGCCTGTTAAACAGTCAAAATAAAGAGCTTGTCATTCAGCATAGATGAGAAACTTTGGGAAGCTAATTGATTAATCTGATTAACTCTCATTTCACTCATCACATGGTAATTGAGGTCCAGTTTTCTCTATTGTTTTATTATTTATTCATTTGTTTTTTGTCATGATGCACATAGCTGCCCTAAAGCTGATTCAAGACTGTCTACCGCTTTTGTGTTTCAGGGTCAGCGTGGTCCTAAAGGACTCCCAGTAAGTGTAGCAAGTCTAAAACCAGTTATCAGAGATCATCTTTTGACTGTTTCCGATTGTCTTATTCTTGGTTCGTTTTCCATTTAGGGGGAACCAGGACTGAAGGGAGAGAAGGTGAGATATGGGTTTTAGTAGTGACAACTCAACAAGTCAGTGAGGAGAAGGCCCCTAAAATGACATATGACACATGACATAGCAGATTCTTAAAAAGGAATATTTAGACATTAGCAAGGAAACATAGTAGAGTATCCAGTCAGATATCCTTCACAAGCGCATCACGAGAAGTCCATGTCGTCACCCTATTAAAATAATGGCCTGAGTCATAATTTCAAGTTTCAAGGACAAAACAAAAAAAAAGTAACCAAATGCAGAGCATATGATATTTATTAATCATTTCAAACAAAAAGGCCTTGGCAGTGGATGGCTGTTGACATACATAGAATGTTGTGTGTCAGTTATGTAACATTAAAGAATAAAGTGACTTGGGCCAATTTTCGAACGTTCTAGTGTGACTTAGGCAACTTTAAAACTGGCTTAAACTGCCCTTTCATTTGATAGTGCAAACTCAAAACTGAAATTACCCTGAGTTAAATTAAACAAATGTCAGTTATATCAAATTGGTCAAGAGGTATTCCTTTTCCTCACTTCTCCAGGTCTTCTTTGCTGGGTTTTTATTGAACTTAACCCATTTCCAACATCCAGTTTTGACAACTTTTTGAAACCTGACAATTACCAGTTACCTGAATCTTCATTTTCCATCATCTTGATTTGCCTAACTGTGGCAAACTGTCAAAGAAGTGATGACACTCTATGGGCATCACATATTTCATGGACTGATTGTGTTGCTTCTTGAAGCAGCCACCATCATGAAAGCTTGTTAAATTGGCCAAGTCGGACATTTTATCCTGAAGAATCAAAAATGTTGACTTAGGCAAAAAATAAATTGGCTTAAGTCACCCTCTTGACATAGGCCATTGTCCATAGACCTTAAAGAGCATGATCCTTTCAACAAAGGATTTAGGTGATTTTAGTAGAGATGGCCAGCATTATCAATCGATGATAAAGGCCAAAAACTCATTTTCGTCAAAAAATGACTTAGGCCATTATTTTAATTGGGTGATGATGTGAACCTTTTCATGAAAGTCATATACATTTCAGCTTGGACAAAAACCCCTTAATCATCTTGCTTTTCTCTCCCTACTCTATAATTTGCATTCACCATCAGTTGATTATGCATTAGTCAGAGATAGTTAGATACTCCTTCAATCATCTCTGATATAAACATGAAAGTTAGGTAAACTAATTTCTACCACTGTCACTGTAAAAACACCTGCCTGACATGGCTTCTAAAACAAAAAAAATGATTTTCATGTGTTTACAGTTTATTTTTGCTGCCCCCAAGTGGTCGGAATGACATTTGCAAAAATGTGCTTGTAGTAAATATACATTAGTAGTTTCTTATATCAAAAATAGAACAGAGATAGCAAATCTTAGCCTGGCCAAGTCTGGGTTTAGAAAATATCAAGGTTAGGTCAGGTCTTAAGATGCCGCTGGCCTACTTGAGAGGTCGTGAGAATACGGTGTAGAATTAGACCTAAATAAAAATAATGGATCCACTTCATGTTTAGTGATGGGGAATGTTATGTATGAGACAAAATATGAATACAATAGGCTGTGTGGAGGACAAGGTGTAGAACTGTGCTTTTATTTGTTAGAATCTTTGTGTCTGCATTGGGGGCCCCATTTTATTTCAGATGAATTATCTGATTTTGATTTTAACTATTTAGTTTAAGAAAATTTAAGACAATTACTCGTTTCTCATCTTTGTCTGATTGAATTATTTCTTTTCCTTCCAGGGTGTCTGTGGTGACTACACACATAGAGTAAGCAAACACAATCTCAAAAATTATTCCTCCTAATCATTGTTTTGTCAAAAGCTACATCACGAGTGTTTATTCCAGTATCAGGATATTATTAGAATTCAATGCAATGTGGTCAAGTTGTATTATAACTGAACACTGTTCACTCCTCAGCTGATGAAATTAGTCCTCAGAGGCTCACATATTTTGCATACACTACTGTCAGAATAGAACAGTTGGAGGAAAAACTACAGGAGCTGAGTGGACAAATGATGGCTAGCATATGCTCGACACTTATGTGGCTCACCATCTTTTGGGTTCACTAGTTGAGAGAAAACAAAGCAATTACCATCAGTCTGCTAAAGCGTGCAGTTGGATATGATGGGAACCTGTGTGTAGTGGTGCCAAGAACCAGTATCTCCAGTGTAAAGGGGAATTTAGGGTCAATTTCCAGCATTCCTCAACCTTCCAGTTACGCAGCTGTCCTTTTAATTGCCCCAATAGATATTGGAATATATATCTCTGGACATTAAATTCTTTCAGTTTGATCAAGGTCAAAATGGGGGTTTCCATGGAAGAAGGGTCCAGAAAGCATTGTGGATTTGATGTTTTTAGCTTAGTGGGGACTCTTAACAAATTGTGTGCCTGCTGAATTCTGTAAGGGAGATCCATTTACATTGTCTGCTCACACTCCAGGCCTCAAGTCAGCGTTCCGTGGGTGAGTGTGGGTGTCTCCTTTTAAGTCCAACTGAATTAAAATAGAATTTTCTGTTGACTACAGTAAATATACAGTGTCTGTTTTTAAATTCCTTGTAAAATACTTCTCCGTTATTTGAATATAGCAAATCAAATCTTAAATAAATCAAATCAAAAAGATGTGTTTATATCAAAGGCAGACCAGACAGCTTTAAACAAGAGTCACAAGAAGGGCAGAAGAATTACTTCTAGACAAAGACCCTGAACATGATCTATTTTAACTAGAATGTTAGAATTGTACTTGAATATTTTGATTTAACTGGATAACACAAATGAGGAACTGAAGGCTTATGGAAACTGAGAGACCAAGACAGGACAGGACGCTTTGTAGCTAATAAAATAACAACATCTCATAATTTCGGTGTTATTTCTCCACAGGGAATATTAACCACAACACTTCTTTTATTAATCTGGGCAAAGGCAATGTTGGATTAAGGTGAATTTGATGACTTTTTAGATGCCTTTCTTTTGCCCGACTTCTAGTGGTGGGGTCTGGACCTTCAGAAACAAAAAAAATCCTTTATGGCACTTTTAAATTAGGAATCTCATGGAATCATTCCCTTTTGTTTCACTGGATAATAGTGGTCAACATTATTATCCTTGACTGAAATGAAGACTTTCCTGGTGTGTAGGGACTGTTTGTGCAGGATATTCCTCTGAAAACCCTGGCTGCCTTGCGGTCCAGTCAGCCTCTGATGTTGAAGGTTTGTGGGTGATCCTGAACCACCCCATGAGATAATAGATAAATAGAGGTGGGGTCACCAAGTTGTGCCGCAAAGAGAGCCAGTGCCTTGGACCCTCTGCTAACCACCAAATTAAATTTCTTAAATTTACAAAATTTATTTGTCGAATCGCTGGTTATGGTAAACAGATTTTAGAAATAAAATCTAAGGAATGTCATGAAAATCATAAATATTTTCTCATAACATTTGTACGGGACTTGAAGATAAATGTGTGTACTGTCCAGGGTTACAAACCATGAAACTAATTTAATTGAACTGAATCATCATCATTTTACTTTTGTGTGCATGATGAATCAAATATTTATTTTTCATTCTTTTTGCTGTTAGGAGGTGGCCTCTGTCTTTCTAAATGCATATGCTTCACTTTCTTAATTTTTATAGTGATTGAAATAACTATGTTGTGGTATAATATGATAGAACAATACTGCATCAATAAGTTTGATTCTACATTGTTTAAATGTCTGACCCAAGTTTAAAAAAATTTCCCTGGTGTTAATTCATGTCTTTACAGTGATTTGTGTGCATCCCACATGAAAATGAATTTTGCTTTAGTTTAAAAATAATCCTTTGATTATGCAAACAAAATGCTTTTTTTTAATTTATGGGTTTAAAAAAAATCATGCACTGACAAAGGAAAAGGATAAAATTTCATTTTTATTGAATTATTTCATTTCAATATTGCCAGTCCTTAATTTGTATATCTTTAAACCCATGTGCAGATGTGGTGGATAGCTTGAGATGATGAGCAAGAAAGCAGACTTGCCTACTTTTACTACATTTGTTCCCCTACTTATAATTACTTATCACATGCTGTATATATTTCCATAGAAACACTGCTATGCTATTTGCAGTATTTAGTATCTGGTCTAGTAAGAAAAAACATTCTAAACTCCACTTCAAGCTATAAGTGTTTATTTTGATTTTGTTTTTTTGAGAAGAAGGATTACAGAATAGTTCGTTTCAAGTCCTAACATTGTGAATTCTGGAAATATGTATGGCATGTAAAAAGTAGGCAAGTTGCATACATTTGGTTCTACTTGGTGTCTGAGGGATATATGAACAGAACTCACTTTTATTGCCATATCCTAAACTTGCATTTGATGATGCTGGTCATCCCAACAGAAGCGGCGTATTGTACAGCCCTGTGTTGGACAGTTGGCCACAGTAAGTCTGGATGTGCACTGTAACTGTACTGATGTACTCTCTTTGCGGCAAGACTGGCACCCACCTGATCTCAGCTCAAAACTCTTAATGCTGCAATCTAGGGGCCTGTCTGTCTATGAGTACCTTGATGCATACATATCCATAAGGAATGCCTGATCAGTTGCAACTAAAATTGGACACTGTTAACTTCCAAGTATGTGCATACTTTCACATATATGTATGTTTATTGTACAGTACAAACATACAGTTAAAAAAGAAAAAGGAAGATGCATCATAGTACTTGACCGTCCCCCTGTCACTCCAGGCCCATAGTTTGCTGTGCTGGTGCCTCTTTCTGTCTCAACCTTGTATCCTTTTTTCTTTCATTTACCTACCAATTTCCTTTCTGTCACTCTTGTGTTATATGTCTCCCCCCCCCCCCCCCCCATTCTCCTTGTTTTGCCTTGTTTCTTTCATCTGGCCTCCTGGTGACCTTTGCCCTGTGACCTTTTTGCACCGCTGGCCACCTGTGCTTTGTGACTACCCCCAGCAGATGTTGCCCATCACCGTGCGCAACATGCCCTCAATAAGCCCTCTAATCTTAAAACGCCTCAAGGTACAATTTTCTCTTCCCCCTACTTGTCCCTTATCCTGTGGATCCCAATCGACATCTGCTGTTCCCAAAACCTAAACCCATGCTCTTCCAAATCACGCTATAATTAACCAAATTTTGGCTGCCACCGCTTCTGAATGTTAAGTCATGTTGAAGACCAACATGACTTTTTTTTTTTTGCAGCTACATAATATGTAACAAGAAAAAAAATTGAAAACACTTCTTGATTTTTGTATTCATTTATTTTCAAATGAAGGCTGTTAGATATTGTCATTTTAACACTAAATGGGCACATTTGCAAATTTGGATTCGTTTCACAACATAAAAAATATGTCCTGTATATAAAAGTATCCTGTTTGCCTTCACATTTTTATACAGGTTGAACTCCTAAAATTTTATTTATATGCATTTAATTGGCACTTTGACTTTGATATGATTAGCAAAGTTCAGCAATTTAATAATTCTATCCAAATTCACAAGAGAGGGTTTAAAGGACAAACTTCAAAATGTGTTACACTGGTAACCCATTGATCTGTCCCTCCAGAAAAACGCAATTATGCGGTCACATAATTCAATGCTGTGGCCACATTTTTTCAAAGACCCTTTCACCACATAAATCTCTGATTTTCATGGAAAATGTGCGAAATATTTGGGGTTTGCATGATTTCATAATACCCATATTTTCAATGCAAAAACACATATCTTTGAAGATTGTTGAAAAATGTTTTATTTACTTCACACAAGAACAGCCATTTTCCTCCAATTACCTTGGGAACAGGGTGAAGCAGTGGCGGGGTGGCTGTCGGGACTACCAGGAGCTTTCCTGGTGGCCTGGCCCCTTGGTGTCCTGCCTGGCTGGCAAGGAAAAAGCGACAGACAGCGCAGATAAAACAAAGGTCTCAATTCTATCCAGGCCATTCATTCAATCAATCTGCTCAGTCAGTCAGTGCTGCCGCTGCAGTCTCCAGTTTGTGTAGCGCAAGCGAGCGGCACTGACCAATAATAATAGAGAAATTAATTAAGTAATTATTACACCTTTGTTTTTATATAGTAATGGGAATGTATCGCTAATTTTACTGCACAAAATAGTTGGTGGATCTGGCCAAAAATAGACTGAAAAGTTTGACCACCTCTTGAGGTATGATAGTCTGTCAGAAAGACACCACCATTTCACGCTATTGTGCACCATTTTGGCGGCGGCGCGCACATCACACCTGCCGGATTGCAGCTACGCGCGCCGGATGGCCGAAGTGGCCTGCTGGTATTAATTCCTCCCGGTCAGATTTGGAGTCCCACCCCGGCCCTGGTGTGAAGTGATATCATCGGACAGCTGCAAACCCCACGAAGAAGTCATGATGTAGTCTGTAAATCAGTCTCATTTTCTAATGAAAATAAGCTTTGAACTTTTTTGACTCATCAACATTTTGTCAGTTTGAGCCATGTGTTTACTTAGGTCTGAAATAAAACAACATGAGAACTTAATATATTCCTAGCCCTTTTGGTGACATAGTATGCTTGCTTATCATAGGAAGTCATTAGAATTGACTCTTTACGTTAAGGTTGTAGCCTAGTAAGAACGTGTTGGGGGAATCATTTTTTTCCTTATTCATCAAGCTGTAATTTTTGTTCTCATAATTTTTGCAAATTCCCACAATTTTTGCAAATTCCCACAATTTCATTGGAGAAAATTGCATAAACATCCATATTCCATCTCATCTTTTAAGAAAACGTGCCACATAATCAAGGATTCTTGCCCACAACAATCACAGAAGAAGTCTGCATTTTTCTGGAAGTACTGATTGATGCTTAAATGACAGATGCTCTCTTGTAGCTATCATAATTATGAGGATCAAAGTAGGAAGTCAAATGAGGAATGTATTAAGGTATTATGTTGACATATCATAAGCATCATCAGTTGTCATCGCTGATTCATAACAAAATATATGGCATAATTTCCTCTAATGTAAGGGCGCAAAGAAAATGTGCTGAAAAAGATTAGCAGAACCAATTTGATTATTATTTGGGTCAGAGGACTAACACCATCTGACACTCTTGACCCCCTCATTCTTACTTTTTAACTTATTACATTAAGGACAAACAACCTCTTATGTCTGCACTGACAACAAAGATCCTTGAATTGGATCTGTAGTTTTCATTAATTAGGACACCATCCAAAGTCTTAAGAATATGAATGAAAGTCACATACTGCTGGCTACTACTCATTGCTTGACAACTTCAGTTACTAATTTGGAACATGTAGAGCTTTCAGATTTACATAATACCACACTCTGAAACATGTAGTTCTGTAATGTACCTCTTACATTTCATTAAATCAAAAACTGTGTCACATTGTTGATTCATTATTACATAAATTTGGACTCATTTAAAAATGTATTATGGCTACGAGCCAATACTCACTTAAAGGGTGTAAGAAAAGAAAGTAAGTATGCAGCAAAAATAACACATCTATTCCTAAAACATTAAACAATACTGCATTTGAGGGAGCTTCAGTATGTTGCCATGTACATTATTTTGGACTCTGGTACGGGTTGGCCTTTTTGGCATCTGCACTGTATTAATTTTTTCCCTAGTGTACAGTATGTTCTATACTTAATACAATACCTTGTTTGGAGATCAGCGCTGACATATATCAAAAACCATAGGTTGTACTTAGAATGACATTCATATTGGCTCTATGATAAATCAGTCGGTCACTGATATGATGGAATTTCCATCTTGATGGGGATTAAAAAAATTCAAGGATGTTTTGTCTTGAATGTGGACAAGTTTGGCTGGCTAGCACATTTCTTTGGCTGCTGGTGGAAAGCACTGTGTATATAACCCCAAGAAAAAGCATCCAAAGACATAAATCATAGTTGGACATACTGTTCTGCAGCGCAAGGGGAAATTAGAGAGAATAAGTCTAATGTTGATGGATATGTTCTGTATTATCTCCGAAAAGAAATATTTCCTGGACTTTGCAAAATTTCCTGGTCTAAGGCTATTGTGCTATTCTACAGTAACAAAGTTATTACTGTCTGATTCAAGGCCAACACTTCAGAGAATAGAGAACACTCACTGTCAGACCACATGGGTAAATAAATCATGTTCTGTTGCAATATATATTAGATGTTTTGCCATGCTGTTCACTTCCATGAAATTTAGATTTATCAAGATGGACACGAACTATACCAATCAGAGAACTGATTTTATAATTTGGAAAAGATAATACGCTGTTATTTCTTCATTCAACTAAGGGGACAGATTCAGGATGTCCAGCAACAGGAGGCAAAAGGCCTACTGAGAATTTTTTTCTCTCTTTCCAGTGCTCAGTGCCAATTTATTCCATTTGATTGTTTATTTTTTTCTTTACTCTAGTTTAGGTGGTCAGTCAAAAAGTGGGGGGGGGAAATGCATCGGAATACTCAAACATAATTCTCAGTGCTTGCTGTCCAAACAAAGTCATGTAGAGACATTATTGTAACATACTCAAAATTCACTCAATAGCTGTCAGTGGAGCTTTTTCAAATCCAACAGCCTTCTTCAGAACTTGTTCTAGTGTCATCACATGAACAGTGTAGACCAAAGTAGACCAAGGCAAAAACAGGTGGGAAAAGGTAACCTGTGTCTTTGCTTCAAGATAGTCACTAGCATTGGACGTTAAGGTCCTCCTGATCTTTATCTGATGCTGTTCAAAATTAGGCTACTCTTTGACTTTGACCAGCTTGATGCCAGTTGACCAAATTTTCATCATTAGAGGGTGTTAATTGTCAATAATGTGATGAGCTCTCATTTCATTTTCACAGCTGAGATTTACTTCCAATACCATTTAACACCTTCACCTACCTTTGTCTTACCCAGCCTCAAAAGCAAGTATCCTGGGTTCTCAGCACAACCATTAATAAGGATGCCCCTTACAGTGAAATGACTATCATAATACCTGGGCACATTCCATTCCATGAAGGTCATTGAATAGAGTCAAGGAAAAGTGGACCTTGACATTAAAATATTTTACTTGTACATATGTGCATCCAACGTCAATTATTAACTTTCATTCAGAAGCATTAAGGCCTAAACATATTTACATAAACATATTTAAATTTCCTCTGTGTGGGATTAATAAAGTATTCTTATTATATTTCAAGTGTCACACCTCACCAATTGACAACCCTAGGGCATATAGGGCGCATCAGATTTGAAATGCCAACACAGCAGAGCCTGGTGCTGTGACTACTGAACAGCAGTGGTAATAGGCACTGGTCCTCCTTTGACAATCCAGAATTGAAACAGTGAAGATGTTTGATGTGTTCCAAAAAGCGAAGTGAATTTAAAACAATTGGTGTACTTAAAAATGCATGTGTCGGATGTTTCATCTGTGTCTGGGCCTTTAAAACTGCTTGCCAAGCATCCCAACTAACCCTCTTCTCTGCAACCCTCTGCTTCAATATTTGAAGTGATCATGAATGGGTGTTGTGTTGGCACGGCCTGTATAGCAATGTTTTCTCCAACATGGCAGGTTGTAACTCAAGATCTCTCAGCAGGGTGAGCCTGGAGTACAGGGGCCCCCAGGACCTCCAGGACCCCCAGGACTCCCAGGCAATCCAGGCCTGAATGGAGCTAGTGGCCCACCAGTAAGTGTCAATAGATGGCAGTGACTGAAAGAAAATGTTTCTGAAACTTATTTTCAAAAAAATGTAAATCTAATACATTAGGTGTCACTTTTTATACAAATAGGATATTTTCAATTTACAACCAATAAATTCAAATAGTATCATGAAAGTGGTGTTGACAATTTGATTTTACCCATAGGGAAAGCCAGGGGAACCAGGCAAACCAGGAAAAGACCCAAGGGTGAGATTTAGCTTAGTCTTCATTTTTATATTTCCATAAACCTCTGTTAAGTTTGTTGATCTGACATTAACCTTCCTATGCGGTTTCTGCAGCTTTTACCAGGACTAAAGGTAAACAAATTTATTCTCTTCTGCCAGCAACACAATCATTCAAGAGTTATTACAAAGCCCTTGAGAACAGGGATCTTGTCAAGTTGATTCCACTTGATCACTGTGCAGCTGCACTTATGTGCAGACCAACTCCATCTACAATAGAGAAAACCTGTAAGACCTATCTTACATCTGCATACAGAATCAATCTTCAAATGACTCATTCTCATTGATTAAAATGTGGAAAATAGATTGTGAGTTTGAGCAATAACAGCTGCATAGGGCTGAGGCACAATCAGATGCATCTTGGTGGAATTATCACGTTCCCGCCTTCATACCAAGTTAGCTGCTTGCCTGTGCAGCTGTGAATCTAATACATTGTACCAGCTGGATATTTACCAAAAGACTTAACAAAAGTATTTTGGATTATTCTTCTAGGGTGAACCAGGTGTACCAGGAGAAAAGGTGAGCTCCCTCATTTTTGAAAAAGTATTTTTCTGTGGATTCCAGGATGTGGTTAGAGTGAAAATATTCTGCATATTAATACACATTGTTCATTAAGTAATAACTGGACTCTTCATGGAGAAAAAGCCATAAAACACTTATTTTTATTGTTTAATAAGGTAGCAGTAAGCAAGTGTTTTAAAAAAAAATATGGACAAAAATCATGGAAAGGCTTAAAGTATACACCTGGTTCAAGAATAATCAATTTAGGCAACTGGACTCATCTTGTAAGTGAAGATGTTTTGCCTCTCATCCAAGAAGCTTCTTCAGTTCAAATTTTCTGGTAAGTATCAGGTATATATCCACCTAGGTGGGTGGTGGTGGAAGTCATTGGCCTCAGTTTCGGGTTGTTACCCTCCCCACACACACACACACACCCACCCAGCACTTTTGGGGGCGGGGTTGTTCGGGTCACCTTAGTGAAGGCGTGATCACTGGCTGCACCTCCTGGGGAGAGATCTAGGGAACGGAGTTGTAGTGTAACGTCACCCCGGATTGGCTGGCGGAAGTAACAATCCTCCTGATTTGCTGGCGGAAGTAACAATCCTCCTGATTTGCTGGCAGCGGTGGCCAATCCAGGCACATTCACATGAATGGGGGGCTGACTTAAATCATGACGGCCTGATCAGCTGTTGGGTATGCAACTCGACAGTCGAATTAGCGCTGCATCCCGCAGCCAGCGTGTGTACCTGTTATGTTAGCTCAATGATGGAGAAAGTTTTTTTTTCTCTCCCTCTCTCCTCAGTTTATCAGAGTGTGAGGGTTTTTTGTGTTGTTGGACTAGATTATTTTTTTTCTCCTGACTGAACTGGATTAAATTCTCTTTTTCTTCTGGATTACCATTTTTTTGGATTGGATTGGATTCCATTTTTTCTGGATTATTAGGATAGATTGATATTCTTCTAGAATCCTTTTTTTGAGGCTGCGATTGTTTTTTTTTCCTTCTGGATTAATTTCAAAACTGCTAACTGAACTGACTCTGCGCTGAACTGAAAAAAAGAAAGCGAAATATAATTGTGTTTGAAAACAAATCTGAGTTGTTTGAATTTTTCTTTTGTTCTGGGGCTGGGATGGAGGTGTGCATTGTGGGTGGTACTTGTGGGTTGGTGAAGGGAAACGTTTATTGTCTGCTGCTTACATTCCTGGTGGATATATTTTGTGGTCTTCAACGTTTATCCTTGATGCTCCCTTGTGTTTGTGGGGAGGGGGGGACTAAAACAAGACGGACAAAAGACTAAGACAAATCAAATGATATTTATTGTCAGGCTTTAAGCCTCGCTGGCATCCTAGAACAACCCAGTCCCCGAAAACCGTCACAGTAGGTGGGTGATATGTGGTGTCTTAGGCCCTGGCTCTGTTCAAAGATAGTCGTCATTCATCGATGAACGGCTTCTTTCACAGCTCTTTCAAACCGTCTGTCTTCTCTGGCTAGATTGGGCACCTTGTGATCTTCAAAAGAGTGCCCCTTCTCCTTGAGGTGGAATGCTGAGTCCTGGCCTGTGGTTGTGGCTCTCCTGTGTTGCAGAATACAGGAGACTGTTGGGGTCTAGGGGAAAAACGGTTATAGCAGGGTGGTCGTGTAGTCACGGAGCAGGTCTTGGGAGCTGGAAGAATCACAGAAGAGGACTCGGGAGGCAGTGGAGGGGTTCTGGAGAGGTGTTGGAGTTGCAGAGGAACAGGAGGGAAATAACATGAGTGAAAAGCCACAGAACAAAAACTAGAGCGTTGGCAAAAGGGCAGCAAAATCCTAAGCGAGCCTGTTAATATAGTTACCACGTGGGTTTTGTACATTCAAGCACAGCGTGCAGGTCCAGGCCTCCTTTTATTGCTGGGCTGGTAATTGGCTGTGGGCGTGGCTGATTACCGATTAGCAGCACCTGTGCTGCTGGTCCTCCCAGCCAGAGGAGGAGGGCCATGGATAGCACTGGGAGGATCCCTAACATGGAGGTCATAAATAATTGCTGGCTGGGTGACTTTATTCAAAATGCATGTCATTCTTATTTACCTAAGTGGGAAATGCTCCTTATCATGAAAATGTCACTATAAAAACATTACAAGTGTATAGATCTTCCTCTATAAGTATAACTATAAGTTGCCTGTATTGTCACCAAGGGATCGAGCCCAAGGTGAAATGCCATTACACAACTCAAAGCCTGATACAATTATCTCAATCGGTCACAATTATTACAGATTGAAAGTAATTATGGTACACTTCAGAATTTAACAACAGCACATATACATTTTTTGTGTATGTACGCTAAACTTGAGCAGTCTGTTGACCCAATTGAGCTAAGTGAGGCATCGCAGCGGGGGCCGCACCACCAAGCCTGGGTGGGGCAGGCTGCAGCCAACAGGCGCTGCCACCCCAAGGGTGGTGGAGAGGGCAGAGGCGGGGGGTCAGGAACACACGGGGGGGGGGGGGAGACAGTACCTGCCATTTGCGTCACCAAGGCAGAAGGAGTTCTCCTGGAGGATAAACAGTGGGGCAGATGACCTTCAGTAGCCGATAAGGAAGCTGTGTTTGGGTTTGGGCAGAGGAGCACACATTCCAATACGTCTTCTCTTTCAGTCCAATCCAAATTGTAAAGTTAAAAATTTTCTGGTCTTCAACATCACTCTCCTTTTCGCAGAGCAGCCAACTGCTCCGAGATGGTTTCCATCCTGCATTTCAGTTCAAGAGTCTGTTGTTTCAGATCAAGAGTCTGTTGTTGCCCCGCTTTGCCAGCCTCAATAATTGCGTTGTAAATGACGGTCAGTTGTGGAGATCCAGATCTGGTGGCAGCCGTCGTCTTGCCAATTTTGCGCTATGTGAGGGCACCTCCAAGTCCGATGAGGAGAAGCCCCACAACCATGAACCCAAATACGTAGAGGTCCTCGATGTCCTCCACGGAGAGAGGCGTCAAGCATGCGATACACCATCTCCCCCAGGAATCGAGACATAGCCCGCAAGGGTTGGTTCCATGCGGACAGGCAGGTTCCTCTGATCCTGATTTCCTTGTCGAAAATATGGTGTCAATAGCATTGAGAGACCAGCTGATCAATTCCATGATTAATTTTGGAGGAGAGCTCACAGCTGCATTAGATAGAAATTGAGACAAAGAATGATAGTCAGACAGAAAAGAAAAGGAGGAGAGGGGGGGGGGTGCGACTGCTCTCGCCGAGTCCCAACCCAGGATTTTGTCGATGACTTTGGAGATCTTTGATATCACCTGATAATAGCAAGCGCAATAACACCGCAGACATCACTGTTCTTTACTAGGTGTAAAATTTATGTCCGGTTTTAAGGCCTTATTTACACTGCCTGAATGAAGACACCCAAAATCCAATCTTTTGCTCACATGTGGCACGAATCAAATTGGTAATATGAACATGTTAACAGCACAAAAGCACATGTGATTAACTTCTCTCAGAGCCAGTTCAGGCCTCAATCATATGTGGAAAATTTCGGTCTTTGCCGAAGGTGCTATGATATGAATGAACAGAGGATATTCCTCTCATTGGAGTTGGAGATCATGATGAACAATGCAACAAACAAATAAAAACAAATAATCGTATACACCTTTGCAGTTTGAGGCAGATATAAACACAATGTAATTGGACAATTTTAAATTACATTTAAGTAAGCAGTCAAAATGGAATATGGGCAGAAATGCAGCCTCAGAGAACAACAGGTTTCTAAGTGGATACAAAGATATCTTAGTACAACTGGCCATGTTGATGATTTTTGTCCTGGATCAATGGCAATTTTGAATTTTTGTGAAATTGTGGCCTATCAATATTTGTCTTTGTGTCACTTCAGGGTGATCAAGGTGATTTTGGTCCACCAGGACCTGAAGGACCAAAGGTATTTTTTTTGTACTTTATTGTATGGCAACACTCGCTTATTTTTTGGAACAATGATAGCACCTCCAATTGTAACTGAACAAAGCTTCTTTGCAAAGCTCATCAATTTATATGATAACTTTACAACATTACACAAATGTCTAATGAGTTAAAAGAATGAAGGGTGACATTTAACAAGGCCAAAGCTTCACTTTTATATAATTTTGTGCTGAAAAAAAATCAAAACAAATCAAAAACAGCAAACAAATAAAACACTTCTGATTACTCTTGAAGGAGGCATACAAAATAGATGCCAAACAAAAGACAAAAAATTAATGGAAAAAAAATCCATGCACATTTTATTTATGCAGCAAGATTCCCTGAATAATGACAATAAACAGTGGCACTGATGCCTCACAGCAACAAGGTTCCGGGTTTGAGTCCCGGCTCGGGCACAGGATCTTTCTGTGTGGAGTTTGCATATTCACCCCGTGCCTGCGTGGGTTCTCTCCGGGTACTCCGGCGTCCTCCCACTGTCCAAAGACATGCAATTGGGGACTTGGCTAATTGGATCCTTTAAACTGACCGTAGTTATGAATGTGAGTCTGAATGGTTGTCTGTCTCTATGTGTTTGCCCTGCGATGGACTGGCAACCTGTCCTGGGTGTACCCCGCCTCTCGCCCATAGCTGCTGGGATAGGCTCCAGCGGCGACCCTTAACAGCAATAAGTGGAAGAAAATGGATGGATGACAATAAACAGCAGAAGAAGTAATGGATGAAAAATCTAAGAAGTCATGCTTGTCTACCATTGAATGTGCTAAGATATTGTTGTCACAGAAGTGTGACACCTGTGCACAGCACTTTTTCCAGTGCTGGGTGGTACACTTTAGATTATCTACTCTGATCACTCAGTTTGTTTCCCCACTAGATGCATACAACATTATATCAACCTGTTAATTACAAATAAAACTGAATTTTACCCAAGATAAGATAAGATAGAACTGTATTGATCCCACAACGGGGAAATTTGTTACCACAGCTCAATTTCAAGAAGAAGAAGAAGAAACAGCAATTGAAATATATCAAGAAAAGAGAAGAACATTATAAGCAAAGTTACATATGTACAAAATACTATGTACAAGACACCAAAATATACATGGTTTGCAACTATGAGTGAAGGTAAATAATATATAAATAAATAAATGTGTATGTCAGCGGTAGATGTGCGTGTATATGTACTATAAATATGTGCGTGGGGTGGGGGGTGCACTGTGTGTGTGTAAGTGACTACAGTGGGGGGAGGTGACGGAGGAGGTAAAGTGTCCGAGTGACTCTCAGTATCATAAAGCGTTACAGAGTCTCACTGCTGTTGGGATGAATGACCTGCGAAAGCGCTCCTTCCTGCAGCGAGGATGTTTCAGTCTCTGACTGACGGAGCTGCTCAGCGCACCCACAGTCTCATGGAGAGGGTGATGGCGGTTGTCCATGATGGATGTCAGCTTTGCTAAGATCCTATTCTCACCCACCACAAACACAGACTCTAGGGGACATCCCTGCACAGAACCAGACCTCCGCACCAGTTTGTCGATCCTGTTCCTGTCTCTGTCGGTGCATCCGCCCCCCCAGCAGCCTACTGCATAGAAGATGGCAGATGCAACAGAGTCATAAAAAGTTTTCAGCAGAGTCCTGTAGACTCCGAAGGACCTCAGTCTCCTCAACAGATGGAGTGGACTCTGGCCCCTCTTGTACAGGACATCAGTGTTAGTGGACCAGTCCAGTTTGTTATTGAGGTGAACACCCAAGTACTTGTACAAGTCCACAGTTACGATATCTTTTCCCTAGATGTTCATCAGTGTAGTAGGGGGTGACTTCCTCCTGAAGTCTATCACCATCACCTTCGTCTTGCTGGCGTTGATCTGCAGGGCATTGACCTCACACCAGTCGACAAAGTCCATCATGACCCTCCTGTATTCCCGGTCATTCCTGTCCAATCTGCATCCGATGATGGTTGCATCATCCAAGAAATTCTGTAGGTGGCAATGGTCCGAGGTATATCTGAAGTCTGAAGTGTGCAGACTGAACAGAAAGGGTGAGAGGACTGTGCCCTGCGGCGCCCCTGTGCTGCAGACTACCACATCAGACACAGAGTTCTGGAACCTCATGCACTGTGGTCTGTTGGTGAGGTAGTCAATGGTCCATGTGGTCAGCTGCTCGTCCACTCCAGCTGCCTCCAGCTTCCCTCTCAGCAGTGCAGGCTGGATGGTGTTGAAGGCACTGGAGAAATCAAATAACATGACCCTCACAGTGCTCCCCACCTGCTCCAGGTGAGAGAGGGATCGGTGTAGCAGTTAGATGACGGTGTCATCCACCCCGATGCCGGGCCGGTAGGCAAACTGCAGGGGGTCCAGCGCTGAGCTCACCAGTGGGCGGAGGTGGTGCAGGATGAGCCTCCTAATGGCCTTCATCAAGTGCAAAGTCAGGGCCACAGGTCAAAGTGGTTTGCCTCCCTGGGGTGAACGATCTTCGGCACTGGAACCACGCAGGACGTCTTCCACAGTTCAGGAACCTTCTCCAGACTCAGGCTCAGGTTGTAGATGTGCAGGACCACCAAACAGAGCTGGTCTGCACAGTCCCTGAGCAGTCTGGGGCTGATTCTGTCCAGTCCTGCCACCTTCCTGTGGATGCGTGGGTGGGGGTGAAACAGGGTGGTTTGAGGAGAGTGCAGGTAGCGATAGCACAGCGCCAGGAGAGGGGAGGGGGGCAGCATGTGGAGGGGAGTTGATGGAAGCTGGGGGGTGGGGGAGGTGTTATGTAGCCCAGAGTCTAATCTGTTGAAAAACAGGTTAGCCCACCCCCGGTCAGCAGAGGCTGTGGCTCCTCCGTGGTCCTCAAAGTGGCCAGAGATTTTGTTCATGTTCCTCCAGACTTCTCAAACTTTGCTCTGCTGAAGCTGGTTCTCCATCTTCCTCCTGAAACTCTCCTTGCCCCTCCCCCCCGATCTTATGTTTAAGATCCTTTTGCACCCTTCTCAGAAGTTCCTCTTTGTTTCCAGATCTGAAAGCACTCTTCTTCTCCTCATTCAGCAGGGCCTTCAGCTCCGGGGTCACCCACGGTTTATTGTTGGAGAAACACTGCACCTTCTTGGTTGGCACAGTGCTCTCTAAGCAGAAATTAATGTAGTCCCGTATGCAGTGGGTGAGGGTGTCAATGTCCTCACCATGGGGCCTACAGAGGCCAGTCTGTGCACTCAAAGCAGTCTCTCAGACCACATCCTTATCACCTTCTTGGTGGGGGGTTTCCTTTTCACCATGGGGGTGTAGGTAGGGTGAAGGATGACCAGGTTGTGATCTGAGTGGCCAAGCGAGGGGGAGCGGTGATTAGCTGTAAGCCTCCTTTATGTTGGCAAACAGCAAGTCCAATGTTTTATCGTCCGTTGTGTGGCAGTCAACATACTGGATGAAGTTGGGGAGAGTGGTGGAGACCAGGGCATGGTTGAAATCCCCAGAGAAAATGATAAAGGACTGTGGATGTGCCATCTGCAGCTGAGAGACTGTGGTGTGAATGTCCTCACAGGCTGCCGTAGCATCAGCTGAGGGTGGGATGTAGTCAACACAATAACATGTGAAAACTCCTGAGCCAGGTGGTATGGCCAAACGCTAAACACTAACAGTTCAATGTCTTTGGTACAGCGCTGCTCCTTCACAGTGATGTGTCCTGGGTTATACCATTTCTCATTCACGTACATCGCCAGTCCCCCACCTCTCCTCTTGCCGCTTGTCCTCACGCTCCAGTCTGCTCTCACCAGTTGAAAGCCATCCAAAGTTATGACGAAGTGTGTGGTCCATGAGCCAAGTCTCAGTGAACAGCAGGAGGCTGCTCTGCTGGTACTGCCACTGCAGTCTGTTTAGTCAGCTCTTCCATCTTGTTGGGTAAAGATCTTACGTTTCCCATGAGAATAGATGGAATGCTTGGTTTGTACTGTCTCTTCCTCTCACAGTACTTTGCTCCAGCTCTGGAGCCCCCTCTCCGACGTAATAATTCCTTCAGAATATCGGGTCGCTTCTCTGGGAGTACCCTTCCATTGCTCTACACTAACAGCTGATCTCGGCTGTAAACAATGGGGCGGCTCACAGGTTCCGCAGATGTGGTGGCGAAAAGTCCCAAAAAGAGTAGATGACATGCTGTTACGCTTACTAAACTTAGCAGGTCCATAGTAATAACAAGAACAATAACACAATCTGGAGATTTGTTAAAAGAACTTTAAACAGAAAAATGCAAGAAAACCAAGAGATAGACTGGGAGCTGTGGCAACAGGCTGCTTACCATGGCACAATGAAGAAGCCGGAGAAACAGGGAAGCAGTTGTAGAATTGTTAAGTCGCTGCCAAGGCACTCTGAAGCTATTGTGGTGGCTAAAGTTGACCAAAATGATGAATTTTTTCTTCCCGTTTGTCACTTGTCTGAACGGAAAAATAGTAAATACAAATTTTGCATCTGACTTCAAATGATTTCATTAAAACTAAGTCTGACCCCACAAAATGGAGCAGGTAGCCTCTGCTATAGCATTTATGGATTTGACATTCAGTTGTGGAACCTGCCTGTGAATTTATTGCATAATAACCCTCTTATTGAATAAAAAGAGATTTACTCAGTAGCCTTTGACACTCACATCTACACACCAACTAAGACATTACATGGTGGAATCCCACAAGGGATGTTTGTTCTTCACCATTTCCTGATGTCTCAATAGACATCCTCTGTAGCAACACTTGTCAGGACGGTAAATGGACTGCATTTAAATATAGTGTTTTTTGAGACTACCAACCACTCAAGCACTTTTATAACAGCTTCTAATACATGGTCATACATTACTGGCTTTGAGGGTGGAGGACTTTGGACTTTGTTGGAGGCCCTCTCTATGCTTTGGCACCTGAGCCCAACCTTATGGCCCACAGTGCAAATTCAATGGCTGCACTGTGCATATATTTGGCATGATTATGCCAGTGTGATAAAATTTACTTTTGAAGGTGTGTTTCAAAATTGATGTTTTGGGGGGCGGCATGGCTCAGAGGTGGAGTGGCCGTCGAGCAACCAAATGGTCAATGGTTTGATCCTCACTTCCCTGGTGACCATGTTGAAGAGGCTCAGTATCTTGCTCTAGATACTGAGCCCCTAATTGCTCCTGATGGCCCTGCGACAGACTGTCAACTCATCCAGGGTGTACCTTGCCCCTCGCCCAATAGGCTCCAGCCCCCCGCAACCCTGAACAGAGGGAGAGTAGAAAATGGATGGATGGAACTGATGTTTTGAGAAAATCTCTTCTGATCTGTGTTGAAGGCGGCACGGTGGTGCAGTGGTTAGAACTGTCGCCTCACAGCAAGATGGTTCCAGGTTGGAGCCCCGGCTTGGGCATGGGGTCTTTCTGTGTGGAGTTTGCATGTTTTCCCTGTGCCTGCATGGGTTCTCTCCTGGTACTCCGGCTTCCTCCCACAATCCAAAGACATGCAAATGGAGACTTGACTGTAGGCGTGGCTATGAGTGTGAATGGTTGTCTGTCTATATGTGTTGGCCCAGTGATGGACTGGGGACCAGTCCAAGGTGTACACTGCCTCTTGCCCGAAGGCTGCTTGCTGGGATACACTCCAGCCCCCCCCCCCCCCCCCCGGCAACCCTTAACAGGATCAGCTGGGTGTAGTCATCATCATCTCATATATGAATAAAAAAATTTCAGAAATTGGCCATTCAATTGGCTTCAACATATAGTTACATGAGTTCTCTGTTCTATTTCTATTTGACATATACAAGGTTTCTCAATACAAACTTTGGTTGTGGCTCAGTCCAGACTGCTGCAATATTAAATGAATTTTTTTAAACAAGTTATGTACAAGAGCCTATGGCCTATGGCTCCTGAGCTAAAGGCCTGCTCTTGTACTGTCATGATGAGTGCCACTGTGCTGTCTTTATTTCCAGCATGTCACAGCCATTGGTAGGTCTTCTTTATATTAGCCCCCAACCTCAGTCTGGTGGTTGCCATGCCATGTAGGGGCTTGTCCGTCTGTGTCTGCAGCTCTCCCTCCTCACTCTCTTTGGGTTTCAGCTGTCTGAGGTATTCACTGCTGTAGACTTGTTGAAAAATTCCTACACTGCGCAGTTCATCCTTAGGGGCATCATCATGATGTACTCTTGGATTTTTTATGTTTTCTCCTAGACAGTGGCTCTGATACCCACTAGAACTAAACTGGTTCAGGTCATATTTACTAGGTCGATCTCAGTTTGTGCTAACTAATGATAAACCCTCGGAAACCACTGCAGTAACTTATGGTGTTCCACAAGGCTCTGTGCTTGGACCAATCCTCTTCACCCTTTATCTGCTTCCTCTCAGTCACATTATTAGGAAACACTCAATTTTCACTGTTATGCTGACGACACACAGCTGTACTTATCAATGCATCCACATGAAATAAATGAGCTGACTGAGGCCTGTCTAAAGGAGATAAAAACTTGGATAACCCATAAATTCCTTTTATAAAACTCTGATAAAACTGAAGTCATTGTCCTGGGCCAAAAACATCTTAGAGACACCCTATCTAATGAGATAGGTACCCTGGAAGGCATTACCTTAGCCCCCAGCACGACCGTAAGGAACCTAGAAGTTCTCTTCAATCAGGATCTGTCCTTTAATGCCAACATTAAGGAAATTTCTAGGACTGCTATCTTTCATTTATGCAACTTTGCTAAGATCAGAAACATCCTGTTTCAAAAGGATGCAGAAAAACTAGTCCATGCCTTTGTCACTTCCAGGCTGGATTACTGCAATTCCCTCCGATCAGGCTGCACCAGTAAGTCCCTAAAGACTCTCCAGCTGGTCCAAAATGCTGCTGCCCACGTGTTGACGAGAACGAGTAGAGGAGACCATGTCTCTCCTGTACTGGCTTCTCTGCAGTGGCTCCCTGTCAAATTTAGAATAGAATTCAAAATTCTCCTTCGAACATATAAAATCCTCAACCATCAGGCACCTTCATATTTGACAGAGCTCCTAGTTCCCTATTATCCAGCTCAAACCCTTCGCGCCCAGGATGCGGGATTACTGGTGATTCCTAGAGTTTCTAAAAGTAGACTGGGAGCCAGAGCCTTCAGCTATCAGGCTCCCCTCCTGTGAAACCGTCGCCCAGTTTCGGTCCGGGATGCAGACACCCTCTCGACGTTTAAGAGCAGACTTAAGACCTTCCTTTTTGATCAGGCTTATAGTTAGGGCTGCTTAGGCTGGCCCTTAAATATGCTGCTATAGGCTTAGGCTGCTGGAGGATCTCCCATGGTGCACTGGGCCTCTCTCTACTCCTCTCTGTCCTCCTATATTTGTCATACATAAATCATACTCATACGTATTACAAACTCGTCTTCTTCTCCAGAGCCTTCGGGCTCCCCTCATCCCATATCCTGGGTGCTGCTGGAGGAAGCTGCAGACCTGAAGAGGCTCAAGCTACCACCCATAGCTCCACCTGCTCACGTCCCTCTCTGTCCATCAGTCTCTTCCCTTCTCTCTCTCTTTATCTCTGTCCCACTCTTGCCTTCTGCATATCTATCTTACTCCATTATCTGTCTTTGTCTCTGCCCTGCTCTCCCGCTTTCTTTCCCCCCAACCGGTCAAAGCAGAAGGCCGTCCCCATTGAGCCTGGATCTGCTCGACATTCCTGCCTGTTAAAAGGAAGGTTTTTGTCGCCGCTGTCGCAGGATGTGCTTGCTCATGGAGAATTGTTGGGTGTAAATTCATTGAAGGAGTGTGGTACTTGACCCCTGCTCTACCTGTAAAGTGTCATGAGATAACTTTTGTTGTGATTTGGCGTTGTATAAATAAAATTGACTTGACTTGACTTGACTAGTTGTTGTCCTCCCTCTTTCCACTTAGTGTACAGCCTCAGCCTCATGCTTCCTGGTCTTGATATCTGTGGCTTCTATCTCCTCCTTTTGCCAGCTTATGATCCCAGTGGCGTATCTGATGACCGGCAACACATACATGTTGATGGCTTGGACCTTGTTCTTACCGTTCAGCGGACATCTCAGTACTTGTTGTACTTTAGTACGTGTCGTACTTTCTGGAGGTATTTTGTAGTGTTTGACTTCCTCGCTGCCTCCTTGTGGTTTCCACTGGCCTGTGGGATCCCAAGATACCTGTAGCTGCTCTTGATGTCACCTATATTTCCTTCTGGTAGGTGGACCCCTTCAGTTCTAATCATCTTGCCTCTCCTTGATACCATCCAGTCACATTTGTCCAATCCGAATGATATCCTATGTCGTTGCTGGTGGTCGATCCTGGTGGTGTGGATCAGTGTGTCATTTTATCACTCATTTCTGGCGTACAGCTTGATGTCATCCATGTAGAGCAGGTGTTGCTCCGCTTCGGACTCAGTATCCGGAACCATATCGTTTATTGTCTGAACTGACACCACTGGACAGGCTGCCAAACAGAATCTGCTGTCTCTCCACCTTCCCGACCAGCTCGCACGCCGTGAACCTCTTTTTTATTGACAGAGTTTTGCGAGCACCGACAGAGCCTATTTAAACAAATTTGCGCATTTACAAGTGGGCGTAACGGGGGAAGGCCCGGTCGCTCCGACATCTGCGCTCAATTCCACACTGATTGGGATGTATCAAGGAAACGTACGTGGATTCCAGCGCTCGCACACATTGATACATCCGAATATTTTTGTGCGTACGCAACTTTCACGATTCTTGCGACCGCAGTTTTTTAGTATGAGATCCACGCAGGTATTGATACATGAGGCCCCAGGTCTGGGCGCAGGTTGGTCACTGCAATTTCGGGTTGGAATGTGAGCCTCTGACTGAGGTCAACATTTTCCAATCCCAGGCTGTGTTCAGTGGCCCAACTCTGGAGGAGATGACTTTGATGACCCCTTCCCAGATGAACATTGTTTTCTGTTGGAAGGTGGACCGGGCATTTAGAGGCATGGCATTGGTGGATACCCTCTTCTTCTCAAGTTCGGCAGCCAAGCACTTCAGCACTTGGTTGTGGCACCAGGTGTATCTTCCTTGAGTCAGACTGGTCCTGCAACCCTCCAAAATGTGTTTGAGGCTTGCCAGGGCTGCTCACTGTAGACAGGCTGGTTCCTCTCCATACTAGAGATTTAGGTCTGTTGGTGATTTGCCTCTTCTACACACCTTCCCACTTCATCCAGCAGTCTTGCTGAGCTTGGGAGACTGCTTTGCACACCTGGCTCCTTCCTCCACTTCCTCCACTACCATGTGCCACCATTTGGTTTGAGTAGCCTTTTGCCATGTGGGTGTTCTTACTTCCAAACCAAGGCTATGCTATGCTATGCTATGTTCGACATGCCCCACTATATCCAAGTACCTAAGGGCAATCTTTCCAGCTGTGACTGCTGCAGATGGCTTCCATTTCCTCCCCATTGCAGGGTTGGAGCAGCACCTCTGACAAATGGATCCCGGGATTCAGTGAGAGTCATTTCCAGCCTTGATTTTGCACATTTGTACTCCTCCACCCAGCTCGAGATTGGTAGGTAGTGGGCTCCATTGCCATACTGGCCAATGCTGCCAAGGCATCTTGACAGTCCAAGCCACTTCCTCACTTGTACATTTACCAGCCTCTCCAGTCAAATGGCATGGGATAGAGTGACTTCATAGATGGCAATTGGAGTATGCGGAGAGAACCCACGCAGACACGGGGAGAACATGCAAACTTCACACAGAAAGACCCTGTGCCCGAGCCAGGACTCGAACCCGGAACCTTCTTGCTGTGAGGCAACAGTGCTAACCACTGCACCACCGTGCAGCCTTCCATCCAGCCATCGTCATCTTCCGCTTATTCCTACACATTAAGGGTCGCGGGGGGGCTGGAGCCTATCCCAGCGTCAATGGGCGAGAGGCGGGGTACACCCTGGACAGGTCGCCAGTCCATCGCAGGGCCAACATAGAGAGACGAACAACCATTCACACTAACATTCATACCTACGGTCAATTTAGAGAATCCAATCAGCCTAGTCACCAATTGCATGTTTTTGGACGGTGGGAAGAAGCCGGAGTACCCGGAGAGAACTCACGCAGGCACGGGGAGAACATGCAAACTCCACACAGAAAGACCCTGTACCCGAGCCAGGACTCGAACCCAGAACCTTCTTGCTGTGAGGCAACAGTGCTAACCACTGCACCACCGTGCAGCCTTATTATTTTATTTATTTATTTATTTATTCATTTACAATATGTCTGGGTCTGGATGATACGTCTGTTGGGTCTGGATCCAGACCACGATCCGCCTATTGGCGGTATTATAATATTGAAACAAAAACTAACCTACCTTATTATTATTATTATTATTAGGGCATGAGCCAGAAGGTACTTCTGGCGAAGACCCTATTATGTTTGCTCGGCAGAGCAACACATTAGCAGCACTAAAAACACTAAAAACACACACTAAACAGTGTCCCAGGCCCCCCCAACACCCATGAGGCAACTGGGCCAGACGGCCCGGAGCCAGTTTTCACATACACACCCATTCAAAACCTGGTATTATACTGTTCTTGCTCTCAATGAGTGCGCGCTATATGCGCATAATGCGCATAACGCGCATAATCTAATTTGACCCCCTGAACATGCATGAAATTCGCTGAAATTCGGCACAATCGTTCGGTATGTCTCAACATTCACTAATCAAAAACAAAAACGCCACTAAAGTCTATAGCGCCACCTAGGGAGCCACACAAAAAAAAGATAATTTTTTTTAATTTCGCGCGCTATAACTCCTCACACAAAACTCCCACAAACATGGGACCAACACCGTTGGACTCGTCTCATCAAGACGAACAATTCTTACACTCTGACCCCTCACCTATCTCCAACAGAATGTCCACAAATTGGACAAAACTGTCAAAATCAGGACTTTTTTTACTCCCCGAACAAAATCTATGTCCTCCTAAACCCTAAATGCCAGGGCTTCCAAACTTTCACACATTACTCTCCCAACTGTGCTGATTAAAAGTTCAGTAAGAATAATATACTACGCGCTCGGTTCCCATTTTATAAGCCGTCAAAGTCGGGGAGACACGTTTCACGCTTACAATGGAAGTCAATGGGGAGGCCGTGTCCTCTCATGGTACATACTCTCGTACAAATGCTTCTCACGTCTATACCATACATCGCACAGCTTTTAAAAACATATCACTGTATTCCTGACAAAAATCCCTACAAAAATATGGTATTTTGTGTTACTTTCGACCACCGTAAGCCGAGTTATTCAGCTTTTACACACTACATTTCTCTTAATCCTCCACTCTCTCCACTCTAGCACAGTTCAGACACAGTGCAGCGGGGGAGGGGTTCTTAATGGGCCAGCTGGCAGCTCTGCTCTCAGCTCTGCTCTCAGCTCTGCCAGAGATGGCAGAGATTTGTTTACTGTAGTCATGGAAACCACAATTGGCGCTTCTCTGCCCTCATGTACATACTCTCAAACAAACACTTGTAGCTTCTAAACTAAAACACTCACACCTTCAGAAAACACACCATTGAATTCCTGAGAAAAAACTCTACGAACTGATGTCTTTACATTACACTTTTGACCAACATATGCAGAGTTATGACTGTGTTTGTCAGTAAAACTGCCAAATCCTCCTCTGCTCTCCACTCTGACACAGATGGCAGAGAGCGAGCAGAGAAGGGAGGGGCTCTTAAATGGCCGGCTCTCAGCTCTGCAGTCACACTGTGCAGCGAACTGAGGCTCGTATCTCCTAAACTACAAGGCCTAGGGATTTGCCGATTACACCGTTGGATTCGGGCCGGTGTCGGCCGCGCGGGGGCTCAGGCCCTAACAACGCTGCTTGCAGCTTTAATTATTATTATTATTATTACTAGCATTTATTTAACTGTGTGTCTGGGTCTGGAGGTGACGTCTTTTGGGTCCGGATCTGGACCGCTATCCGCCTATTGGCAACCGCTGCTCTAGATGATCTTCCCAATCTTGTCCAGCTTTTTTTCCACGCATCCTTTCAGACATTCTGGCAGGATTTAGGCCACAAAATTCGAGGCTGTCGTCCGTTCATTTTCCTCTCTATTGCTGTCTGTGGCTGAGTAGGCTCTGGACTCATTTTCATTGGTGAATCCCTCCTTGGTTGAGCTTTTTCTGAGGTTCTGATGCCCTGTAGACAGTGGTGAATATCCTGCCATTGGGTTTCAATTGTCTGACTTGCCCTACCTCTGAGGAAGTAGTGGTCAATGCGAGGCCCCTTGCTACACTCTCTCAGGCACTTTTTCCTGCCCTACTGTACCCTTCTCTGATGTTATCTTTTTCCAGCCACAGATGCAGCTTTATAGCTTGTGTCTTGCCAGTGCTGTTGCTCCTTCAACTACCACGCTGATCATTTGATTCGCTGTCATTTCCCTTGCAAGTTTCGTTACTGCCCGTGAGTCATCTTCCTCTCCCACTCTCGCAGATTCAAGGGGTGTTTTTCCTTTAGAACTTTTCAAAGCAAATAGTTGGGTGGATCCAGATCACTGTGTTGTGAAAGGATCCTGCCAATGTGGGTTGCTAGCCCATGGACTGGATGTTTTAGGTCCCAACATATCAGCACAACAATTGATCAGAGATGTCCTCTCGTGTGAGGTGGAATCTGGTGCCGGTCGTGGGGTTCCATCAGCATCAGAGATAAGGTGAGAAGCTCAGTCAGTCAGGAGGGATTCAGAGTAGAGCCGCTGCTCCTCCATGTTGAGAGGAGTCAGTTGAGGTGGTTCGGGCATCTGGTGAGGATGCTTCCAGGACACCTCCCTTGGGAGGTTTTCTAGGCATGTCCGACCAGGAGGAGGCCTCGGGCCGACCCAGGACACGCTGGAGGGATTATATCTCTTGGCTGGCCTGGGAACGCCTCATGATTCTCCCAGAAGAGATGTTGGAAGTAACTGGGGAAAGGACAGTCTATACTCGGTACTGTCTTTGTACTTCGCCTCCATGCTGGAAACAGTCGCCCCCAATAACATTACTGTTCAGATGCATGGCACACCACCTCCTCACAATGGTAGTCTATGGGGTGTTAAATGACATATAGAAACCTTTAACGGTGTTAACATGCAACATAAAAATCCTTACAACTTTAGATGAGACAATGCACATAGTTCCCTTTTAATAGCCTATTTTTATGCCATTCAATGAAAAGTTTTTGAAATCACACTGAAGTTGCTGAAATGCTTCCAATGTAAATGTGTTTGCATGCTCTTCTGAATCAGGAATTTTTCATGGAAAAAAATTACATTCTTATTTTCTTATCCTATCACCTTCATTTCTTTCCTTCGCTGCCTTCTTCAACCACCTTGTATCTTGGCAACTGTAGGGAGAACCAGGTTTCCCAGGCACTCCTGGGTTAAAGGTAAAGTACAGAGCAGTACATTCAGCAGTTATTAAATGTTTAATACAAGAGTAATGAGTCACAACTGTATTTCTTCCACTGTAAAGGGCCTGCCTGGCACCCCAGGTATTCCTGGCAAACGGGGCTACAGGGTAGGCCTGGCATGTAATGAGCACCCCAACTGTTGTAACTGTGCTTCTGGATGTCTGTAAAAACAATGCATCAAATTACCATTTGTGTTTGTTCAAATAAGTTTTAACACCATCATCTTGAAGTCTCTGTGTTGTGAGTTTTTTTTTTTCTTTTTTCAGTGAGCATTTTTTTTGGAGTGGAATTTCATCAGTTGATGGTTTAATTAACTCTGAATGATTGAATGGCATGGCCATAGTATTTGTTCATCACTTTTAACACTCCTACTTTTAATTCAGAATCAAAGAAAAGACTGCCCAAAACATGTGCTATGATTTGTGAGACTATAAATGAAGGAATGCTCAAGTTCATTTCCTTATTGATTTTAACTCTCAGTTTTCATTGCAACAGTTGCTTGGTTGTCATGACGATTTCTCAGATTTCCTTCATATGTCCCCTTGTTTATGGGGAGAAGGATGGAAAGGCTCAAAACCAGAACTGATGATGATAATCCCATCCAGATTTAATATATGAATTGACTGCAAGTATGGACCACAGAGAGCAGTGGACCTACTGGTTAAGCTGGTCCTAATACCTCCAGTAGTTAGTACACATCAGGACCCAGTCAAGACCTTAAAATCTCTGCTGGTAAACTACAAATACACAACCCCCAGAGGAAGATAAGATGCTTGTCCATCACATCAGCTTGTCTTTGTCTTGTCTGTTTAAATGTGGATATCTATCCATCCATCCAGTCCATGTATCATCAATCGTTCATCCCATTTGGGGATGGGCCTGAAACCTATTACCAGTGGGTTGTGACAATTTTAAAGATAATAAAAAAAAAACAGTTACACCAAATACATAAAAACGTGAAATAATTAGAAGGCCCAACACTGCTGTTTTCCATTGAAGATGTCAGTACAGGGGCTTGGGGTCAATAACAGTGGTTAGTACTGTTGCCTCAAAGCAAGAAGGTGGGTACTCCAGCTTCCTCCCACAGTCAAAAGACATGCAAGAGGGAACTATGCTAATCGGACACTCTAAAGTGACCATAGGTTGTATGAGTGAATGTGTGCCAGCCTATATGTGTTGGCCCTGCGATGGACTGGCGACAAATCCAGGATGTAACCCTTCTCACCTGAAGGGTGCAGGGAAGACTCCACCCCCCCCCACCCCCACAACCCTTAACATGATAAGCGGTAGAAAATGGATGGATGAATGGATGTCAGTGCAGTTGCAGCAGGCCATGTTATTATGAGGATTAACTCCCACAAGGTTTTACAATGATGCAATGGAAAAAAACTTGGTTTAAAAGTGAGTTGAGCAACAACAACAAAAAAACTAGCGAAAAAGCAGCAAGCATACTTCAATATCCATTATTTTATTATTTAAGATTCCATGAATTGATTTAAAGTTGATACATTTATCACAGTTATATTTAGAGTATCTCATTGTTAGACCCTATTCACATATTTTATGAAAATGTTTCGTGAATATGTATCACATTTTCCAGACAATATATGATCAGTATTATGATTATACACCTGTGCATGAGTCTGAGGTGTCAGTAAGTGGGGTCTTTGAGTCCCATGAGGGTTATCAATAATTTACATTTTAAAAACACTGATATACAGTACAGTATTCACATTATTGCTTTTTCATGTTGGTTTTTTGTCAGAATTTTTTCATGATTGATGTTATCTCGTTAACACTTAAAAGGGTACAAAGTTAGAGCAGTGATATTTTGTACTGCCTACTGTGTACTGTACACTCACAATATAAGAGCAATAGGTCAAGACATAAATTGATTGGCATATTGTTGTCTTCTTAAAATAATGTGCATAATACATAACACACAATAATACATATAATGTTACAGCATAATATCTAAACCTAACCTGTTACCCTAACAGCACTTTACTCGCCTAATCCTTTAATTAATCAGTCAGCCAGTAATATGGAAAGTACCTTTAAAAAAATGTAAAAAAATAAGATAGGTGAAGGAGGACGCATACTGAAGTCCTCAGTGCTCCTAAGAACCGCAGGTGGGGTGGAGCAACAACCAGGACACGCTTGGTAGGGTGATCTGACAATTTACATGTAAAATCAGGTGGTAAAAGGCTAAATGGGTTTAAAAAAATAAAATACTTAATTCAGAATGTAATCTGTATGTGCGGCAGGGAGAGAAGGGAGACTTCAGTACTGCAGCCCTGGGAATTAAAGGAGAACCAGGCTCACCAGGAATGCCAGGCCTAGAGGGACCCAAGGTAATAAGCAGATTGGTTTGTGGTTGATCACATAAATTGCAACACAAGTACAATCATTATATGATACCTCTCTTACAGGGTGACAAAGGCAACCAGGGAGAAAAGGTGGGATCAGAGAATATTTTGATGGGGCTGGAAAAAAAAAATTTGAATGAGAGGATGAATTTTCAAAATTAATGGATGTGTATGTGTCATACCTTTATCCATTAGGGGGAAGCAGGCCCTGAGGGCCCAACTGGACCAAGAGTAAGTCATGACTAGAAGGTTTATAAAAATGTTGCAAAGATTGGTACATCCTTCACTGTCCAATTCCTTGTCAATTTAATAATGTCAGTATTTCACCTTATTTTTTAGGGCCACCCAGGCCCAACTGGTGAGCCAGGAAAGGCTGAAATCCACAACAATGAAAATGTATGCTACTCTCATTTAGACATCTTAGACATAAGAAGGCTAAGGAATAAAATCTGAATAATTGAATATTCTTCCTCCTCAGGATATTCGCAATATACCTATGATGGTAAGCACTTTCAAGGCTTTACCTTGACATGTGAAGACAATTTTTAAAGATCCTGTTACACGGTGTCCACTAATACTTGTAGGGCCCACCTGGATTACCTGGACCTCCAGGGCCCCCTGGGTTTACTGGTGCCAAGGTAAGGCAAATATATATTAGAATATATGAAAGAAGATCCACAATTCCAAAACTAAAATAATGTGGGTTATAATGCAAAACTGGATTTGGTTGGTCCTGCTGCAAAACAGCTTTCGAAAATAATTAAGGCTGACTGTTACTGTGACATTTCATATTATTATTGAATTAAGTTTAATGAATTATTAATTTGTCATTCATGAATGTTTTTAATGTTTAAAGTGTTACGAAGCTTCAATTTCTTAATTGTCCTATATAATGGCATTTGTTAATAGGAATAAGAATAATAATACTTAATTAAAGCTGCAAGCAGCGTTGTTAGGGCCTGAGCCCCCGCGCGGCCTATGGCCGCGTCCTTGACACCGGCCCGAATCCAACGGTGTAATCGGCAAATCCCTAGGCCTTGTAGTTTAGGAGATACAAGCCTCAGTTCGCTGCACAGTGTGACTGCAGAGCTGAGAGCCGGCCATTTAAGAGCCCCTCCCTTCTCTGCTCGCTCTCTGCCATCTGTGTCAGAGTGGAGAGCAGAGGAGGATTTGGCAGTTTTACTGACAAACACAGTCATAACTCTGCATATGTTGGTCAAAAGTGTAATGTAAAGACATCAGTTCGTAGAGTTTTTTCTCAGGAATTCAATGGTGTGTTTTCTGAAGGTGTGAGTGTTTTAGTTTAGAAGCTACAAGTGTTTGTTTGAGAGTATGTACATGAGGGCAGAGAAGCGCCAATTGTGGTTTCCATGACTACAGTAAACAAATCTCTGCCATCTCTGGCAGAGCTGAGAGCAGAGCTGCCAGCTGGCCCATTAAGAACCCCTCCCCCGCTGCACTGTGTCTGAACTGTGCTAGAGTGGAGAGAGTGGAGGATTAAGAGAAATGTAGTGGGTAAAAGCTGAATAACTCGGCTTACGTTGGTCGAAAGTAACACAAAATACCATATTTTTGTAGGGATTTTTGTCAGGAATACAGTGATATGTTTTTAAAAGCTGTGCGATGTATGGTATAGACGTGAGAAGCATTTGTTCGAGAGTATGTACCATGAGAGGACACGGCCTCCCCATTGACTTCCATTGTAAGCGTGAAACGTGTCTCCCCGACTTTGACGGCTTATAAAATGGGAACCGAGCGCGTAGTATATTATTCTTACTGAACTTTTAATCAGCACAGTTGGGAGAGTAATGTGTGAAAGTTTGGAAGCCCTGGCATTTAGGGTTTAGGAGGACATAGATTTTGTTCGGGGAGTAAAAAAAGTCCTGATTTTGACAGTTTTGTCCAATTTGTGGACATTCTGTTGGAGATAGGTGAGGGGTCAGAGTGTAAGAATTGTTCGTCTTGATGAGACGAGTCCAACGGTGTTGGTCCCATGTTTGTGGGAGTTTTGTGTGAGGAGTTATAGCGCGCGAAATTAAAAAAAATTATCTTTTTTTTGTGTGGCTCCCTAGGTGGCGCTATAGACTTTAGTGGCGTTTTTGTTTTTGATTAGTGAATGTTGAGACATACCGAACGATTGTGCCGAATTTCAGCGAATTTCATGCATGTTCAGGGGGTCAAATTAGATTATGCGCGTTATGCGCATTATGCGCATATAGCGCGCACTCATTGAGAGCAAGAACAGTATAATACCAGGTTTTGAATGGGTGTGTATGTGAAAACTGGCTCCGGGCCGTCTGGCCCAGTTGCCTCATGGGTGTTGGGGGGGCCTGGGACACTGTTTAGTGTGTGTTTTTAGTGTTTTTAGTGCTGCTAATGTGTTGCTCTGCCGAGCAAACATAATAGGGTCTTCGCCAGAAGTACCTTCTGGCTCAGGCCCTAATTAATCCCACACAGGGGGAATTTAAATAGGTTCTAGCTGATGATGGGCTGTTGGACATCTTAATCCCATGGTGTCTTGCCGATACTCCACAATTTTGCAATGAATCATGTGACATAAAAACAATTTACATACAGTTGAAAAGCAAAGTTCCATTTTTGCCTCTGGATAATCCTCTTTTGGTGCCTTCTCAGGGAGAAGTTGGCCTACCAGGTCCCCCAGGACTTGATGGGGAGAAGGTAAGACAGTATCAAATATTTGTAGATTCAATGAATTTGTATGTAGTGAAAGCATTCTCATTTTGAGGGAATGTTTTGGAATAAAATTAAGAGAGATTTGATGTAAAAATGTATTTTCAGTGTTGTATTATGTTACAATAAGTGAGATAGTGAGCTCTCGTTCTTTCAGGGACCCAGAGGGAGGCCTGGAGAACCTGGTCCCCCGGGTCCTGAAGGTTTAAGAGGAGAGGCCGGTGTTATGGGGTTCCCAGGACCCAAAGGAGACATGGGTCCACCTGGTTCACCTGTGAGTAACTTTTAACCACAGACCCAGCCATATCACACCACTCCCTTGGGATACTTGTCCAAAGCCTCAGTTTCACATCTGTCATCAACCAGAAGGAAGGCCTCGGTCTCCAAGCTGCTCTTTTATTATCAAATTAGAGACTTGATAACTTGAAAGAGATCCCGGATATTACACTAACTTAATGCTTAATTGCACAGTGTATGGAAACCAAATATTTTCCCATACTAAGGCCAGCTGCATTTGGCTTGGATTTACACTGAAAACGCATAATGTTATGACTTTACGTTAAACATGTTTAACAACACTTACTTTTGCTTTTACATCTATTTTCTTGTTTGATCTTATGAGGTATCTGGCTACTGTATATCCATACAGCCATGAAAACGGGTGATTATAAGATTATAAAAGGTAAAAATCAAAAAAGAATTGATGTTACGTTTATAAAAGTAAACCAACAACGCTGAATTTTAACAGCTTAGAAATTGAATGAATTGAAAAATTCCTCCAAAAGCATTACTTTGGGGAACTTTCAAAATATGTTACTGTTACCCATTTTGACTCAAACAATTCATTGGTGGATAAACTTATGAGGACAAAGACCATTTGAATGTCAGTAGATGTAGTTTGGATACTGTGAACAAACACGTCATTAAAGTCCCCTCACAAACCGTTCAAAAATACAGATTTCACTAAATAGTCCTTCTGCTCCGTTTTTAACATTTGTTTTTGTAAATTATTAGATAAACTGATCCTCTGACCCCAGTCCTTTTTTTACAACATCGATTCTAATGTTAAAGTATATTTAGCAGTCACCAAATTGAAATGTTCAACCATCATGATCATGATGAAGTGCCTATCTCCCCCTTCTCATTCTATAGGGTTTAGATGGACCCACAGGTGAAAAGGGCACTGCAGGGGCCCCTGGTCCAATTGGATTACCTGGCTCAATGGTACGCAATGGTTCCCCCTCATCCTCTGCATCTTTGTGAATGCAGCTGTTGAAGGGCATGGAGTAGTTATGCCATGTACTGTGAAACATTTTTTTTGTCTTATTTCATGTGTAAATTACTTCTATTATAACAATAACAATATATTATTATTATTATTATCCTCAGGGGGCGAAAGGTGACCCTGGAGAAGGGGGACGGTCAGACATGGTAAGGATGTGTCATTAAAACATAACATTATTCAGAGCCAAACGTGCCAATCAGACAGTGTTTCAGGAGAACAATGTACCCAGTCAAACCTGCTGCTTTTGTGTCTGTATTTAGATCCATGGTCCACCAGGGCCCCCAGGACCTCCAGGACCTGTTGGTCCAGCAGTGAGTAAAATAATGTCTCACTGTCAATACTGGTGCAGCAAAATTTTTTCATTGATTACTGACCCTAAAATATCAAGCCGGAGTCTAGGAGTAACACACACATTGGCATGCTTTTTTACTGAAGTTGACTGGATGTTATGACCTCTGACATGAATTCAAGGGATTGGGGGTAATCATGTTGGTATTAAGTTATGATGAATAATTACATTCTATCATTTGCTTACCGTTACTTGTGCAAGTTTACTTGCAGAATTACTTAAATACACAAAGCATGATCAAATTTATCAGGTTTGTCCCCAAGGTGAAAACTTTAATACATTTATTTGAGTTTCACACAAATTTCTTACCAGATATTTCAGCTCATAAAACCATATGTTATATATACATCATTTGCATCACATTGTTTGTGTCGGTGCAGAGCCTAAATTTTTACCTTTACATTGATTTTAATCACCTTTTATAGAAAATGTACTTCAAGTTTGGTCTTAAACATTTTTTTCTTAATGCCTTCCCTTATGGTTCTGCTAAAATATACCATGCTGTGATATGCACTGCGAGTAAGATGTAATCCGCATGAATTATATCAAGAATTCAACAATTCTTGTTTTTTTTTTATTATTTTATCATTTAGGGATCTCAAGGACCATTAGGACCGAAGGTGAGATTTTTTTGTTGTTTTTTTTTTACACACACACACACGTATAGATTGATAGATAGAGATAGATAATCTTCCCCATTGTTGTTGAACAGGCAAGGCAAGGCAATTTTATTTGTACAGCCCGTTTTCACAAACAGTTTGTCTCAAAGGGCTTTACATGGTGTCATGACTCGGCTCAGGAGCCATGACAAAAAAAAGGGGAGCGACACAGCAGTTTATAAAGAAATGGATAAGTTTACTTAAAAGCAAGGATGACTAAAAATACTCAATACAGGTATGAGGTGTGTCGTCAGTGGTGTATGTATGTGACATGGTGGGGAGAGTGTTGTATGGTGTGAACATAAAATGCAAAGATGGCCGAAGCCAACCAAACCAAAAGGTGCCGGGCACGTGGAGGAAGAGAGAAAACGGCCTGATCAGCCAGCCTTTTATACCCCTGGGAGCACTGGCCAGGTGCTCCCAGTTGGACTAATTGGCCCCTCCTCCTGAGGCCTGCAGGGAAACAAACAGAACATCAGACATGGGGAAAAACAGCATAAGCAGACCCAGTAAGGCAGGAGGCCGTCACACCCCCCTCCATAGGAACGAGGTTCCAACCCCGGAATCAAAATCACCCAATCAAATTACTAACGCATCCCATTTTAGATTTACATATATAAAAACTCAAGTTATATTGTCAACTGTCACAAATTACATGTTACATGGCTGACCTGTCTACTGTTACTAGACCGACACAATACTTGCCACCTGCTCCTGCTTCACCTTTGCCATCCTACTTTCTTCCTCAGCAACCTGGTACCTGGGAAGCGAATTAAGAGGGAAAAAGGGGAGGCAAGGAAGCAGACAAATGGATAACAGGCACAGGATTATCCACACAGGCGACTATTGATGATAAGGAGCTCGAGACAAAGCATCCGCCACAACATTATCTGAGCCTTTAATGTAGCGGATATCCAACCAATATGACTGCAGCAATAGCAACCACCGTATCAGTCGTTGGTTCGGACACTGCAGAGAGTTAAGAAAGGCCAAGGGAGTGTGGTCGGTGTAGACCACCACAGGTACAACACCAGAACCCACATAAATATGAAAATATTGCCCATATCAGAGCAAGTGCATCCTTTTCTCTTGTGGAGTAGTTTAACTGATACGAGTTGAATTTCCGTGAGAAGAAGCTTACAGGTTTTTCTAACCCAAAGTCATCAATCTGCAGAAGGACAGCACCCGCCCCCACATGACTGGCATCCACCTGAAGGGAAAATGGTCGGTCAAACCGTGGGACTACCAAAACTGGGGCGCTGCACAACAGGGCCTTCACCCTCTCAAAAACCTGTTGTAAAACAGGGGTCCACACAAAAGTAGCCTTTCCTTTTATCAAATCAGTAAGGGGTGCTACCACTTCAGAAAAATTCCTGCAAAAACTCCTGTAGTATCCCACTAGGCCAAGGAAACATGAGTTCCTTCTTTGTGGCTGGCGGAGGATACTGCTCAACAGCTCTGATTTTTTCCTGTACTGGCCTAACTGTACCCTGCCTAACCACTCGACCCAGATAGGTCACTGTCGCCCTCGCAAACTCACACTTAGCGAGGTTGATGGTGAGCTGGGCCTCAGTCAAGCGGGTGAACAGCATCTGGATGTGCTCCTCACTGGGAACCACCTGCTCAAACAAGCCCTTCAAAGACGGATCAGCTCACTGTTCCGCTTTCAGGTCTTCCAATGGGACTGAAGAAACCGCAGGAGGGGGCGGCGGTGGAACATCTGCCCAAACGCGCCCTCCTGCCACACCATTACCCAGAATCAATGTGATGCCCCTGATAGGCAGTGCCGGACGCACACCAACAACAACTTGGCCCTGGAACAAGTCAGAGTACAGCATAACATTGTGCAAAGGGACCTGCAAAGCTTTCATACCCATTCCTAGCACAGGAATGGAGCACCCAGTATCACTTTCCTCTGAAATAGGCAATGCTGAAGCTTGAATGAAAGAGTCGAAAGCAGCGGTATCACATAGTATCCGAACAGGCACCTTCACCTCACTTCCCACAAGAGAGACAAAACCCTCCAACACAAAAGGCGAAAATTAATCCAGTTCACCAGACAACACATCTTCCTGCATCCCATCACCTACTACCCCCACAGGTGACCTGTTTGACATAGACATGCACACTTTGCTTGCCCCACCATACCAGTTGGTCTAGCCTTAGACTTAAAAGCATAACAATCTGCCTTCCAATGCCCCTTTTTATGGCAAAAGTTACAGACCTTATCAGAACTCTGCATGCTACGCTCCCTCACGTCAGGTTTAAATGACTGGGTAGGAAAATACACACCACCTGAAACTTCCCCAAATCCAGTACTACGAGCACGCAAACCACCAAAATTATGCCTATGCGTCAGCACATAGTCACCTGCTAAAGCAGCCACTTAGGCAGCAGTTTTTACCTTTTGGTCACTTACATATGTAGCAATACTTTCAGGGATGGAATTCTTAGACTGCTCCAAGGTCCAGGGAAACAAATAGAACATCAGACATGGGGAAAAACAACATAAGCAGACCCAGTAAGGCAGGAGGCCCTCACAATGGCATCATAACAACATCCTCTGCCCTTAGACCCTCACATCGACTGAGGAAAAACTCCATAGAAAACCCTTTTAACAGGGAAAAATCTGAGAAACCTCAGGGTGAGCAACAGAGGAGGGATCCCTCACCCAGGACGGACAGACGTGCAGTAGATGTTGTTACAGAGAAGAAAACAGTTTACAATACAAAATGCGGAAAACATGGAAATGTTAATAACAGTTGAAGAAGGAAGCTTCTGGTAGGGGAGGCAGGGAGAGCAAGCCAGCTTGATGGGGGACTGGATGGCAGACTGGTTCATGGGAGGGGAGCGCAGGCTGGTATAACAGCAGGGGATAAAAAAAAAGGGGGGTGGGGGGGCGATGCAGGCGGTGGTTGGAGCAGAGAGATGGAGCTGTGGTGGATCTGTGGAAACAGAGAGACTGCGAGACACCAAGGCCAAACTACAAAGTGCGGGGAGGAGAGAGGAGAGGAGAGGGGGAGAGAGGAGAGGGCTCTCTGTAACCAGATGTGTCCCCCAGCAGTCTAAGCCTATAGCAGCATAGCTATCAATGGTTCAGAGCTACCTGAACCAGTCCTAACTGAAAGCTCTGTCATAAAGGAAAGTCTTGAGCCTGGACTTAAAAGTAGTCAGAGTGTCTGCCTCTCTGACCCATGGAGAGAGCTGGTTCCACAGTATAGGAGCCCGGAGGCTCTACCTCCCAGTCTGTTTTTAGAAATACTGGGAATAGTGATTCCCAGTATTTCTAAAAACAGACCGATAGAAAGACCTGCATTCTGGGAGCGGAGTGCTCTGGTAGGACAGTAGGGACTAATGAGTTCTTTCAAATAGGATGGGGCTTTATCATTGAGAGCCTTATAAGTCAGCAGAAGGATTTTGAAGTTGATTCTAGATCGTACAGGAAGCCAGTGGAGAGAAGCTAAAATGGGAGAGAGGTGTTCTCTCTTCTTAACTCCTGTCAGAATCCTCGCTGCAGTGTTCTGGACTAGCTGGAGACTCTTTAGAGAGTATTTAGGACATCCTGACAAGAGAGAGTTGCAGTAGTCCAGCCTAGAAGTGATAAATTCATGCACCAATTTCTCAGCATCACTCTGGGAAAGGATATTCCTAATCTTAGCGATACTGTGCAGATGGAAGAAGGCGGTCCTAGTCACATGCTTTATGTGGGCGCTTAAGGAAAGGTCCTGGTCAAAAATGACTCCAAGGTTCCTTGCAGTTATACTCAGGGTCAGGGTGATGCCATCTAGAGTGGTGATCCGATTTGAGAGTGTGTCACTGAGGTGTTAAGGTCCAAACACGATGACCTCAGTTTTATCTGAATTTAGCAGTAAGAAGTTGAACAGCTGCTCATCACTTGATTTTTCTACATTTACATTTCATAGATGCTTAGTAGTATAAATGTTCAAGGATGTGATGAAATCTTACCTCGTCTCTCAGGGAGAACCAGGCCAAGGCATCAGAGGAGAAAAAGGAGCAACAGGTCAGAAGGGTGACAAGGGAGACAGAGGTCATCTTGGACTTCCTGTAAGTCAAAAGAATTCTCTCTTCTCTAAAGTTTAAAAGTAAAATATCTAGCTCATCAAGTAAACACAGTTTTATTAATTTTAATCTGCATACAGGTTCATAGTGTAATTTCTAAAAAGAAAAAAAATCACATTGCATAAACAGTATTTAAGATGTCTGTCACTGGGTGTTTTCATGGCAGAAGATTTCCTGTTATAATGTTGCATGGAAGGGTGACATCAGATGTCTAGTTTTTGTGTTGTTATTATTGGCCTTTCAATTATGTTATATACATATTTGGGCTGTTTCATATTTTGATGCTTTCAATTGGCAAAATGGTGTCTTTGGGTCTTGTTTCTCTGTACTCATTCAAAAATCATTTACATTACATAAATGCAGTTGCTCCTGGGTAAAAAAATCTATTCTACAATGTTTTTTATGCTTTTTAATTACGAATCCTTAGATTTCTGTGGCAACAGTTGGAATTAATGATTCTAAATCAAGATTCAGATTTGTAAAACAAGTTGGAATATAAGGTTATGAGGTTTTCACCTGATAGATATGTGTCACATAAATTGCACAGGAAATCTTTTTAGGCAAATCTATGGATCATGTTGTGTGCTGTACTATATTGTTTAATACAACATTGAGGTGGTGTGTGTGGAGTACAAACATAAAAAACAATGATATAATTGCAACAGACAGAAATAGAACAAAACATGATAGAAAAAATGCACCCAATTCAAATACTTTAGTTCTATTTTCTTCTGTTTTGACAGGAAGTTCACTATATTCTCAACAAGACTTGAATTGAACTTGCAACTTTTGAGAATGCCCTGGTGGAATGAGAACACTGTGAGCAGTTTAGTAGAACAATTATGAAACATTGTTCTGATTGCTGATTAGCATTAGCAATATAACTTTGTGAGTGACAAGGCTTTGTGGGACAGGACAGCAAAGAAGAAGCTTCATTTGTACAGTAACACATCCCGTGATGTGTAATATCTGAAGTTAGAAGAATTTTTCAGATTAGCTCAGCCCTTCTAAAATAAAGGAAGACAAATCTATGAACGTGAATAGGACAAAATTTCATTTTTTGACAGTGGTCGTATATTTAACTACAATTTTATTCATATATTACACTGCATATGTGAGCCTAAGACGACAAAGCAAATTTCAAGCACCCACACTAGTGGTCCATATGAGCACAGGTGTATTTTCACTGGAGGTTTGCAGATTTGGTTTGAAGACAGAATAAGCCATCATCTTAAGGCCAGGTCAGACAATGCAAATTCAGCCACTTTGTATCTTTGTCAACTCCACATCTTATAGTTATTTGGGGGTTTTTATGTTCACATAATGGGGCCACCTCAACTTTCTTACACATAAAGTCAAGTCAAGTCAATTATATTTATATAGCGCCAGATCACAACAAAAGTTATCTCATAACACTTTACAGGTAGAGCAGGTCTAGTATCACACTCCTTCAATGAATTTACACCCAACAATTCTCCATGAGCAAGCGCATCCTGCAACAGCGGCGACGAAAACCTTCCTTTTAACAGGCAGTAACGTCGAGCAGACCCAAGCTCAATGGGGATGGCCTTCTGCTTTGACCACATATAACATTATTTTGTAGTGCTCATTAGTCCAGTAGTTGTGAAATGTCATAAGATCTTACCTCAAGTTCTTTGTGAAAGACACACAACCCATATTGTACTCTTGAGCAAGACATAGTTACGGGTCCACAATTTTTCTCTTTTCTCTTTCTGTTCTGAGAGCAAGACTGCTAGCATCACACAAAGTACATCTGCTGTAGCAGCCATATGTGACAATCCTTGACCCACTTCACCGACCACCTACAAACCCATGCACAGTCACAACAACTGAAGATGACATCATGACAACAGCATAAAATGATTGGTCAGGATTATATGTGTTGTGCTGCTAGACCTGCGGCCAAGACAGGCGTAGACATTTCTAGCACAGTCTGACATGGTGACATAATGATAGACAAAAAAAATGTGTGGTATGATCTGGACATTACACTAGCACTACAGTAGACACTGTTCTGTAAATTTTGAAAAGAAACACAATTATCACATTGTCTACAAGTACCTATGAAACTGAATTTAAGAGAACATCTCAAAATTGAGAGAATGCCCTAAAATACCTGTCATCCTCAGCAGGCTAAATTATGTATTTAAGTGCTTCCACCTTAGCAGTGAATACCGTGTGCTGTTCACCTTTATCTGTGAATGTGAATTTAGCATCTTAGTGAACATAAACAGTCACACTACAGAGCAGCATCAACAGCAACAACATGGCCATTGAGTTATTCTCATTCAACTATGACAACTTGAGGGAGTTACTGATCATTACTATCTCTCACTCCAACACCTCACTCACGTCTGATTTTGTCATCACTTGAATGTGTTATTGAAGTCACTTGAGTCACAGCTTCACTCACCCCCATCACCTCCCCATCCCAATCCCCTACCCCACCTTCCTCCCACCTTCTTCCCCATCACCTCTACTCTGTAACTGTTTACAACGCTATACAGGGGGCTCATGGGTTAGACGGCAGACCGGGTCCAGTGGTGAGTGGCGCAAGTCATGTTCCGGTCCCCCTTTTCCTTTTCTTTCTACATCATCTTCCTCCTCCACCTCGCTAGCTTGCTTGATGTCTGTCATGTCTGCTTGTCCTTTCAACTCTCTTTTGCCACCTCTTATGCTTGTCTTGTCTTATTTTCTTCCAATGAGAGCTCTGTGACAACAGGACTGTTCAGGATTGGGTTCTGAGGATGCACTTGTCATTCAGGGGCTCTCTACTGTAACATGGCACTTTTACAAATTATATAGAAAATATTACTCCACAGTTTAACATTCCTATAGTGCATGGAAAATTGAGCTTGCTTAGATCAAAATTGAGGAGGGTGACGATTTGCAGATTTGCCTCAGTTGCATAAGAATGAACTGTGTATTTACTTTAAATTAGCACATGAAGTGCTCAGGAATATTTCCTCTGTTTTTATATGTCTCTTAAATGAAATAAATAGTGAGCATTTCAAGCTCTTTGAATACAGGATTTGATGCAGAATACGATTCAGAACAAGTTGCAATTTTAACAAAGCGTTTCTGAAGGACAATAATTTTGTGAAGGGTTGTAGGAAATGTACTTGCCCAAACTATATTACAATAAGAGAGATACGGATAAATTAAACTATAATAATGACTAACCCTCCATATTATCCCAATTGATTTATTCGTTTTTTGCAAACCCAGTCTGCTTGATCTTTCCACATAAGTTTTTCATGAACAAAATTCCCAAGAATCTAGTTGAAGTAACTCTAAAAATCTCTGTAGACTCAATTTTAATTTTCATAAATCTTTAGAATAGAACTTTTTACTTCAAAAAATAAAATTGGATTTTTTAACATTTAATGACAATTTGTTTAATTTAAACCAAGTGGCGGATGTTGCTAAGCCAACATTTGCCTCTTTCATCAGAATATTAAAATTGGAATGAGAAAGAATCAAGGTAGTGTCATCTGCATATGTAATTGGAGAAATAAGATTTGAAACAATTGCCATGTCATTAATATGATTAGATATAATAAAGATCCAAGAATAGAACCCTGCAGTACCCCACAGATTGGTCCAGCCAAGTTAGAATTGCAACCTTTGACACAAACAAGCTGCTTTTGATCAGATAAATAGTAACTCAGCCATGTACATGTAAGATCATGAAAGCCATATTTATGCATTTTTCTAATAAAATAGAATGATTAACAGTATCAAACGCCTTAGACAAGTCTATAAAAATACTATAAATTAATTCATTTTTAGTTTGAGGAGAGGTAATCTTGTCAATCAAGTGAAGAAGTGTCATATTTGTAGAAGGATTTTTTTCAAAAACCATATTGGTGTTCATACATAATTTCATTTGAGTATAAATGTTGCATGATCCTTCTCACCATCTGTACAAGATCTTTTCCTTATTAGAAACTGATTAATGGTTTTTCATTTGCCTCAAGTTGCCTTAATGTCTTTTGAATAACGTGCATTTTTTTTTTTTTATTTGCTTCTTTACAGATATAATCGAATGAATTTAAAGTATTTCTATAAGATTTATAGAGGAGAAGGATTAGAAATATATTTTCTGGAAAGTTTTTTCTTTTTTCCTTAATTTATTCAGTAATTCAGTTGCAAACCATGGCTTATTGAAATCCTCACGAAATTTCTTAGACTTGAGAAAGGGGACTCTCTCATTGAAACTATAGCAGCACCAATAACCTATATGAACTTTCCAAATGCAATCTTGGCATCTTCCTCCTCACATACGTCATCCCAAGACACAATTGCAGGCAGTTGTTTGTATTTAAGTATATTTGCTTTGGACAAAATCCTTTTGTGCATTGTAATTTCGTCTTTTTTGATTTGACCAATATTCATTTTAGATAAATTGATAGTCAAAAAAATTAAAAGTCGACTGCAAAAATAACCAATTTGACATTTTTTGATTCATTTGTTTCATTACAGGTTAATATTTAGACTATTTAGGGACTTCTTGTGGACATGCCTGCTCTATTTGAAATAATAAGTTTAATAAATTTGAAATAAGATTACCATTCAGTGCAGGGAATTTTCTATTGTGTCTCACATTAGAGACAGAGACAGGGTAAATCTTCAGTCCCGTCCCAACAGTCTTCTGCAAGAGTTACGTTATGCCAGCAGCAGGCTGCAAAGCCAAAAGTTAATTATTCAAACACGCATGTGGAGATGCCCATGCTGCATGTTGCATTTACAACACTTAGATACTGTATTCCATACAGCACAAGCACTGACTGAATATGTCTGAATGCAAAGTCTTTCTCTTCAGTCCTGACTGCTACTCAGAAATAGAACTCCAACTGTGGGTATTTTTATTTATTCTAACTATTTATACTACTTGAACAGCAGTTCAACAAGTTTTGTATGTTAATATAATTTGATATAAATGGATCTTTACATAAGATTTGGTGTAACCAATTCAACTCCATAAGAATGATTATTGATTTTGTCTTTGCATTTTTTTATTCCTGTATTCTGTTTATATTTATGTACAGCTTGTATTTATTTATTTATTTATTTATTTTATTTTGAAGGGTGTAATAGGACCAGCAGGTGTTCCAGGACCTGCAGGACCAAAGGGAGATAGAGTGAGTACAGTATCTGTGTGTGTGTGTTCTGCAGGCATTCAGAAAAATGTGTTTTTTTTATTAGCAGTTTATAGAGAAGAATTAAAAAGTTCTGTTGTAACTGCAGGGTGAAAAGGGAGATGCAGGATTACCAGGACCAATCGGCCCTCAGGGAATCCCTGTAAGTTGGTCACTTAGATAGATCGCCGTATAAATTTTAAATACAAAATAATGTTTTGGAATTTTGAGTTGTTAGATTTGTACAATCTTGTCAACATATACTGTTTGTCTCAAATAATTGAATATATGTGATGGGCTTCTCAAAATATTTGCTGTCTTAACTTATACCTATACCAAATGAAAAAGTCAAGTCACTTTTTGTATTGCGCTAAATCACAACAAAAGTTACCTCATGACACTTTGCAAGTACAGCAGGTCTAGTACCACACTTCTTCAATGAATTTACACCCAACAATTTTCATGCACCTCAGGCAACAGCAGCGTCAAAAACCTTACTTTTAACAGGCAGGAACTTGGAGCAGCTCCAGGCTCAATGGGGACGGCCTTCTGCTTTGACCGGTTGGGGTAAAGAGAGCAGGAGAGTGGGACAGAGACAAAGACAGATCATGGAGGAAGACAGATATACAGAAGGAAAGAGAGGGACAGAGATAAAGAGAGAGAGAGAAAGGGAAGAGACTGATGGACAGACGGGGACGTGAGCAGGTGGTGCTGAGGGTGGCTGCTGTCTCTTCAGGTCTGTAGCCTCCTCCAGCAGCACCCGGGATCTGGGATGCGGGGAGCCCAAAGGCTCCAGAGTAGAAGACGAGTTAGTAACACATATGAGTATGATTTATGTACGACATATAGAAGGACAGAGAGGAAAGAGAGAAGGAGAGAGAAGCCCAGTGCACCATGGGAGATCCTCTGGCAGTCTACGCCTATAGCAGCATCTTTAGATATGCTGCCATAGGTTAGGCTAGCCTAAGCAGCCCTAACTATAAGCCTGATCAAAAAGGAAGGTCTTAAGTCTGCTCTTAAAGGTAGAGAGGGTGTCTGCATCCTGGATTGAAACTGGTAGACGGTTCCACTGGAGGTGAGCTTGATAGCTGAAGGCTCTGGCTCCCTTTCTACTTTTAGAGGCTCTCGGAACCACAAGTCACCCTGCATCCTGGGAGAAAGGGTTCTAGCTGGATAATAGGAGAAAGTCATTGTCCCTTCCATCATACAGAATATTTAGAAAGTAGAGCGTATTTAAACATCATTTTTTTTTAAGAATTTATTCATTTGAAGACAAATTTCAAGCATTTCTGTGAATTCACTTTTGATAACTGATTTTTTGACATTAGGTTGAAATCTCCTATCATTCACATTTCACATAAAGGTAGCATTTAGTTCAAGAGGCAGAGCAGCTCTCTGATGATCTAAAAGTTTGAGCATAGGCTCCTTCCGACTGTGTCCGTGAAAGAGTTTCCCCTCAATCATGGTTGTAAACAGCTTTTCATTCTGTATCCCTTATTTTGGATAACTATGTCATATATCACGTCAGTTTGCTTGATTGTGGTCATTATTTTTTAGTTCTCTTACAAATTACAGTTACTACAGTTGACATCGAATAAACATCCTAATCCCTGCCCAGGCATAATCTTGTGTGAATTAGACCAGACACAACAATTTCAAGGTTTAATGATTGCATTGTATTGCATTTTCTTCCTCCACTTCCTGCTTCTTCCTATGACTACTCAAAATACCTGATCGCTTGGATGCACTTGCATGGCCAAATTATTGCTGAGCAACAGTTGTAATTACGTATGATCTCACAATGGTAAAATTACATCATTATTTTGCTGTTGTCTGGCACTGAAGAAATGTGGATCACATCCTCACAGCAAAATAATAATGTAATAACATATGATCCAACAATGGTAAAATTAAATCAGTATTTTATTGTGTTGATGTGATCCACATTTTAATCAGTGCAGAATTCTGACGCTCATCATCCGATTCCAATACTGATTCCAATACCAGAGCTATTTTTTCTTTGAAATTATCACCATTAATGATTTTGTTGGTATTAATTTTATGGTTACATCATCATCCAAAAGCCACCTGTAATTATAAAAGGACAAATTACACACACATTCATAAACTGTAATGAATTGTAAAGCAATTTAATTGAACATTATGTATCAATCAGTGACATGAGCTATGTTATGTCATGGCGGGTTCATGGACAACCTATGGAAGGAAATTAGGGTTGGTATATGGATTTCCAATATCTGATGTGAATAACAGTATCAGCACACGATTCCAATATTCACAATCTGATGTATTTAGTAATTTCTTTCACTCTCTTCATTTGGACATGATCGAAGAATATGAAGTCTCACACACACACAAACAAACACACAAACATTAGTTAATCCATTATTATTACTTATTTCATACCAGGAAATTGTGTTTGTGTATGCAGTATGTGACAAGCAAGTTTTTTTCTTATAATGCAATTTTTTTGTTCTCTGTTCTGCTTCACTGAAATGAATAAGAGGACGGGGTCATTTCTTATTTTTTTTACAGGGTTTAGTTGGACCACAAGGACTCAAAGGAACCCGGGTAAGATATAATCTGTATTGTTTTCTGTGTATAACAATACAACAGGGGAATACACACACCAACTCTCTCTCCCAAATTCCTGCTGAACTACACCTTGTTTTGAGGGCTTGTGCTTCATATCTAACAAAGTAAACTGTTGGTTTTTGAGCATTTTTAAAAGGACCTGTTATTCTCACTTTCACCTTTATGTGTTTTTTGTCCTTGGACTCCTCTAAATTAACTTTGCATTTTTCACAATTTCCAATCTTAATTTTCACATAAAAGCCATTTCTTTAGCCCCTTAGTTCATTATCTATCTGATAAAGTTTGTTTTGGCATCTGTCGCTTTAAGGTCTCCTCCCAAAAAGCATGCTTTCCTCTGATTACTAATGAACTTTTAGAATGCTGCAAAGGGACAACTTACCTGTAGTCAATGGAAACAAGTAGAAAGTAGGGGGAAAAAAACTTGTAAAACAAAAGTTTGGCAAAGTCAGAGTGAGAGACTGTTGCTCATATTACTTGCAAGTGTTTATCAAATTATTTGAAGCTTTGGCCATGTTTTATATGAACATTATACATTATTTTTGACATAAAATGAGGAAAAGTGTAGTAGTGTCAGTCGCCCCACTTAAACTTGCCATTATTGTTTAAAACTGCAGTGTGGGGCCATCAAAGGTCATCTGTGGTGCGTTGTGAGGGCTTTAAATTTATTCTCAAGAAGTGTAAATGAAAGAGCTGAATAAACTGGAAGCTATCTTTGAAAGTACACGTGAAAAGAAAGTTTAATGACTCAGTGTATTTTGATTAAAAATCATTCTGAGTAACGGCATCAAGATATAATTTAAAGGTATTCATTTTACAGTTGCTTTATATTGAACCATCAGATGGAGATGCACTTACAAACAAACAAAAACAGCTAACCAAAGAGAACGAAAAAGTTTAGTGATTTTGGAGAGGTCATGTCTCCTTTTTTTGTGCTTAGATCTTTTTAACATTGTATATTGCATACTCAAAAGGTTTATATATGTGTTCCCTGACTTGAGCATATTCTATTGATATAGATCAACATTTGAAAAAAATTGAAACAAACCTCTGGGCTGTAAGGCCAAGCTGCCCAATTTTCACATATGATCTCTATGTTGCACAGCTTAACAATAACTCCTTTTAACACAAAACTTAAGTCAATTTCTCATGCTCAATCAAGGCTCTGTGCAACATTAGAAACAATAAGCCTCTACTGTGCCATCTCACAAAATTGCGATGTGTACAAAAGTATTGGGGGGGGTCAACATTTTGTAATAAAAATTGGTCCCAAGTGATGTTTCATGGTGTATGTTTTGTAATTAACTGCATTTCCATGTCAGTAATATGTGGCAAAGGCCCTATCATTCCCGCTTACTTCGAATTAATATGCCAGTATTGTTCAGTTCATCTATATGAGAGCTGAAGTGCATAGGGGTTGGTTAAACAGTAGAAGAAAAATTATTTCCAACACATACTATTTCCTGCATGTTAAGCATGTGTTTTTACATTGGGCGGAGCTGTGTTAAACCATTTTAAACCATGTTCACCATGTTCTTTACACAAAGCTAGGCAAACTGCCTGTTCACTAATGTAGCAATAAGGTATCTCATCTCAATAAAACAAACTGGCAGTTATCATTATCATTATTTGTGATTATTAACTGATTTAGCATGGAATGGCCAAAAAACATGCAAAAAATAATTTTAGAGCGAAATGTACTTCTATCTTGTATCTTTTGATTACAATGTATTTGAGAGGCTGTTTGATATGTCCATATTCCCTAGCTGTAAAATAATGTTTGTTTCCCTCCAATTAACATGTGACTTTTAATATTTCCACTCCCTTCTTTTAAGTCTTCACATTTCATAAGCTCATTCAACACACTCAACTAATGTCTATTGGAAAAGCAGCAATTTTATATTATTGAGCTACTTCATTCACTCAACCAGGCAGAGTACTGCTTAAAACCAATCCAAATTAAGCTGCAAGTGACTGTCCAGTTGAGGGTGTCGAATATAAAGCTATGGGATATTTTTTGTGTTTTTACTCTTTGTCCTATCTTCCTTTGTTTCCGCAGGTCTTCCTATCCCCTTTCCTTCCCTCCACCTTGCCCTGTGGCTCTTTTTATCGCAAGGGTTGTCCTCTCTCCCTCTCACAAAACTTGGCTTCCTGTTCTTGTTCCTCCTGCATTCTAATGTAGTCCTGGGTTAATCTTCCTTCTCTTACACATCCTCTTTTCTCCTCCCATTCCTACTAAAAAGTACATCTCCCTTGCAAGCCCCCATGTAGTCCCTCCATCCCTGACGCTTTACCCCAATCCTCAAAGTGGCAAGAAATGCTCTCCTATAGCTGTCAAAATGTCTTTGTCATAATATTATCATGAGAAAGAACTACTTCAAATAAATGTAGAGGGCTGCACAGATTCAAAGGTGAGGCACCAACTCTGTCAAAGTGGTACACAGTATAAAAAATCTCTTAGTGGGACTCTGGATGAATATCTACAGTGGCCAAAATATTCCAGAAGGGGCTGCTGCTACCATATTTACTTAGCTTCAGTAACCACTCAACAATTTAATACTAACCAGTGCAATTTGAAATATTCAGCTCTCAAGTACCATTAAAAAATGAAGACACACATACAAACATATTATGAAGACAAAAAATTTTGAAAGTGACACCAATGGGAATCAAACCCACAACAGCACTTCATAACAAATACAGCGCTAATGTGCCCTATCAAGTCAAGTAAATTTTATTTGTCTAGTGCCAAATCACAACAAAAGTTATCTCATGACACTTTACAGGTAGATCAAGTCTAGTACCGATGAATGAATTTACAACCAACAATTGCCCATGAGCAAGCAAAACCTGCAACAGTGGGGACAAAAACATTCCAGGCTCAAAGGGGATGGCCTTCTGCTTTGACCGGTTGGGGGGAAAGAGACAAGAGACAAAGACAGATAATGGAGGAAGACAGATATACAGAAGGAAAGAGAGGGACAGAGATAAAAATAGAGAGAAAGGGAAGAGACTGATGGACAGTCGGGGACGTGAACAGGTGGTGCTAAGGGTGGCTGCTTGAGCCCCTTCAGGTCTGTAGCCTCCTTCAGCAGCACGCGGGATCTGGAATGTGGGGAGGCACAAAGGCTCCGGAGAAGAAGACGAGTTAGTAACACATATGAGTATGATTTAGTTCCATTTTTTGTTTTTGGGGGTTCTTTGACATGCAGTTTGAAACATGCATAACTAATACCATAAACAGTCAACAATTGGCAGTACTGCTGCTCTGACATGGCAATGAGAGACGGGATGAGCAGGAAGCTGTTTTTTTCCTCAAATGCAATGACTTACATTTCATATATTATATGTTACCATGCTCGAGTCCCGGCTCGGGTTTGCATGTTCTCCCCGTGCCTGCCTGGGTTCTCTCCGGGTACTCCGGCTTCTTCCCACCGTCCAAAGACATGCATTTGGGGACTAGGCTAATTGGATACTCTAAATTGACCATAGGTATGATTGTGAGTGTGAATGGTTGTCTGTCTATATGTGTTGTCCCTGCGATGGACTGGCGACCTGTCCATGGTGGATGTTACCATGTATTTTGAATGCTCCAAATCTTAAAATATGTTTTTATTAGCTTTAGACGTAGTAGTTATTGTTATTCATTCATCCATCCATTTTCTATAGCACTTATGAAAGGTTGCGGGGGATGGAGCCTATCCCAGCTGACATTAGGTGAGAGGCACCCTGGATGGGTCGCCGGTCTGTCAGAGCCATCAGGAGCAAATAGGGCCTCAGTATCTTGTTCATGTCAAGTGAGGATTGAGCCAGCGACCCTTCAGTTGCAAGACGGCCACTGCACCTCGAAGCCATGCCGCCCCTCTTATGTTCTTTTTTTTTTAAATTATCGTTTGAAAAGAAAATTCAAAAGATCACTATGGGGGGGGGGGGGCGACCTTGGGCCCTCCAACAACCAGCCAACTCTAAATAGATATAAAACATTAATCATCATCACATCATCAGCTGCACAATTAAAGACAGCACTGGGAGAGCATTGCAGTCCAAGAGCTTGCATTTGTCTGACCCCATACACAGAGTGTTATCTCTTGCTTTATAGCCTTGGTGAGCAGGTGTTCTATTGATGATGTCTTTCTTTGGTCTAATTAAAAAAATATTTGATTTTAAGTCATATTTTTGTATTTTCTACTGAAATATATTCTCATGACTAAACTAGCCAAAAATACTCACAAACCATGGCTCTCATCCATAGAGAATATGCTAAATAACAACTTAGTTTTATAGGTCAACATAATTTTAAGAACATACTGAAATGGAAAAAGCATTTTGCAATCCAATTCTGTGTTTTTGCATTCATGTACTTCTTATTATAAGATACATTTTTGTAAAATATAAACTTTTTGGTGTGAAATTGCCTGTATTTCCTCAAAAATTACAGCCCCACTAGCCTCATTAACTGCATTGCTAATCCAAGCCTACCACATCAGGCTACTCAATATTTTTATCTTTTAAAATCTTCACCATATATCTAGCAACGCTATAAGTATGACCACAATTAATTATAGTTCTTGTAGCTCTCATTCTCAGAATGACAGGAGCTAGAGAAAGGGGAGGGTTGTTTCTGTTAGTTCTCGTGGGGAATGATGACCTTGCATAGTTAACCAATTAATCACCAAGTTACTAAGTCCCTCCACCTTTTGTTATCAACAATGATCTTTTACTCACTCTGTCATGGTAAAGTACTATTTTGAGGACTGGAAGCAAGGAAGCTGCTGCTCACAGAAAGTCTCTTCCATTGTACTGTTCAAAACGGGGCAAGCAGAATGCAATTTGTCTAAAATGCTGTCACTGGACTTAGGAAGTTGTCGGGAAGGACAATATAAACAACATCCATCATGGTCCAAACATGTAAGACTTACCCAGCAGGCTGTGCACTCTTACCGCTACCAGTGTGAGGGCCAGACATAGTAAATAATAATCCTTTTCTGTCACATTTTTCCTACAATGCTGTTGGTATCAGTCCTCCATACAGGTGCCTGTTCCATTAGGAGCATTTCAGATGCATTACATTGGCCTGCCTGGATCTTCTATCTTGCTCAAATTCTTCTGAAACCTGAACCTGAGGGTTTTTCCCTTGGTCTATGTTGTCTGTCATAGGCATCTATAGTAAAGTAAATTTGGTTCTTTTCTGTCTTTTTCTGCAATTGGCACATTGTGTTTTATTTAGAAAAATGACTGGATTCACTCATGTTTGGAGTTCTTGTCTGGCTCGATCTGCTCTATCTTACAACTTCCTTTTCTGTCTGGTCCTATTTGCTTATTTATCGACTATTCTTTGTGTTGTTAGGGTTAGTTTTAGGGTGAGGGTAGTGGTTAGGGTTAGGAACCGGTTATCACCATGACATCAACTTGTTTGCATGGAAATTCCCTTTCGTCAACATCCAACAATGCTGAATTTGCTATCTACGTTTTCATCTACGTTGACGCCGAAAGGGTACCCTCAATGTTGCCTTTGGACACAGGGGGACTTGACCAAACGTCGTTCTTTGACAAATAGGGGGTGAGACTGCATTAATCGAACAGCTTCTGGGATGAGCTTAAAATGTGTTGCAGCGCTTCTTGTTAAGTCACAAGCATTGTTCGGAATGGTCGCTATCAGCTCCAGCTGCCATGATTCAGCAACAAAGCCATGCGTGGTGAAGAGAGAGAGAGATGACCCTGGCTACATTTTGATTGTATTCATCATAATATTTAATATTGATGATATTTAATAATATTCATACGACTTCTTTAGAAATACTCCTAAGGCAAGAAACCTCATGTGAAAATGACTGGATTGGCTATAAGAAACATGTATGTTTGACAGTGCCCTGTACATTATTTAAAACTCTTAAAATATTAAAACTATTTAATATTATGTTCAGCAGACATTTACCATTATAATGTAGAAGCATTTGAAGGAATTCTGACAATTTCCTAACTCACTGCTGCTGTAGGTCTACTTAAGTCTACATTCAAATGAAGCCCGCTCACCAATGCACTGGCTCTAGTCCCTCTTCCTGAGCTCCACCTGCTTACCATGTCTCAGCACTAAATTTTTGATTTAATATGCTTTTTGAATTATATTTCATTAAAACAGCAAAAAGTACAAAACCCCTGTAATGAAATATCATTTATTGAATTCTCAAGTTATCATTTTGTATGGAAGGCATATTTAGACTAAAAGTGATGCAAAGATTAGCATGATCTGAATCAGCGTGTATGTATAAATCATTCACACGCCACCAATCTGAAGGATTTATGTTATCCAATTTCTGACCTACACCCACACATCCACATGCTTGGAAATGTCACTACTCTTCTACAGTACCTTACATAATGCTGAGCAGGACATGAGAGTCTAGTTTGTGAGATATTACTTTAAGAAGAAATACATAGCCAATCAAAATGTTTGCTCTGTAGATACCTCCACATGATCCCCCTCCTGAAGTACAATTCATTATTAAATCTAAAAAAAAAAAACATTGAAGCTGCACCTGTCCACCCAACTAATGGGTGTAGTTTGTACAAAAATTGATTTGTACAATCTGCGTTTAATCACAATGAACAGCAATTTGTGCATCACGACTCAAAAGATAAAATGTTACAACAGACATTTACTTTGAATGTGGCTTGACAAGGAGGAATTAAGTTTGTCATTTTTAATACACTGTTGTTTGCAGGGAGAGAGGGGCAAGAAAGGCAACAGGGGGGCCAAAGGGGATAAGGGAGACCAAGGAGCACCTGGATTAGATGCCCCCTGTCCTTTGGTATGTCAGTAGTACAATGTGTAGCCAAGGGCCAAAAGGAAGGAGTACCTCAAAATATAATTTCCCATAAAGCTTTTTTTTTTTTTTTTTTAAACACCTTCCTTTTGGCTCTAGGATTCTTTGATTCTAATTAACCTCAGGGAGAGTCTGGTCAAAATGTTCAAATTAAATGAATTAATATCAATGGAAAAAAATACTTAAATGGACTACAGACCAGCACTCTGCCTGAGGAATCTCTTTTTTTCCCAGGAATGAGACAGGAACCTGGCAGCCCTTGATGATAATTGTCAGTAACAGATTATGAGACTTGGATTTTCAGACACCTCCTCAGCTGTGCTGCACTATTCTTAATGTTAAAACACAATGGACAAGAGTTCCACACTGACTTGAAACCATATCTCCTCAAAATTAGACTCAGAAAAGCTGTGGAGACATTCTTATTAGATTTCAGAACCCCCTGCTTCCGGGTTTCTCTTGACATGAAGAAATATATGTCCTAGGCACAATTCCCTCAAAAAACTTTCCAAACGAATCTTGGTAAGCCAAGTTCCTGTCAGTCTTAGGTTGCCTGCATGTTTGGGTAAACTTGAATCCAGTCGCCCAGTGGATTAACTGCCCTCATTGGTCCAGGATGAGCACCCGCCTGCAGCTTATGAGCTGTAAAACTAGTTTTTAAATGGCTGATTTCACAAACAGGGTTTCCGAGGCTTTAAAGGCGAGAAAGGTGAACCAGGCTTGCCAGGCCTGGATGGGCTGGATGCCCCTTGCCCTGTGGTATGGTGTTCTCTCTTTCCCTTCACTTTTCCCAGTATGCCTTTTGCTACACTTCAGCATTTGCATGCTTGGATGGGGATTAAAAGGTATTCACTGCTATTAATAATGAGTTTGACTAATATAGTAACAAGACAAAACTTGCAATTACTATTGTCCTACTACTGCTGTACTGCAATTATAAAGCCTTTCCTTCAAGAGGAAATGCACTTGACTTCATCAAACTAACTTGTCAATTCTGTCAATAAATAATTAAGATCATTATAACAAATTAAATAATCCTAATCAATCAATATATAATGCCTTGATATGTTGAAGCATTAAATTTATACTCCCCTGTTTTCTCTGTCATCTCTTGCATGGTGCACCAGTATTTCCATCTTCAAGACAGTAGAATATCACAGGTTGAGCGGCACAGTGGGAACTTTATGGAAAAGTACTCCAAGTCTCACAATCCCCATGTTGCATGTTGTGCATGAGTTTTTTTGTCCCCCGTAGACAGCTGGTCAAGCACATGTAGATTCTCCGTCAATATTTAAATATATCTAATAGTATGGTAAATGGTCTAATTTTTATACAGCGACTTTTTACCTTAGCTGGACTCAATGCCCTTTACCGTGGCATTTCATTCACATGGAATCTTGTGTGGCTCATTGTTTAGCAATTTCACATTTGAGAAAATTAATAAATAAATGTGAAATTAAAACAGATTCCATGTGACTTTTCAGTTCAAGTTGCATAGCATTCAACATTTGACTGGCAGTGCCTAGTTTCCTAAGATGGCCTGAGCTATATACTGTCCTTATGACCTTATCTTTTTAATAGACTCTCCATACACTTTAAAAGTTCTCAGTGCTTCTGTTTACATGTAGAGGCTCTACTTATATTACCACCGAGGCATTTTGCTATTTTGAGTTTTTGTTATTGTTATGGTTTGTCTGTTTACCCACTGCCCCACAACCCGCATCGGGAGCTAATTAGCGGTATGCACAAAAACAGGGTTACATTTGGATGCTGTAAAAACAAATCTCTGCAATCGTTCGAAATCCTAATAATACACGAACACACCTTAGGTTCGTTTTGCACCAGAATTGTCCTTTAAAGTTGTGTCTTGTCAGTTACTTATTACCATGGTCCATTATGGAATACCTACTATAGTTGTTTATGTAGTGCAACTTTGAAAGGTCTTAAATCAACTTCTAAACACTGCATTCTTGAACCCCAGATGTCACTCTGATATCATGAAATTACTCTATATAATTTGCTCATTGGTCTGCCATTGTTCATTAGTCATACATTGTTATTATAAGATACATTGACCAAATGCATGCAGAGATTACATACAGGTTCAGTGTAACAATGCAAATAGAAGGGAATTTATACTTGGTGATGTGACTCAAAGTCTTAATGTGCAAATTTCACATTCGGAGCTGCAGGTGGTACAAGCAAGCTGGATGCTGATGTAAGTGACATCCTGTCTAGTCAGAAAATGGAGGGCAAACTAATCGCTGCGTGTTCTACATCTCCAGTATATGTGCAAAGGAACTGACATATTGCAGACAATGGTCTAATCTTGGTGGCCCTGTCTGGGGCTGTAGTTGAAGGTGAATTTGATTTTTTGGGGAACATAAAAGCTGAAAGCAGATATAGTATACCAGCAATATCTGCTGGCCAGGAGTTTGATCTGATGGACTGACATTGCACTAGAGAGAAATATTCTTGTTTCAGTCTTTACATGGGAGAATGAAATTTAACTTTGCTGCTAGCTTGAATGTCTCTGTAGTTGTTAAACATGAGCAGGGAAAGCTAATGTAAATATAAATAACCAATTGGTCACCGTTTCAAGAACTTCCAAAGGGTTACTGAGCACTGTCAAGCACCCTCTTCTCATTTTGCCAGTGCAGAGTTCAGAGTAAGTAGAGAATGTTTATTACAACACATATTGTCCTATTGTTAACACAAAATAAATCTTAAGCTTCAGGCTAGCTGCTAATTCAGCTTTGTACTGGCCAAGGTGATAAAAACAGTCCTGTGTGAAGTGCTGTGAACAAAACGAAAACAAAAAAAATACACTCTGTATTTTTCTTTAGGTTATCTGGGAAAAGCAACTCTTTCCACTTTGCCTGGTGCTGGCCTCTTTACAAAAGATTACATTACATTTTCTAGGAGCCATTGTATGGTGGTTAACTATAAAAATGAGCAGTTAAACATCCTCAACCAAGCTTTACGCATGCACAGAGCATGCCCATATACTGTATGGGATATTCTGACATTACTGAGAAAACATTAAAAAAATGAACAATCAACTGAAACAGCCTTCAAATTTACTTCCGAATTTATGTACCTCATTAAATGAAAATCCTCTCTGTGATGGTCTTATTTGTGTATTGTACTCCTATAAACTATGATCTCTTGATTAGAAATACAGGTGTAAAAACTCATTTTAGAAATATTATAATACAAATACATTTTTCTATCACTGAAATTTTCTTTAATCATACTTTAATGTTCTTTTAAATAGAAACAAAAAAGTCATTTTGATAACAAAGTCATCATTACTCTTATTTTGTTTAGCCTCTTAATACTACACATGATCCTTGCAGCCCACAGTCATTTGTAGAAAATGGAGAATGTGCAAAATAAAACTGGCACTATTTCAAATATTTTTGCTTCAAAAAGAAGCAAAAAAAACTTTTATGATTTGCTTCCAAATTCATCAAAATGACTTAAATTTTATAGTGACAGAGATATAACACTCAGAAAGCCACACCCTCTGGAGGGGAAAACAATCGGCATTATGCAAACAATGCATGAAACATTGAATGCAACAAAGATAAAACTTCCCCAATGCAGCAGGAAACAGATTAGTGAAGTGTACTATATGAGCACATTGTGAAATACATGCAATCAAATGTAGTGGGAGGTGAGCTGTTTTCCCTTCTGGTACTTTATGGTATGGTCTTTATCTTTAATTATTCAAATTGATAACACTGATGAATCATTAAGTCCCTCTCTGTTCAGCTTGATTATTGTTTGATTCTAACTGTAATGAAAGAATCTTCCAGAACAGTGGACTCCTAGAAATAACCTTTGTTATTCATTTAAAATAACAAGTTCCTTGTATGGAAAATGACCGTTAACTGCTTTTTTCTGTGAACTGCTTTTTGTTTTGTTTTGTTTTAAATTTTGCTTCATACCTGCATGATGATCTTGTCAATCTCTGCAAGATGCTCTAGTTTTGATTTTTACACATTTTGTGTACTTTTCTAGGGAGACGATGGCTTACCTGTACCCGGATGTTGGAACAAAGTAAGTAGGAGAGGTTGACCATGGGTTGCTAGCAGCTCATGTTTTTCTAACTTAACCAATGACATTTTCTGCACTAATACTTAATAATATGCCTTTTGCTTTCTGATTGCAGTGACGATAACTTTGGAATGGCTTGTGTGATTGTACATAGGATATTTATTTTTTATACTTTTTCCCTATTCTGTTAGACATGGAAAACATTTCAAAAAAGTAGAAAAGAGGCAAATGGTTTGTACAGATTGTTTATTTTAATTCATAGGATAATGATTATGTATTGGATTTTTATATCAATGCATTCATTTTATATGATTGGATAAGGAAAAATGTATTCAATGTGGCTACATATGCATGATATTTGTGCATAATGTGAAGTGGATAATGCTTATTAACTTATTGTACAGTCTTGTTTTGTTCTTTTGTAATGCTTAAAATACACCTGGCACATTACCAAAGTGGAGTGGGTCTTCCTATTAGCTACATAGTTCCAACTGTGCTGAGCACAGCTGTGTGCAGTTCTGAGAATTCTAAGGAGAATTTAAGCAGGATACTTATGTGTTCTCCTTTGTTTTATATGTCTTTTTCTTTTTTCTTTTTTTCCAAAGAGCTTGTCTCTTCATGTAGTATGCTGAATGTTGAAGTATGTTCTAGCACCTAACCCTAACCATAATTACCCATAACTTTGATGTGCTGCCTCACATTGCCTCTGATAGAATGAGGTATCTCAATTCCTTTTGAAGTACTCTGTATTTGTACTTGAAGTACTTTTTTTACACACATAAGTGTAGATTCTGTCAACACATTTGCCTAGACGACAATCTCCTCATGCATATGAGCAAAAATTACACAAGGGAAATAAGTTCCCAGCCATGTAAGAAAAATAACAAAATATTTTGCATAGGCCACAAGGTTCCCATGTTTAGTGTAGTTGCTACCAAATTATTATTATCTCTATAATGACAGCCACATCATATTTTTGGATGTGCCAGGTGTATTTCAGCTATGATAGACCATGCTGCAGGGGGTTATGGGACTGGAAAAATTAAGCGCGTGCTTTTGGAATGTTTATTTGAACTCTCTACTTTGCAATAAGTGTTTAAAATCAAACATACCCCGTTGATGTTTTGATCATGCTCTTATTGCAACAAGAAATATGCAAACCCCTGTGATGACATTTCAAGCATCACCACCTCTGTCACTCTGGTAAAAATACAAAAATTAAGGACAGTCACTTGGGCTGAACAGTATAATTCTCCATCTACTCATCAGTATTTTTTCTAGCACCAGTTTTGAGACAGAAGATCAGAATTTAAAAACCCCAAAATAAATACATACATTTTGTAACTTCTCCGTAATATGACATTTCAATTGTAGAACTATTTTTAAACTTTGTGATTGTTATTTCCATGTTTTCAGAACAGTCATTTGACACATGTAATAACCAAACAATTCTCACAAGAAAAGATGGCCAAATAAGTGGATTTACACATCCAAAATAAGCAAGATACCCCACCTCTTGCCATAGCCGCTGGGACAGGCTCCCCTACCTACTACCCCTGCGACCCTTAACAGGAATAAGCGAAAGAAAATGGATGGATGGAAAATAAGCAAGATAAATGTTGAATGCAACCACGACTAATCTGATGTTTGATCAGATGATGTTTGTCAATAGCATGTACATACAGTATTAATTGGTTGAGTGGCAAGAAAAAAACATCACTGGCTTTGTGGGAGGAGACTTCTATTTGATACAATTTGCAGTTGTTAATAAAGATTGTTTTATAGTCATTTTTGGAAAAAAGAGTGTTATTTGTTTTATCAACAAATGCTTTGTTTTTTTCATCACATTTCTCTGACTTTCACACAAAGTAATCAAATATAGAATAATTTGATCTTTGAGTAGTTTATTAATTCTTATATTTATATTCTTATTCTAATATTATAGAATATTTTGGCTAGTATTACTCCTTTATTCATTGTGAGCAAAGCAGTGTGAATTTCACAACGTCTAATCATCTCAATCTAACCTTACCATGAGTAAAGTTTGCCTGCACCTGATTGAGGCAGTTGTTAGTTTGCTGTTTCCAAAAAAGCTTGCCATTTGACATGTGCATTCAATTAAAGATAATTAAAAAAAACACAATTACAAACATGACAAAATCTAAATCATGGTGGGTGAAATTTGGGGGCATTTCTTTTCAGCAAATCTTTTTGATTTGCCAGGTATTTTCACCAATGCAGAAAGAGTTAATTATTGATGGAAAGACACAGTAAAAGTGTAATTAATTGATAATGTTGATATTATGTATGACAGTTTTCACTGATATCACTTCCTCTCTTGACTCTGGATTACACAAGATCTTAGGTGAAATTTAGCCAGTTGTCAGGGGAAAAAAATGACTAGCTGATGTTGGTTCATTATGTAGGTACGATTTGCATTGTCACACCTCAACCCCATCAAATTTTTGCTGGTGGCTTTGAACAGACACAAAGCTATTTGGAGTCTTGATTTATTCCAGTTTATTTCCGGAACACTGACAGGAATCCTACAGTAAAGGACAGTGTTGTGAATGGTAATAAACGTTGTCCCTTGTGTCACATGCAGTTTAACCTGTGTTTCCTTTGGCATCATCACATTAAATCACATTATCCATAAATCAATACAACATAAATAGCTGGACAAGTTGACAGTTGAGTAAGAAGAAGGATTCACAATGAATCCAATATTTGGCCATAACTTAAAAATGACAAATTATGACTTAATTTCACAAAAATGTCTAATAGCATGAAATGATGAAAACATTACATTTATATAAAAAAAATGTTTCTGTATTCTGCAAAAACAGTCTTCAGGCCATTATTTATGGTAATCTTTACACTACAATAGAGAGAATAGTTCAATTACGAAAATGACTACACACTACATCTGTCATCAAATCTTTTTAAGGCCTGTACCACATACAGTATGTTTTAAGTATGGACAATATGGATGTAAACTGAACTGGTCAGTGGAGAGAAAAGGTCTCTTTCTTGTATAAAAAAAAGGAGATTGAGATCTGAACACATTTACGCATGTTTTATCAGAATTTAACCATTGCAAGTATTCCAAACCTGAACCGGAGTGGTGTGCAGTTATTGGACTACTGTGCAAGTCACAGTTTGTCAATAACTAACGCCATTTTGGAACATAAGGATGTCCATCCGTGCACTAGGCACTAGGACATCCTAGGTCGTAGGTCTATCATCAATTTTATAGTCGTATCATCTGACCTGCGACCTTATGTTCTCGGGTGAAGAGAGGATCTGAGCTGTCAACTGATCACCATCTGGTGGTAAGTTGGATCAGGTGGCAGGGGAAGACACCATGCAGACCTGGTAGCCCACACCAGTAGTGAGGGTTTGCTGGGAACGGCTGGTGGAAGAACCTGTCAGGATGATCTTCCACTCCCACCTCTGGCAGAGCTTTGACCGCATCCCGGGGGCAGTGGGGGACATTGAGTCTGAATGGGCTATGTTCTGATCTACCATTGTCGAGGCAGCTGTTTGTGAGCTGTGGCTGTAAGGCTGCAGTGGCTGGTCGTGGCGGTAATCCTCAAACCTGCTGGTGGACACCAGAGGTGAGGGAAGCCATCAGGCTGAAGAAGGAGGCTTACAGGGCATGGTTCACCAGTGGGCAGAGGCAACCAACCGGAACCGGCAGGCCAAGCAGTGTGCAGCCATGGTGTTTGCCAAGGTGAAAACTTGGGCGTGGGAGTAGTTTGGTGGGGCCATGGAGAATGACTATTGGTCAACTTGCCCACACTGTTTACAGTGGGGACGGGAGGCTGCTGACATCAACTGGGGAGATAATTGGGCAGTGGAAGGAATATTTTGAGGAAATCCTCCTTCATCCAATCTCTGGAGCAGAAGTTGCCAAGGCAGTTAAGCAACTCTGCGGTGGCAGAGCTCCAGGGTTGGATGAGATCCGCCCTGGGTATCTCAAGGCTCTGGATGTTGTGGGGCTGGCTTGGCTGACACGTTTCTGCAACATTGCATTGATTGCATCGCAGTGCCTTTGGAATGGCAGACCAGGGTGGTGGTCCCCATCTTTAAGAAAGGGGAGCGTGTTCCAACTGTCAGCCTCCCTGGAAATGTCTACACCAGTGTACTGGAGAGGAGGGTCAGGGCGATAGTCGAACCTCAGATCGAGGAGAAGCACTGTGGTTTTCGTCCTGGCTGTGGAACAGTGGATCAGCACAACAACCTTGCTAGGGTGCTGGAGGGGGCATGGGAGTTTGCCCAACCAGTCCACATGTGCTTTGTGGATCTGAAGAAGGCTTATGACCATGTTCCCAAGGGCACCCTGTGGATGGTACTCCAGGAGTATTGGGTAAATGGCCCCTTAAAAAGGTCCGTTCAGTCTTCCTATTGGAGGAGTTACAGTGTGGTCCGCATTGCAGGCAGTAAGTCGGACTTGTTCCCGGTGAGGGTTGGACATGGCCAACGCTGCCCGTTGTAACTGGTTCTGTTCATAACTTTTATGGACAGAATTTCTAGGCACAGTCGGGTGGTGGAGGGGGTCAAGATTGGTGGTAGGAGGATGTCATCTCTGCTTTTTGCGGATGATGTGGTCCTCTTAGCTTCATCGAGCCACGACCTCTAGCTCTTGCTGGGACAGTTCGCAGCCAAATATGAAGCGGCTGGGATGAGAATCAACACCTCCAAGTCTGAGGTCATGATTCTTCGCCAGAAAAGGGTGGCCTGCCCACTCCAGGTCGGGGGGGGGGGGGGGGGGTCAGCCTCAGGTGGAGGAGTTTAAATATCTCGGGGTCTTGTTCAAGAGTGAGGGTGGGATGGAGCGGGAGATTGACAGGCGGGTTGGGGCCGCATCCACAGTGATGCGGGTGCTAAACCAGTCCATTGTGGTGAAGAGGGAGCTCAGCCAAAAGGCGAGGCTCTCGATTCACCGGTCAATCTATGTTCCAACCCTCTCCTATGGTCATGAGCTGTGGGTAATGACTGAAAGAACAAGATCATGAATACAAGCGGCCGAAATGAGTTTCCTCCGCAGTGTGGCTGGGCTCTCCCTGAGAGATAGGATGAGAAGCTCAGTCATTCAGAGGGACTCAGAGTAGAGCCACTCCATGTCCACCTTTTTTATCATATTTTATTTTACATTATATTTTTATCATTTTGTTATTATTTGCATTTTGTGTAATCCAGAGTTAAGAGAAGAAGTGATATGAATGAAAACTGTCATACATAATATTAACATTATTAATTAATTACAATTTGGCTGTGTCTTTCCATCAATATTAACTCTTTGTGCATTGGTTAAAATACCTGGCAAATGTAAAGGATTTGCTGACGCCTCCCTTGGGACCGACCCAGGACATGCTGGAGTGATAATTTCTCTCGGCTAGCCAGGGAATGCCTGGCTGGGCAGAGGGCAGTCTGGGCTTCCTTGCTGAGGTTGCTGCCCCCACGACCCAGACCAACCAGTTAAGTGGAGGAGGAAGATGACAACAGTATTCAAAACTATTGATCAAATTTAATCTGACAAAAGCATTTTTGCCTAAAATTTCCACTGAATGAAACCTTAATATCTAGTCTGAGCTTCCACTGCATTAAGAATGCACTGTAAATTGCAATAATCTTGATGGCAACAGGACCTTTTGAAACGTGATAAACTTCACTGACCGCTAAAACTGTAATGTTTCAATAGCCCGATTAACAACATTAGATTATCCCTTGCTCCAAATGTGACAACAGTATCTTATTCAGACAATTTCAATCTTAAATCTTGAAGTCCTTCTAGAGGTGTTGCTGTATTGGGCAACAAATGTGACAATCAAACAAGTCAACAAATCCTCTCGCTTCTGAGGGTTGCAAACTTATATTTACTTCACTTGTTTACATAAGAAAAGATTACTGCCACTATTCAAGAGTTGTCATTTTTGGGAAAACAATATTCCTAACATTATAGAGGGAGATGCATATAATGTAGGGATGCAATATGGGTATGTGTTTTCAGTAATTCATTGGACTGAGTGTGCATGGGTTAAACAAGCAAATGTGTATCAAGAAAACACCATTATAGAAATATTTTGTTCTTTAGAATAAATTCAATGTTGGATTATTGTAGTTCAATGTTCGGAAATGTTACTTTTCAACCCAGAATCTATGCTACACTGAGCAATGAGCCCCAGGGATGTGGAGAGAACACAAAATATGTATTTGTGTCATTATTTTTGATGTAGTGAAATAATTTAAATTTGTATTCAAATAAAAATAGAGTTCTTTAAATTTGTTTTATACATTCATTTTAGGAAATACACGTTTAAGTCACAAGCTACATGGAAATCCTTTTTCATTCACATCCTCTTCCCACCAGACCTTCTCCAGAATCATTGTTTCAAACCCCTAATGTCTACCTGTTCCTGTTTTGATAGGGTCTGTCTATCTCTAAAGACTTCTAATCCAGTTTGATTTATGATTGAATTTTGACACTCATTGCATGCACTGAGTGAGTTGAGGTTTGTTTGTTTGCTCATTTTGAGCTGTTTCATGATGACAACATTTGTGGTTGAAGAGAACTTCACAAGGCCCATATGGTAAAGCATATTTATAAAAGAAGAAACTACAGAGGAGTGGCCTGGTTGGACAGTGATTAGCACTGTTGGCTCACAGCAAGAAGGTTCCGGCTTTGAGTCCCTGCTCAGGCACGGGATCTTTCTGTGTGGAGTTTGCATGTTCTCCCTGTGTCTGCGTGGGTTCTCTCCAGTACTCCGGTTTCCTCCTACAGTCCAAAGACATGCAAATTGGGACTAGGTTAATTGAATACTCTAAATTGACCGTAGGTATGACTGTGAGTGTGAATGGTTGTTTGTCTATATGTGCTGGCCCTGCGATAGACTGGTGTCCTGTCCAGAGTGTACCCCACCTCTCGCCAGAAAGCCACTGGGATAGGCTCCAGACCCCCCGCAGCCATTAACAGGATAAGTGGAAGAAAATGGATGGATGGGTGGATGGATGGATGGAAACTACAGAATTAATTTTTCAACATACAATTTATACACAGAGTTTCTGATTACAGTGTAATCCAGATCCCCAAAAAAGAGCCACACAAAAATAAACTCCAGGTTGAAATGCGTGCCACTAAAATAGCAATATGCCAAGTCCTGGTGCAGCAAAGATTTTTAAGCAAATGACATGAAGCACTTTGATTGGTTTAACCAAGCACAATGGTTTGCACTCTGATTATATGCCCTCTAAATACCAAAATGAGGACGCACAAGCCCTGAACGCATGGCACACACATTGTCATCCACCAAATGCATGGAACCATAGATGACTTAAAGAGGGCTTATAGTCTTCACAGTTACCAATTGCCAAGTTCTTAAAATCTGACATGGATCTGGTCAACCCAGGAGGAAAACAAAGTATGAAAAAAAATGTTATTTCCCCTGTCTTCCAGGTAGCACTATGCTCAATAAGTCCCAAAATTGAATGGAGTATGCTTTGGCTCATACACCACACTTCCACAAAGTTTAGTACAAAGTTTAGTAAAAATCATCCACATTGTTGCATCCTTCTGACAGACATATAATCGACAGACACAAGCAAAATTACATCCTTACTGGTGCTGATAGTTGTTTTTCACCAAAAAACTCTGGAATACACTATATATCAAACACAAACAACAAACACACACACACACACACACACACACACACACACACACACACACACACACACACATATATACGTATGTGATTGAAGTGATGAAGCTGTATTTACCTGTTTCAAGGGTCAACATCCTTTCCAACTGGCTAAGAAGTAAGGCCACCAGAGAGAAACCGATGAAGCCATGCACAGGGAACTTGAAGATATTAGGGGATATCTTTTAGTTTTATCCAAACCTGGAGTTGCCATATCAACTTTTTGCCCTGGAAGCTGGACACAGGGCCATTTATGTTGGAGGGTCAAGTGGCAGTGCTGAAATAAATGACTTTAACAAGACTAGACAAGTACAGGCCATGTCCCATCGTTTATTAAGTGGTTAAAGGCTCTCCGGATAAGAAGACCATCACAGCCATAGGACAATTCTGAACCTATATTGATGTGTTTCTTTGACTCACTAGATTTTGATTGATTGAACTGCTAATGGAAGTGAGGCATGGACACTTTAGTTCATGCTATTTGTTGTGTTTGCAGTGGCATCAATACTGTAACTGTGATAAAGAATTCAGAGCAGCTCATTGAGCAGTAAGATGCCATGTGTTTCCATGAAAACCAAATAACAAAGGGAGACCCTCTTGATGATTCCTTTTTAATATCTGATTCACTGCCTTCTCTATAAGTCCCTTTACCTGCAGCTATGATATTAAGTTTGGATAATTGTGCTGTACAGGAAATGCTTTGAAATCAGCCTCATTATTCATGCCTGCTCAACAATGTTCTGTGATTTTTTGTTTTTCAATGTTTAAGTACACCACAAATTAGTGCTGTAATTGTAAGTATTGTACAATGTAAGAAAAAAGATCATATGTATATAACCATTCAGTTTTTGTATATAGATTGTGTTGATGAAGCATCATTTTAAATAGAGAATAAGAATCAAATCAAATATTCTGAAGGGGAACTTTGACGTTGTAAAGATGACTTGACACTTGTTACTGGGTACATTTACATTTTTTTCAATATTGAGGCAATTTTCCCCATTTTCTTGCTTTGTCACTCTGAACCTAGCTATAATATTGGTATATTTTTATCTATACATGGTGGTAATCTAAAGTAAAATATACCCTTTGTCAACGTGTCACACAAACTTTCCAGTTCCTTTTAAAAAATCAAGTGGAGAAAAGCATTCCTAATGTCATACTGACAGCTGTAAACAGAGTTGGGTGAAATGCTGTTTCATTTTTTTATATGTTTGAGTAGTTTATGATTACAAGTTATGTTTAATGTACTGCTTCAATTGATTAAAATCACTTATTTGAAGTATAATGACTGATATACTTTAGTCAGTGTTAATCTTTATATATTCACTTTTGTAGCTTAGATTTAGAATTTTTCAATTTCAATCTGAGAAGTAGGACACAAAAGCTATGTTAGTGGGGAGAAAATAGGCTGAAAACAATCAAAAAAAGTAGTAATATTTCATTATTTTAAAGTTTTTCTGTGAATCTTTAAAAAAATGAGACTGGTGAGGCAAGCTCAACTTGAAGCATATCAAGATAACAACAAAAGAAGAAAAATGATGTGATTTAACCATTTAGATAAAAGGTTGTTAGCTCATGTAAAGTCCATTTTTATGTAAGTATGTTCAATGCATGTTCTCTTTTTTGCCTGTTTTCTTGTTGTTTTTTTTAGGGCCTGAGCCTGAAGGTACTTCAGGCGAAGACCCTATTATGTTTGCTCAATTTTTTTTTTTTTTTTTTGCTTTGTTAATTTTTCAATTATTTCTGGTTTTCATTTTTTATTTTTTTCTCAAACCTTTCTTGTGTTTTATTTGTTCACATATTCATTTTCTTGGGTTTTGTCTGTTAACATGTTTTAGATTTTATTTTTTCTCTTTGTCTGTTTGCTTATGTTTTGTTATGTTATGTTATGTTTTACGATGGATTCGGGTGTTGATCCCATCGTTGATAATATCTCATTTTATTTCAGTAGAAATTGTGTTTTTTATCATAATTATTAATTTCAATTAGTTGAATTATGTCAAAATGAACTTGCCATTCATGCTTTATAATGTTCACCAAATAATGGAAGAAACCCTTGGAAAAATTAAGATGTTATAACACTATATCCAGAGTCTTGGGTATTGCACATTTCTGCAAACTGCAGATGTGTATAATCGCAACCATCGTCAAACTTTGGCAACTTCTGAATACGATAAGAACCCCACAACCCCCCTCTTAAGGTTATGCATAAAACATGCAGAAAGGCCATGAATAGATTACCAAGAAATTCCCTCGGAGTGACAAAGTTGGAGGAAAATGACAATAGAATTAGAAAAAGGTACCATAAAATAAATTTATGTATATGTTTTATATTGTTATTCTCATATCAATTGCCTGATCCAATGATAATAACTCTAGATCATGTATTAAGCAATTTAGCTTCTGTATAATCCAAAATATTTTTTGAGTGTTGATGACTAATAATAATAATAATAATTAATGGATTAGGGGAAATCAACAGATTACAATATAATTAATGTAATAACCTGCTCCTTTCTTTCTTGGAAAACCTCTGAATGTAATATGTTTGTACTACTGTGGAGGCTAAGTGTACTTTTTTAATTTGGTTTTGGTCTGTTAGCTGGTTCATTTAGTCTGTCCAGCAAATTCACTGGCATCATAAACTGTTGTAGTTACCTGTGTCATGAAGGAATACCTAGTGCACAAGTACATGTTAAACAAGAAATTTAAAGCTATGCACGAAATAGCTAAAAGGAGGAACATTCTATAAGAATGTTACAAAGGCAAAATACAAGTGACTTTGAGCAACAAAACTGCTTCTTGATCTTCAAACAAAGTGCTCATATGTGTAATTGCATCATTTATTCTTTAGAGGATTTTTTTTTGGTTTTTATTTGTAAAGAAAAAACATTAAAAATGTACATAAAAATAGTTAACATGATGTGTGTTGATAAAAGTAGAAATAATTATGTCTACATATTTGTTTTAAATTCCTTTAACTGAGAGATTAGTACAATATCTGTGAATGGATAAAAGGGCATTATACAGTACAGAATTTGCATGCTCTTGCTTAGCCTAAAAGAAGCATTACATTTGCTTCCATTCTGTTTCTGATATTTTTTAAAATCATCCAGATATAATCTACTTATTCTGCACAGTCAAAAGCAATCTGACAGTTGAGTAAAATTTGCCAGAACATTCAATTAAGATGTTTGATGAAGTTTGATTTCCAGGTTTCAATGTGATTTCCATCCAGTTTGTGTATTAACTGAATACATGTTAGAACAATGTGGACTTGACCTGAATGTTTATATATTTTTTGTTCTCCAAAATAATTTGTACTTTCTTTTGCTTTTTATAATAAGAACAATGGCAGCTGTCAACACAAATTGCCATATAGATTTACTGTTCATTCACTGAATCAACAGAATAAACAGAACAACCCAAGTCTAAACCAGTCCATTTTGTGTAATTACTTTGATCTGGACTTTTGATCATTTAAGCACATTTGACAGTACTTGTGAATTGGCCATCAAAATAAAATTCAGACCCCCCCCTCCCCCCATTTAAAATTTTAACTGTGGTGAGAAGTGCAATTATATTGATTTCTTTGATCATCATCAGATGTAATATGCAGAGGGATTTATTTCATGGTTAATCTGCATCAAGGAGATCAATACATATGTCACATAAGTATGTCACCACCAAATCTGAAGACAACCAGCATGGTTTAAATAGGTCTTTCTCTCAACATGGCACTATCCATAAAAGGCATACATATTGCTTTTACATAAGGTGCAAGTAGTGATTGGTTAGTGCAAGAATACATGCCGCAGTTTCACTGTTGTAGTGAAGGAAAAGCAGCACCAAAGTCAATGGTGGCCTCAAAATCTAAAATATAAACATAAATTCTGGTTTACCCATTTTGTATTCTATATGTGTCTATTGATGTCACAATAATCATGATTGTAAGTTTGGCTATAATTGTGATGCCTCATTGAACTATATTCTACACAGTGAGGAAACTTAAGTGAAATAGATTGAGAATATTTCTTTGTTATTAGAATAATAGAAGGCAGGAAAGAATAGCCGAACAACAATTTCGCAATATTTCAAAATTATTTTTCACTTCCTCATGTCACTTTTTGTTGCTCAGCCTAATGTATGCAATAGCAATATTTACAAATCACATTTCAAACTACATGCAGTACACTCATCGGGTGTAAAGACATCACTTCCTATGAGGCTCATTGTATCTTGCTTTGTCTCACTGAATGCCACAAAATGTCAAACACAGAGAAACCACCAGGGAGTGCCACATACTCCTGTTAGATTAGAACCGCCCTTCATGGTGACACACAAAATAGATCCGTACGCAGCAGATGATTGTCATTGCGGCTGTGGAAGGCAACCAGATAAACAACTTATTCTAAAGGGAATATGGAACAGTGTCACTGAGTGAGTGAGCAGTTTGATTTGAATGTGCTCTGCAGCCAATCTGTAGGTAAATCATGATTCTTTTTCTTATTCATACAGGTAGATTTAGGGAAGGTATGGTCCATAATTTCAGATTTTCTTTGGAATAGTGAAAACAGTTTAGTGACAGTAGTACGCTTGTTTGCACAGATTTGTTTCGTGATATATGGATGATGGAGGTTTTAGTTAGTTTTCTGTTCCAAAATAATGTCATATCTGTGTTCACCAAATAAATCATATGGCCATTTCCATTTCTGTAGGGAATAATTTATCATTTATGAAAGAAGACATCAAGGAATGAAGAACAGCTTTCCAAATTACTGCTTCTTCTTCTCAAACAGACATTATGTGTTTACCGTGAAGGCCATTCCTATGGTGACCAGCCAATGCCTGTCCATGGGCAATGGTTCAATAAAGGCCCCATGGGCTGAGGAGAACAACTGCCTGGCCTCCATTTGCACAGAGCCTCATTTCCTGGACACAGACATTTTGAGGTTAGAAAAAAATGTGATCTGTCTTACTGGATTTGCTCTAAAAATTAAGAATCAATAGGCATCTGGATTCATTGTAATGGGAAATACATGATATAGCTAATATATTGTATTATGCTAATATATAATATCATTTAGTAAGTGGCATTATCAGTCTGTGTGTGTTTGTGTGTTTATAGGGGGTGGTGAAGAACTTTGTTTTTCATCTTATTTATATGAAATGTGCAGATAAATAAAGTCTGATTGATTAATAAGTTGCAATAAAGGAAAGCAAAGGTCAAGGTTTGGGTTTCATTGGTTGAGGTTGAGGAAAGATTATGGTTTGGTTACTTTAAGTGAAACCTCTATCATGAAGTTACATAAAAAAAACAACTAATTTAAGAAACGATACGAAGATACGAAGGTACAAATCATAGAAGATGGAGTTCACTGGAGCAACATCCATGGAGAGCTGAAAGATGTAAAGAAAGAATTGCAATTAGTGTGAATGCCATAAAACAATACAAATGTAACTGGGATGGGCGTAGGACCCTGGGGAGCCTATATAGGCAGGGGGGAAGCAGCACTCTGTCTCTCACTTTCTCTCTACCGGTGTGCAGACACGGAAGTGCAGGCACGCACGCAGTAGAAGGGTCTCCAAACATTTGTGGTGAAAAGCACCAGCACTTTGGGCAGGTTGGGTGCCGTAAAGGCCCGATATGTTTCTATGTAGCCTCCAGCCATCTGCATGCTGAGAAGGGTGTCTGTCACTTCATTAGTCGTTATTCTCAACTCACGACAAACCAGCTGCTGCGTGGTGTTAGTCAAAACTGCTTAAAGGTCTGTCTGTGAATGCAGTGACTATTACTGTTTTCTTTCCTTTCCTAATGATTAGTTTATTTTGGGGCATTTTTGTTTCAAATGTGATTTTATGTTCTTTGTGCCTTTTTCTTTTGGTTATTTATTTTAAGTGGGCTTAGTGCAATAACCTCCGGGCATAGTGCAATTCTTCAGTAGCGGTTGGTTGTAGGAGTTGAAGTCCTAGCATTTAGTGACCCTTTTTGTGTCCTCATAGTATGGTTGCAGTGTAAATCCACCAGTCGGTTCCACAAGGAAACCATAGGCCCGTTTCACAAAGCAGGTTCATCAAACCCTGAGTTTCATCCTGATCTCCGAGTTGATCTACCCTGAGATAGAAAACTCAGAGTTTTCAGTTTCAGAACAGCGGATTTGAATCAGTTTGATCAACTCGGAGTAGGTTCACCTGGGGTAAAGCACGATCACGACAACTCTAAAAAGCCAGCATAAATGGAGCCCCAATTCACCAAGTCACCATGGTGATGGAGAAGCGGAGAGCTTTGTTTTTCACGTCAGTGGAGTTGGAAATCTTGATGCGATCATGTGAAGAGTTCCAACACGCGTTAAAAAAAGAAGTGCAACACCGCTGTAGCTGCAAAAGAGAGAGAGATGGCGTGGAAGAACATTGCTGCTCGGGTCAATGCATAAGTTTAAATGTAGTCCTTTGCAATCATGATTATTACGGAGGAAGCTGCTTACATGGTAGCGCATTTATTTATATCGTTTAGATGCAATACCGAAGAAGGGAGAAACGCACTTGGCAGCAACTTAAAATGAAGCATAAAAACATCATTCAAACAGGTCAGACCATCTCATGGGGTACCCCATGTTCTGCACTGTAAATTAAATATTAAGTGGCTGTTTGAATGCGTACAGTAGTTGTTTTATCCCCAACATAATGCTGGTTTCATACACAAATGTCTTTTCATCGATATCATGTTCTGTTAAATAATTAAGCCTAGTTAAACTAACACAGACTTCTACTCAGCCAACAGAAAGAAGGGAGATGCCCATAAAATGGGTGGTGGCCCAGAACCACCACCACCTCATATATATATATATATATATATATATATATATATATATATGACGTGAGAGCATGACTGCGACTGGTGATGTTGCAAATGGGATCATCAACAAAACGACATGCCATGTTAGTTGAAAAACTCACCAAAACTCACCTGCTGATGAATGAATGCGGATATCAAATGGAGTATGTGGCTCTGAAAGTGGGCGGACACAGCGAGAAACTCAAGGTTCATTGACAAAAACATGGTCCCAACCAGGATAGTTTCAGGGCGTCTGTTACTGCGGTAACTGACCGAGAGTTTAAGTTACCGCTGTCTGTGAAACAGGCTAGAGTTAACCCTCTTTCTCTGGTTTGAGTTACCTCCCTTTGTGAAACGGAAAACTCAGTTTTCCTTATTTCAGGGTTAATAGACCCTGAGTTTTCACTAAACCTGCTTTGGGTTAGGCCTGTGGCTCTCTCCTGGCTGCCTATGTTCTGGGGGTTGCTAGGTGCCCTGGTGGCTTGGTCCTGACCTGCCTGCTATCCTGGACCGGGAGCATGTTGTTCTGGTCCCCCACATCAGCTACAGTCAGCTACCCACAGCATCCAATGACAAACAGTAGCATACACATACATACTCATACACATGCGCATACACACACGGTGCACAACTGCTACACAATCACACAGTCATTTATTTTAAATTATATTAAACAAAATGGTAAATGTGCGTTGGAAATCCTGCAACCAATGTTTTTCTTTTTTTCTATTGTTATTGTTGTTGCTGTTGTTGTTTTTTTTGTTTCTGTGCCCCCTCCCCTCCTGTCTTCCCTATCCTGTCCCTGTTCTCTCTTTCTATCCACTCCTGAGCCTCAGTCCGGTAGCTTTATCAATGAACCATTACCATTCCCAATAAAGTTAAACACAGATGGTGATAGGAGGAGTATATCAGATTCCTCCTTTGCAGAGTAAAACTGCTTCAGTACAACAAGGCACCAGGAACATACTGGTTGCCCCAGCTGCTGAACAGGACAGGTCAAAAAAACAAAAAACAAACATTCAAAAAAATTTGGAGGGGGGGGGGGGGCAGGGTCGATTTTAATTTTGCATTTGAACAGATTTTCTCTTTGATTCAAGATATGGTTTTTGATTAAAGCAGCTTTTTTGGAATTTAATAAACACTCAAATGTCATACCATGGCCCAAACACAAAAACATAACTCCGATAAAAAAAATCAAATAAAAAAATCTATTTCAAAGAAAAGCTTTTCAGTCAAAGAAAAAAGTATTCAAATGCCCTTTTTGAGTCTTAATTTTTTTTTTTTTTTTTTGCATTCAAACATGCTTTTTCTTTGATTGAAGAAGTTGTTTTGGGTTGAAGTGAAGTTTTTTTTGGCTGAAAACATTTTTTGATTGAAGCAACCTTTTTTTGATAGAATAATAAAGACAAAAATATCTACCTCCATAGGCTACCATTTAATCATGTCTACTCTCAGAAAATTTCTCTTTAGATTATAGATAACGAATACTAAATTATAAAATATCATTACTTTGTTACCACCCTCCTGTATTTTACACCACTGATACTGATTCTTGCTGGCCTGGTATGATTGCAACTTTTTGCAACTGTTTACTATTGATACTGCCTGATTCTGACAGGTAGTTCTAACTCTTGCTATACATTATTCAATTTATTCTTGTAAGAAGGATTCCTTCATTGTCCCCCGTAGAAAAACAGAATCAAGGACTCTTCAGCTCATGGTTTAACCAAAAAGACATTCCATTTGCACTGTGAGGATTGTGGTCTCCCTGTGAGCAGCAAACACAAGGCTTCCGTTCTGCCTCCCCATAGACCCTATGATTGCCATATGCCATAGACCTCCTCCCAGGCACCACACCCCCCCGTGGCCGGTTGTTTTCGTTGTTGGGTCCCGAAACGGCAGCCATGAAAAGCTATATTGATGAGGCTCTGGCCGCAGGCTTTATTCGGCCCTCTACATCCCCTGCGGGGGCTGGGTTTTTCTTTGTGGGGAAGAAAGACGGGGGCTTAGACCCTGCATTGACTATCGGGGCCTAAATAAAATCACAGTCAAGAACCGATACCCTCTCCCCCTTATGTCCACTGCATTTGAGCACCTGCAGGGCGCATCCTTTCTTACGAAACTGGATCTTAGAAACGCCTACAACCTGGTCCGCATACGAGAGGGGGATGCGTGGAAGACCGCATTTATGTGCTCAGGGTCATGCTCAAAATATTCGTCTATGTATACCTGGACGACATCCTGATCTTCTCTAAAACTTATCAGGAGCATGTGATCCACGTCAAAAAAGTACTGCGGAGATTGCTGGAACACCAGCTTTATGTCAAGCTGGAGAAGTGTGTATTTCATGCCTCCACAGTGAGCTTCTTCGGGTACATTGTCTCACAGGGTAGTATGAAGATGGACCCCAGCAAGGTCAAGGCTGTACTTGACTGGCCACGACCGAGTTCGGTCAAACAGGTTCAGCAATTTTTGGGGTTCGCAAACTTTTACAGAAGGTTCATCAGGGGATTCAGCTCCGTTGCCGCTCCTCTCACTGCTCTAACTAAAGGCACCACCTCTCGGTTCAGCTGGTCAGAGCAAGCCGAGGAGGCCTATACGGAGCTGAAACGAAGGTTCACCATGGCACCCATCCTCGTTCATCCTGACCCCTCACTGCCTTTCATTGTCGAAGTTGACGCCTCGGACGTGGGCGGTCTTGTCCCAACATCCTAGGCGGGACCAGAAGCTTCACCCTTGCACCTTCTTCTCGCGGCCGCTTCTGCCTGCCGAGAATGACGTTGGGGACAAAGAACTTCTGGCGGTGAAGCTAGCCTTAGAACAGTGGCGTCATTGGTTGGAGGGGTCCGAGCATCCGTTTGTGGTCTGGACGGACCACAAAAACCTGGCGTACATTCAGGAAGCCAAGTGCCTGAACCCTCGGCAAGCGCGGTGGGCTCTCTTTTTTAATAGGTTCAATTTTACGCTTTCGTACCGCCCAGGGTCTAAGAATCTCAAACCAGACGCACTTTCCCGTCAGTTTGATCAATCGGACATGGAGGGTCCACCTGAGACCATCATTCCCCCTGCTCGGATCTTGGCACCAATCACGTGGGGTATAGAGACAATAGTTCAGGGGGCTCAGCGGCGAGAGCCGGACCCAGGTGGGGGACCACCAGGTAAACAATTTGTCCCTTGTGAAGTGCGCTCCCAGGTGCTACAGTGGGGGCACTCATCCCGCCTAGTGGGTCACCCTGGGGTCCGCCGCACCCTGGACTTCCTTAAAAGACAGTTCTGGTGGCCCAAGATGGAGAATGATGTGCAAGAGTTTGTGGCAGCTTGCAGGGTTTGCGCCCGTAACAAAACTTCTCAAAGCCCCCCTGCCGGGCTCCTTCGGCCTCTGCCTATTCCCCATCGCCCCTGGTCACACGTAGCACTGGATTTTATTACAGGGCTGCCTCCATCTAATGGATCCACTGCTATTATGGTGGTGGTGGATCGCTTTTCTAAGGCAGCTCACTTTGTCTCCCTCCCCAAGCTCCCCTCCGCGCTGGACACTGCTTGGCTTGTGGTCCAGCATGTATTTTGCCACCATGGTTTACCCCAGGACATAGTATCAGACCGTGGGCCTCAGTTCTCCTCACGTTTCTGGAAGGCGTTCTGCACCCTGGTGGGCGCATCGGCCAGCCTGTCATCAGGGTTCCATCCTGAGACGAATGGCCAGACAGAGCGTACTAACCAGACTCTGGAAAGAACCCTCCAGTGTCTGGTTTCCTCCAACCCTACCACCTGGAGTGATCAACTTATCTGGGCAGAGTATGCCTACAACACCTTACAGAATGCTTCCACTGGCCTCTCCCCATTTCAGTGTCAGTACGGGTATCAGCCACCACTATTTCCTGATCAGGAGGGGGCTGCGACAGTACCTTCAGCTGCTCGCTTTATCCAGAGATGCCGTGCCACCTGGAAACGGGTGTGGACATCTCTACAGCGGGCCTCTGCCCGCCAAAAAATTTATGCAGATCGCCGTCGACATCCGGCTACCCCTATCGCATCCGTCAGCGGGTGTGGCTCTCCACTCGCGATCTCCCCTTGCGGGTGGAGTCTCGCAAGTTAAGCCCACGCTTCGTTGGCCCCTTCAGAATAGTCCGAAAGATTAACCTGGTCACGGTTAGGCTTCAGCTCCCGTGCTCGATGAGGATTCACCCTACGTTCCACGTTTCGCACCTGAAACCTGTGGTCTCTAGCCCTCTGGCACCGGCCGAGACTGATTGGGGGGCAACCGGCCTACACGGTTAAGCGTATTCTGAACAGTCGTCGTGTGGGACGCGGGGTTCAATATCTGGTGGACTGGAAGGGGTACGGTCCAGAGGAACGCACCTGGGTCCCAGCCAGAAACATCTTGGACCCAGGGCTTATCCAAGATTTTCGCCAGCGCCGCCCCAGCGGCTTGGCGGGGACGTCAGGTACCGTCCCGTGGGGGGGGGGGGGGGGGGTTCTGTGAGGGTTTCCTCACACAGGCCACACATTGGGCTCCACTGGCTGATTACCTGAGCAGTGTCAGGTGTGAGACATAATTGCCCTTGATGTGGACCAGGTGTGGCAAACCTACATCTAGCCCTTGGCTCCTCTGCTCGGTGCTGACTCATTGTCTCACTAAGCGTGAAGGAGAAAGCATTGTTCAGTCTTCTGTAGGTGGTAGGGGTGTACTGGTCCGCAGAAGTTACCGCACCGATCCTGTCTGCGTGATCACTCACCATTTACTGGTTTAGTGTTAGAAACAGGGGAATCCACAGGAGCTCCACATTGAACCTCTCTGTGTGATTCCACTGTCTTATTAGGTTTTGTTTTGGTTCTGCCCTTGTGGAGTGGCCTTGTAGGTCTTTTTGTTTTGTCGTCTTTGGGCAAGTAGCTGTAGCTGGGAAGCTACAGTCCTCCTTGTTTTGGGAGTCGAGTTTGGGTTTCAGCTGCTTGGCAGCGCGGGTTTATTTTTCCCATTTTGTAGTCCACTAGTGACCTTAGTGGTTAACCCTCTGGGTTAACTTTAGGACTTCCGGGTCCGCGACTGTGTCCCATTTTTCCCCCTTCGTGACACTCCCAATTTTATGATTTAAAGATTTTTCTAAGGAGATTTAAGCAGCTATCCATCTGTCACGATTCAAGAATCATATAGACCTGAGTTTGATGGTTCTAATTTAATGGTGGAAAACATTCTTTTTTCTTTTCCGACCTGTTACCACTTCAAGGCACGCAGATCTTGAGGATGGCCATGAGGTAAGCAATAAGGGAAAAGCTGCAGCGTCATGAGGAAGCCCCTTACAGGAGCTTGAGGCCGAACATCTTTAAGGTTCCGTATTGTGCAAAATTGTTTTACCGTGCTTTTCTAATAATAGTATTTGAGAGAAGTCAGTCCTTTCCCTCTCTGGCTTGCTCCACACTCTTAAAAATAAAAATAAAAAAATATGAAAACGCTAAATACACTGGCAACCGTGTGCATTTAAAATTTTGGTGTTTTCCCAACAAAGTTTTATGGGCTTTTCAAACTACAGAATTGATGGTGTCTTTACGAACAATTGTTCATTTTACTAGTGGGCACTAATGAAAATTTATCATTCTGCCAATGCAAGATTGTTTGTTGAGTCAATAGCGATGTGATAACTACAAATACACTGTTGTCTTTACTAAAAGTTTTTAACTTTTAATTAACTGGTAATATAATGATTTCCTTGTTGACTAACCCTAATAACTTTGATCAAGAGTGAATAATGCAATGTATCTAAAATAAAAAATAAAAAGAAATTCAGTGGCACAATGCACATAACTTTTAAACAAAAGGAGCCACAGAGGCCTTCTTTTCAGAAAGATTTTTGAATTCTTCTGAATGGTTCAATTCACAGGTCTTACTTAAAACTACATTCTGCATGAACAATCTGCGTGTGTGCGGGTGTGTCAAATTTCACATTGAAAGCATATAGTTTTTGCTAAGACAACAATACAAACACTGTGCATCATAGAGAGAATTAAAGGGCAAGTTAAGTATAAATTGATTCAAATCCCTATCGTTGGTCGTCATGCACTATCTATACAAAAAAGAAACAGATTATTTGGTACAACTCAGACTGAGTTTTCGACAAGCAGCAAAACTGACTAATATTTCATAGAAATTAAAACTAAAGCTCCACGATCCATTGACTGTCTATAACTCAGCCTGCGTTGCACCCTTATTATTTTTGAATTCCTATAGAAAGCACAGGGCAATAGATTAATTTAAACCATACCTACCCTATATGTAGAAACAAATAAGTTCTGTGAACCTACCAAATGTCAGGATTTAAAAGCTGCTAGTCAGTGATCATAACTTGAACTTCAAATACAACAATATGGGCAAGTTTTTAGATATAACTTGGAAAAAAAAACATTCTGTACTGACACTTTGCTATTACAATCACCCCTGCTTGATTGAAATAAAAAATCTATTCTAAATCTAGTATACATCGGTTCAACTATCCCGGAGTGTGATGGTTTAAGGTTTAATTGGTAAAATTTGAATCTATGATTTGTAGCTCCAGTGCCACTCAGGGATTATATCCTTTATACATCATGTATAGATCAGCTGAACAATGTAAATTGCAGCATCACTTTATAAGTGAAACAAAGTTCACAGAGAGATCTTTTGTCCATGGGAAACAACTGCACAAGCAGGGCCTTAAAAAAAAAAAAAAAAAAAAAAAAGGTACAGCAGTGGATGTGATTTGTATTGTTATTTATAGCCTATCCAAGCGGCTTTCGGGCGAAAGGCGGGGTACGCCCTGGACAGGTCACCAGTCCATCACAGAGCCAACATATACAGACAGACCACATTCACAGTCATACCTACAGTCAATTTAGAGTATCCAATTAGCCTAGTCCCCATTTGCATGTCTTTGGAATGTGGGAGGAAGCCGGAGGACCCAGAGAGAAAACACACAGGTACAGGAAGAACATGCAAACTCCGCACAGAAAGATCCCGTGCCCGAGCCAGGACTCGAACCCGGAACCTTCCTGAGGTGACAGTGCTAACCACTGCACCACCGCGCCGCCTCAGGAGAAGCCTTGATACTAAAACTTGCTTGAGTGATTTTGTTCAGAATATCAGTTGACATGGCCCTCGGCACCTTGCCTATGCCTTTTTTGTTTTTTTGTATGTTCCTCAGTGACCTTTTTCAACCATAGTTCAATGTCAGGTGACAGAGGAGAAATAGGAAATGGACAAGGCCACACTGTTGCATTATGCATATTTCCAGAAGTTGAGGATGATTGGATAGGTGAAGGGTTGTTAGAGGGGCTAGGTGGAGGGCCAGGCAAAAAGACAGATGAAGGCCCCCCCCCCCCAGGAAAACCTAAGAGATGATATAGAGTCAAGAGACTGAATGTCACATTCGTTATTAATAGTAGGCACACTTTTCCACTTTATGTGCAAGATTGCGCGCTCCCTTGGTAGTTCAGCTATATTTGATAAATCACACAGTGCATTATCAAAGTCAATGTCCTCAAATTGTAATGAAAAATCTCCTTGCAGCTGTAGTTTTTGTGTTAAGAAGTCAAGTACAGACTGTGGCTCTTCGGTAAGTTTGACAGGTCATGCCTCATTAGCAGATATGATAACACAAAGTAGCAGTGCCTATGGAAAAAGAGTTGCTCAGGTTAGAAAAAAAATCATGATATCTTTTTCAATTTTAAAGGAACACTCCACCTTTATGGGAAATAGTGGGCCCATGTTTGGGGATGGTTTTGGTGAATGGTCCGTGCATTTTTTTTTTGCTCGTGAGACATGATTGGTGGACACTCTGATATGGGCAGGCCCTGTGGCTACGGGAAATTGGAATACAAATCACATTCACCAATGCGGTTAACCATGCTGTGAGCTTTTTTTGTCAAGAATGATACATTGTCAGCACTGGCTATAATGCTCACAATCGAGAAAACTCTGGTAATTCATAGCATTGCCCTGCTGAGATAACCATGCCTTCAGCATATTCTGTTCTGTATGAACAGCTGCACTTTGCTCGTGAGACACAATGTTACATATTTTCTTGACAGAGCAGATTTCTGTGAACTGTTCAAAGATCCAATCTGAACAGTGCTAATTTTCTCAATGTAAAGGTTAGTCCAGAAGAGACTTTGTCCATCTAAGTAGTATGCCATGAACTGCTAATGCTTTTCACCTAAAGAAAGCTCTAGATTCTTTGTATTGTGCAAATCATGTCTAATTCGTTTGAACAAACCATGTTTGGTTTCAAACCTCTTGGTCAATAGATCAACTAGCAGATCAAAAAAGTGAATAAGGTGCAGATAATGCAAAATAAAATTATGTTTTGTCTTATGCCTTATGCTTATGCCTGCGGCAGCCCCTGGTTACCGTTCCCACCGCCCGACCACTGCCTCCTCCTCTCTGTTGAGAGTAACCACACCCTCTGCCTCCTCCTCGTTGGGGAGGGGCCTGATAGTACTGAGGGTGGAGTCCAGGTGGAGCCCACTGGTACTGCAATGGATAGTATGATAAGGCTGGTACTACAGGTGCAGGCATTACTGGTGCCAGTGGTGCAGGTGCGGCCTGCTGTTGCGCCATCTGTTTCTCTGCTTAGGCAGACCACTTGGCACCGGCTGCTTGTTCTCTGGCTTGTGCTATTTGGAGTTTAGTCAGTTGCATCTTCAAGTCCTCTAATTCTTTATTAGATTTAGCTGAGTCACAATCTTCTTGTCTGAGTCTGTGAGTAAACACTCTGCACCACTGCGCCAAGTTATCTCCGCTGCAATGAGGGTCATTTTCCATCTCACTGAGCACCTTCTGTGACACCTCCTGCTAACAGGGCAAGTTTGAACTGTGTGGCTGCCAATGCTGAGTGATTAGGTCTTTCCCTCGTCCTGCTTTCCCATTCGTCCTTGCACCGATTCATAAATGACGAAGGGGCCTCACCGGGCTGATGAGCAAACATGGTGTGGTGGGCAGTGCAGGTGGGTGGAAATGCAGCTCTTAAAGCACTACCCCATCGCTGTGCAACTCGGGTGTATGGCGTGTTATTGGGTTCATTGTATGTTTGTGCCACTGTGTCTATATCTAACATCCGCGATACAGAGGTACGTGCCCCTACTAACACACTCATGTCTCCAAGAGACAGAGTGGTCCCCGAAGTGAGAGAGTGTAACTTCATTAGCCAGGGGCCAGCTCCCTCATCCCACAGGCTGGGGAGACGGCGAACTATAGTGTCCCTGTCGGCCAATGGTCATGGCTTGTACACGGGCTCACCACCGCCCTGGGGTTGTATTAGGGGCATGGCATACACCGTCTTGACTCCTTTGCTGCGAGTGTGTTCAGATACTGGGCTACCGGGATTGCCACGTGCTTCATCAGTGTGTCTACTCCCCCCCGGTTGTCTGGTTTGTCTTCTAGTTCCCCTTTCTCAAATACAATGTCACACCTTAGTCTCCCCTTGGCTGGTCTCTGAACTGTCCTTCCTATGTTGTCACTGTTATCGTCACTAGGTCCCTGATCTTCTGTCCCTTCTTGTGTCTGTCGGACAGTGAGCCATCTATTCAGGGCGGAGTGGTGGGACGGACCAGTGGTTACCGCCTTCTGCTCCATGGCTCCTGATAAGTCATGGTCAGGTTGGTCTCTTTTAGGTCGGGACCTTGCTCCGTCTTGTTGTAGCAATAAGCTTCCCCCACACTTCTCTTCGTTCTCTCTGAACACCTTCTCATCCCTCTTTCTCTTTTCCCTGTCTTCTCTACTTTCCTTATTCCCGCTATTTTCATTTCTTAGCCTTTCTTCCTCCAACCTTCTCCTCACCTCCTCCAAATCTTGTTTGACATCTCCATACTGAATCTGTTCTCCCTGGTCCTGTCCTCCTGACGCCTGGTCTCTCTGATCCATGTCCCGGAATTCCATGGAAACATCACCACTCAGAGATATGACCGGCATTTGCAACACGGGCGGCAAGGCCGTAGGGGCTGACGACCCTGCATATGGTGGGGGTCTTTGTTGTTGTCTCAAGTAGTCTCTATGACACAACACCCCATGTCCAACGATCTAACTATTTCTCCAGTATTTATGTCTTACAAGGAGGTGCTTATGTGATCGCTTATGCGTGCAAGTGTGTATTTTTGATCTTCGTTGTCATCAGGCAGATTCTTCTATCGTGTCAGCGTACCAGCATCATCTGTTCCTGTCCCATTTCTTCTGATAGTCTCGGTGACATTGAGGCTGTGGAAGCAACTTTATCTGTTTTCCTTATTTCATAACTACTCTGTCCTGTCTGTGTCTGACGCATTCTGTTGATTTTGCTTGCTCTGTGTCATGCTACTTCTGTAATTATTGTCTTATAAGCTGCAGGGGAGGGGTGATATCTGAGAACATCCAGTTGTATACTTCTTGGTCGGCCATGTCCTAGTTCATCTTTATACTAAACTGAGCTGCTACTATGCATTGCAAATGATAAATTTATCGACACATTCCATACATTCCTTGCACTGTTGTTTGTTCATTCCACCACATAGCATCATTTTGGCATTTTACAGTACTTAATGAGCAGCATATTAGCGTATTTGACAATGCCAGACCTCCATTTAACACGGTAAATGAAGGCCGATGGAACAAGCAAGGCAAGGAAACCCTGGACGGGACACCGGTCCATTGCAGGGCCAAAACATACAGACACACAACCATTCCCTCTCACAGTCACACCTATTGTCAATTTAGAGTATCCAATTAACATAGTCCCCTCTTGATGTCTTTGGACTGTGGGTGGAAGCCAGAGTGACCGGAGAGAACCCACACAGGCACAGGGAGAACATGCAAACTCCACACAGAAAGGTCCCATGCTAAAGCCAGGGCTCGAACCTGGAACCTTCTTGCTGTAAGACAACAGTGCTAACCATTTCTGCCCCAAACAACACTTTATGAACTAAATCTTTTTTACAAAACAACTCAATATTTTCAGAAACTTAATTCTTTTGAATGATTTTTACAAAGTTGGGAGTCCTTGACTGAGATTTTTTTTTTCTTTGCAGTCAGGCATAACTTCTATGGCTTCCCTGTGTGGATCTCATTTGGCTTCATGGCTGAATGATGGAAAGCACATCTTAACCTGGATTTATTTGTCCAGTTTTCCTGACATTTCACTTGCAAAAAAAAAAAATCATAGCTTTTATGCAAATGAGCCATGTGCATTTCAAGACAAATTAGCAATGTGCTGCTCCCTAACTATTTACAGAAATGCTGGACAGAGATCCTTATTACTGGATGGGATTATTTGGTTAGATTTGGTTATTAGGTGGTCATGTGAGTCGTTGGCTTCAGTTTCGGGTCTTTACCCCTCCCAGCCCTCTTGGGGGCGTCGTTAAGGTCACCTGAGTTAATTGTACTGTACACTGTATTGGGATGACAATGCTGCATTGTCATCTCATATGTGACAGAGGATTCAGAGAAATTCAGAAGGATCTTTAACACACATCAGATACCCATGCACTTTAAGCCCAGCAACACCCTGAGGCAAAAACTTGTCCATCCTAAAGACAAGGTTCCAAGGCATAACCAGAGTCCAGTGTAACGAGGAGTGCTCTGACCTGTACATAGGGGAGACAAAACAACAACTGAAAAAATGCATGGCACAACACAGGAAAGCCACAACCACAGGCCAGAACTCAGCAGTCCACCTTCACTTCAAGGTGAAGATTACAAGGTGCGCGTTCTAGACATAGAGGACAGATGGTTTGAAAGGGGGGTGAAAGAAGCCATTCATGTCAAACTAGAACGGAGGAGGGGGCGTCAGACACCACCTATCATCCACATACAATGCCGTCCTTAGATCCCTCCACAGGAGGTGCAGCCAGCAGTCATGCCTTCACTCAGGTGACTCAAACGACCCGCCGAACAGGGCTGAGAGGGATGATGACTCAAAACTGAGGCCAACGACTCACATGACCACCTAACTAGCCTATTGTTTTGGCTTTACGACCAGTTGTTTTTGCCACCCTCCACTTGGGTGGTTGTACACCTGATACTTCCCACCAGTAATTTAGAACTAAACAAACTTCTTGGATGAGAGCTGCGAGAGGCGAAACGTCCTCACTTACAAGAGATGAGTCCAGTTGCTTAAATTGATTATTTTTGAGAATTTCAATGACCTGGATGACTGAGAATGTACACGAATACATACACAAAACATGCAATTAATTTCATCTTTATTTCAATTCACAGTAACAGTAGCCGGTGTTTGTATGTCTCTTCTCAGAATTTACAATCGCCCTGATTCCTATTTTTACCGACACATAATAGGAACAGATATTTCTTTTCTTTTATTTTAAAAAATCTTTAACCTTACTTGTAAGATAGCATTAACATTACAATATGGCAACTCTCTCAGGTTGTCGAGTGGTTACAGTGCATGTCACATATACAGCTGACACCAATTTGAATTCCAGCTGCGGGTACTTTGCTGCATGTCATAAGTTTTTCAGAAAATACAAAAATCTGGAGACAAAACATCTTAAGAGTTGTTTTAGGCAAAAAAAAATGTCCAAAAATGACTTGGGCAAATATTTTAAGAAGGTGAAGATATTGGATTTAATTAACAGCCCATTGCATCTCATGCAAGGCAAGGCAAGGCAATTTTATTTGTAGAGCCCATTTCCACAAAGTTTGTCTCAAAGGGCTTCATATGGCATCATAACAACATCCTCTGCCCTTAGACCCTCACATCGACTGAGGAAAAACTCCATAGAAAACCCTTTTAACAGGGAAAAATCTGAGAAACCTTAGGGTGAGCAACAGAGGAGGGATCCCTCACCCAGGACGGACAGAAGTGCAGTAGATGTTGCTACAGACAAGAAAACAGTTTACAATACAAAATGTGGGAAACATGGAAATGTTAATAACAGTTGAAGAAGGAAGCTTCTGGAAGGGGAGGCAGGGAGAGCAAGCCAGCTTGATGGGTGACTGGATGGCAGACTGGTTCATGGAAGGGGAGCGCAGGCCGGTGTAATAGTAGGGAATAAAAGGGGGGGGGGGCAATGCAGGCGGCGGTTGGAGCTCTGGTGGATCTGTGGAACAGAGAGACTAAGAGACACCAAGGCCAAACTACAAAGTGCAACAAGTAATGGTAATGACAGTTCCAAAAATGACAATCAGTCAACTTCTCCAAAAGGAAGAGAAAGATTAGGCTGGGTGAGAATCTCACCAAGGAGGAAGTAAGATGGGGAACACCTGATCCTCTGAGCAGGAGAGAGCTGCTAAGTCAGGTAGCTGGACTCTATGACCCACTTGGTCTAGTGACACCTGTTAAACAGAAGGGGGCAATCCTTGTAAGGAGAGCTTTCCAAGAGGCTGGAGGTGGGAAGATGACTCGGGAGTCCTGGGATGAGCCACTTTCAGAGGGTCTTGAAGAGGAAGCCATTAAACTGTTTGAGGAATATGTTGAGATTGGGCAAATCAAGTTCCAGAGGAGTGTCACACCAGCTGGCTGGTTAGGAAAGCCTAAGGGGCATCACTTTCTCTGATGGGAGTGATAGAACCTATGGAGCAGTGATGTACCTGAGATGGAACATGGAGAGGGGAGTTGACGTCTGCTTTGTGGAAGCAACTGTCCCCACTGGACCAAAAAGACGAGGCAGTTAAAGCTGAGATTTGTGGAGCAGTCTTTGCAGCCAGGCTCAGAAGATGATTGTCCACTAAACGGAACCATTTCTCCACTTCCAGTCAGACAGTCCTGGGCGCCATCCAAAGAGACAGCTATGGATGTCAAACCTCCTTTTCAAACCGTGTCGGTGAAATCCAAAAGGCCGGACCTGTTGAGAACTGGTGGTGGATTCCTGGAGACTTGAACATTGTTGATATAATCACAAGAGGAGGCACAGCAAAAAACCTGAGTGAAGGATCTTTGTGGCAGAATGGACCGGAATTTCTGAGGTGGCCAGTGGAAACATGGCCCAAGAAGTCAGCCGGGGAATTTGTTGCTCATGCCAGAGAGAGTGTGGACAAGCTATAGAGGAAGGCTTTCACAGCGGCAGTGACCAGAGGTCAGGTAAAAGACTTTAAAGGTCCCACCATAGAGAAACCCCACAGTATCCCCACAGTTGGTCCAGGTAATGAGTCTACACAAAAAAGGCGGGGAGGTTCAGCACTTTGAACAAGCTGGTCAGCATTGTCACCTGGGTACTGCAAGCTGCTAAAATGTGGCTTGAAATTAAACAGAAAAGCAGAGAGCAAGTGAAAGCACCAAGGCTCACAGTGAAGGAATGGGAAGATGCGCTTAAACATCTTTTCCTTGAAGCCCAAGCAGGGAAAGTTTTTCAATCTACAACTCTTAACAGGCTTGTGGTATTCAAAAATAAAGACTCTGGATTGCTAGTCTGTGGAGGTAGAAGTCAGGTGTTTGCTGAAGACAAGTCTGCAGTGCCAATAATACCATATGGAGCAAGGATAAGCATGATAATAGCACAAGAGGCCCATGATGCAAACCATGACAGTGTGGTAGGTACACTCCTCAGAATGAGGAAGAAGGCCTGGGTGATTAGAGGTCGAAGGCTGGCAAAGAAGATGACAGCTGTCTTACTTGCAGGAAGATCAGATCCAAACACTGCCAACAGGTTATGAGTGAGCTGCCACCTGAAAGACTAAGCCCTTCAAACCCATTTGAATTCCCAACTGTTGATTTGTTTGGACCATATGAAATGAGGTGAAAAGATGAGGTGAAAAAGAGGATTAAATTAAAGGTCTGGGGCATTGTATTCTGCTGCATGGTTTCACAAGCTGTTCACACTGATGTTGTCAGCGACCAGTCATCCAAAGTGTTTCTCCTGGCCTATCAGAGATTCACATCCCTCCCAGGAAACTGTGGTGTCATGCTGGCACAAATTTTGTGGGGGCCAAACCTGCATTGAAGGAGCTCCAGAGTTTTTTAAGTAAACTAAACAGAGCTGAAGTCAAGCATGAAGCTGCAAAGAATGGAACAGAGTGGTTTGGAAGATTCACCCAGCAGACTCCCCCCTCAGGAACAGCGTAGGAGAAGCAGCAGTCCAGTTAGTAAAAAAAGCCCTAAATGACCTTGGTGGAGAGGAAGTCTTTACGTGGAGAGAATGGGGAGAATACCAGGCATTCATCTTTTTGGCAGCAAACCTGGTACATGAGCAACCGATAGATACCAGTGATCAAAGTTGTGAAAACTATGTGGAGTACATCAGCCCCAATTCTCTCTTGCTTGGTCAGATCAGCCCAAAAAGGAGATCCAGGAGAGTTTGAGGGCTACTCATACAAAAACACTTAGATTCTGGAAGAAGTGGAGTGAGCTGGCTGGTCCTAACTTGTTCATCAGGAGTAAATGGCACGCTAAGCAGCAAAATGTCATGATGGGAAATGTCAGAGAATATAGAACCCACTTTCTGTCAAAAGAGAGTGATTTATGACCCTAATTAGCATATCCCCGCCCCCTTCCGCATTCCAAGGGGGGGGGGGTAGGTCATCTCGGGGCCACGGTGTGTGTGTGTGTGTGAGAGAGACCTGACATCATATTGAAATCAGATGACTGGATGTTAGTTTGTAAGTTGCCGCTAGTTGAAGAAAATACGTTGACCTTTTGCCCTTTTATACTGTTTCACTCTTTCATGTGTATCACACATTGTGGAGGTATCTGTTCGGGAGGTCATCTCGGGGCCAAGGTGTGTGTGTGTGTGTGTGTGTGTGTGTGTGTGTGTGTGTGTGTGTGTGTGAGAGAGACCTGACATCATATTGAAATCAGATGACTGGATGTTAGTTTGTAAGTTGCTGCTACTTGAAGAAAATACGTTGACCTTTTGCCCTTTTATAGTGTTTCACTCTTTTATGTGTATCACACATTGTTTGTGGAGATATCTGTTCGGGAGGTCGTCTCGGGACCCCAGTGTTGGGTATTTAAACAGACCGCATGTAGTGTATTGAGTTGTAGAGCTCTGTGAGTGGAAGAAAATGGAGAAATTTGTACTCCAGAAAAAAATTCTCCCTCTGGATGGAGACAGTGTATTGGTTAGTGAGTTTAAGACCGACGGGCTGCTCCCCTTTGTCGATCTATTCAGTCATGGAACTTCTCAACCTGAGGCTCTGCACCTGAGAATCTGTTCGAGTGAATTTCAAGAACTAAAGTCCTTGGTTGAAGATTACATCCATTACATCCAGTTTGTGCATGACCAGGGTATGTGGGACTGCCCGTGATTGAACCGCAGAGAACAGATTCGCAAGTGCACCCGGATGGTGGTACTTTTCTCGTCGACTGTTCGAGATCGCACATGTGGCTGCTGGTGAGATATTGTCCTAGCATTCGCCACGCTGACAGAGCCGAGACAGTTATGGAGTAAGAGCGCTATTTTCCGATTCAACTAGCGTTCAAGATGGTAGACTTCCCGAAGTTGGCTAATCTCTTGAAAGAAATTGGGGCGTTTTTCAGTCAAGAGGACCTGAAGCGGAGACGGATCCTGTTGGAAAAGCGGTTAACAACTCGATCTGAAGATGTTACTGGAAGCAAGGTCCATGGGAGGATATAGGAGACGTATAAATCTGTTGTCTGACATTGAAACAGAAGCGCGGGTCGATCCTGGGAATGAATGTGAATGCGGCTATGACGAGGTTGATTCTAAATCTTCTGACCTCACTTCCTCCTAACACCCCCACCCTTACATACATATCCTGTTAATGCCTGCGGCCATGCGTGCTAGACCCGAACCGCTCATTTCAAAAGACTCTGTCCTGATTGGTATTCCCGGCCTTCCAGCCCTCCCACTTTCTGGTGTCGACCAGTGGACACGCCCATCTATTTCAAAATACATATATATGACAAGGTAGAATAGAGAGAGAAAGTACTTCACTTCGACCATGGCTGATTTTTCCAGCGAGCATATGAAAAAAAAGACTGTTTCAGTTGTCAAATTGATTACCAGTGGTATTATAGCGGCCACACCTGTTGCCATCCTCCAGAAGCTGGATATTTTCAAAAAAACTTTGAAGAGTTAATGCTTTTTCTGTTGTCTTGGGAATTTCTCCCAGCTCTCAAGTATACCTTGGAGAAAACCGGAGTAGATATAGAAGAGGCTAGACTGGAAGGGGCAGTGGATGCTTTTCTCTACAGTCTGAAGAAAGCATTTTGGAGAAGGCTGAAGAGATCACAGAGGCGTACGTGGCTGGAGACATGGAGAGGGGATGTTTGCTGCAACAATTCCTTGACTTCTGGGACTGACTTCCGGCATCCTTCCCTCCTCGTCTCCCTAAGCTTCGAAAAATCAGTTCAACGATCGGTTGAAATCTGACCTGGAATTATATTTTTTTCAAAATATGAAGGAGCGTGTTTTCCGCTCCTTGAACATACATATCTTTTAAAACACGCAATTGCTAATCGAGTCAATGATGCTTCAGTATATCAGAAAAACGCGGGTGTCAATAAAGAGGACTTGGACCGTTTTGAAAGAATTTTGGCTATGGTGAGAGATAAGAGTCCTTTAGAGCATTGGAAGAATCTAGTGTATATTGGCTCAAACTATAGGGATGATCGGGATGAATTTGAAGACATGCATTCAAGGAAGATGGAACATGTACTGAAACGCATATATTACGACCCACAAGAGCTGGATCATATGGGGGTGTAGAAAGACTTCAACAGGCTGCAGAAGAGCAGACAGGTAAAAAAGTTAGCAGCGATCGAGTGCGAGAATGGCTCTCAGCCCAGGATGCATATACCCTTCACAAAACAGCAAGAAAAACATATGCTAGGAATCGTGTCTTCACACCCCGCCCTTTGTATCAATTTCAAGGGGATCTATGTGATATGACTGCTCTGTCTAAAGACAATGATCAGTTTAAATTTCTGCTTACAGTCATAGACGTATTTTCAAAGAAAGCTTATGCACGAGCATTGAAAAACAAGACGGCGTCTGACGTTGCAACAGCTTTTGCCTCGGTTTTAGAGGAGAGCGATATACCTGTTAAAATTCAAACGGATGCAGGAAAATAATTTTTAATCGCGTCTTTCAAAGGCTGATGAGGAAACACAATATTCAACACTTTGCAACACGGAGTGAAATGAAAGCTTCAGTCGTGGAGCGCTTTAATAGAACGCTGAAATAAAAAATGTGGCGTTTTTTCACCGCAAAAAACACCCGGAGGTATATAGATGTACTTCAGGATCTGCTTGATAGCTAAAACAACAGCTATCATAGCAGTATAAAAATGAAACCGGCCGAGGTAACCCCTAGCAAGACCTCACAGGTGTTTGTTAATTTATATGGTAAACTTCCGCTGAGCGCTAAAGACAGACAGACAGACTACTTTATTAAACCCCCTGTATTTAAATTCAAAGAGGGGGACATTGTGCGGATTTCAAAATACCGTGGGGTCATCGTCATCTTCCGCTTATTCCTTACTAGTAAGGGTCGCGGGGGGGCTGGAGCCTATCCCAGCATCTACGGGCGAGAGGCGGGGTACACCCTGGACAGGTCGCCAGTCCATCGCAGGGCCAACATACAGAGACGAACAACCATTCACACTCACAGAAAATACCGTGGGGTATTTGATAAAATGTATGAACAATCATTCACGGATGAATATTTCACAGTGAACGAACGCGTGCTCAGAGACCCTCCTGTTTATAAATTAAAAGATATAAGAGGCAAAATTCTGAATGGGACATTCTATGAGCCAGAACTGCAGAAAGTGACAATCATGCCTGACAGTGTTTTTCGTATAGAAAAAATTGTAGATAGGAAAACTAAAAATGGTGAGAAGTTGGTTTTAGTCCAGTGGCGAGGATGGCCTCGTCAGTTTAACTCTTGGCTCCCGGCTAAAGAGGTCATAGAACTGAAAAGGAGAAAAACAAGAAAGATCTGAAAAGAGAATAATGGACGATCGAGACTCTTTCTATGTGACGCTGCCGTTGAACGCTTGTCATGACATTTTCCCGGACAATGATAGCTCGAATTATACCATAACGTTGTCTCAGCCTATAGAATTACAAGGACCTTATGAGGTGGCGTTAGCCGAGATTATGTACTGTCACACGTGGAATAATAATATAAGTTTAGAAGACACTTACGACGCAATAGACCATTTAAGACCCCAGCTCCCTCCAATCTATCAGAAAATTACTAAAGGAATTATGAGAGCATTGAAGTGGTGCTGAGGGAGAGTAATGCTTTATTTAAGTTAACAAAAATTGATATAGTTTTATATTACAGTTCTATAAAGAAAAGAATCACTATAATAGGATCCGATAAATATTCTGTCAAGTTCAAGGCACCACTAGCCTACATGCTGGGTTTTGAACCCGGTGAATGGGTGCGAACAGGTGGAAATCCAGTGAGCAAATATCCGTGTGATATTAACAGGGGTCAGTATAATTTTTACATCTTTTTCGAATATCGTGGAAGCGCAGCATGTCAGAGACTATGTTGTTCCCCTTCTAAGAATCATTAAAAAAGAAGGATCCTATGGGGATCTGATCACTTTCTCCTACAATCGCTTACACTACGCTCCTGTCAATAAACAGCGCATACAGGATATCCAGATTGAATTAAAAACAGATTTAAACACCCTGGTCTGCTTCACATACGGGAGGACGATTTGCAAGCTGGAAAGCTACAACGGAAAGTTAAAAGCCAAGAGCATGGAAGAAATATATTTTAAACATGTCTCTCACACACCGCCTCTCGTTAGAATGCACTAAATAAGAGCTCGACCTCTTTGCCCCGCCGATGACCCAGCTATCTATAGAGCAGACCAATTATGTAGAGATCTATCCTTTAAACTCTGCCGCCGATCAAGAGGTGCTAGATTTCCTGATACCTGGAAGTGGAAGTTTTTATTTAGACCTAAACTCAACACTACTCTATCTACGTCTTAAGATAACAAACACGGATGGCTTAGATCTCGCAAACGCCGATAACTGCGGAATAATTCAATACCCTCTAAATACTATATTCTCACAGATAGATGTCAGTCTGAATGACGTTCTCATTAGCTCATCGTACGCAACACATCCTTACAGAGCTATCATTGAAACCCTCCTGAACTTTTCACAAGAATCGCTGGAAAGCCAGTTTTCAGCCGACCTATGGTACAAAGATGTCGGTCCGGATTTGGACTCTATTGCCATGGGTCAAGATGGTCCCAACAAAGGGTTGGTCAAGCGCACGGGCTTTGCTCATGGTTCACGACCATTTGAGTTAATTGGACCCCTGCACAGCGACTTTTTTTTTTCTGAAAGACTCCTGCTTAACAATGTGGATGTACGTCTGAAACTTGTTAAGGCTAAAAATGCTTTTACACTGATGTCCGCTGCAGATTGCGAGTTCAGTTTAAAAATTCTGAGCGTGAGCGTTTTCATGAAAAAGTTGCAAGTCTCGCTGGATGTCATGCTGGTGCATTCAGCTGCTCTAATGAAATCAAATGCCATTTACCCCATAAGCCGCGTGGTGGTTAAGAATTATACTATCCCCGCCCAGTCGCGTATGTTCACAGGACAACTTGTATCTAGGCAGGCTTCCTAAATATATAGTGGCAGGAATTGTGGATCACAGAGCATCCGTTGGAGCAAGCGAACTGAACCCTTTCAAGTTCCAACACGCGAATCTTGAATACCTCTCTCTCAGCGTGAATTCACGCTTCATCCCCTCGAAACCTTTCCAACCACGTTCTGACTCGCATCAGAGTGTTCGGGAATTTTACAACCTCTATCTGGGTACAAACAGACATATCAGAGACTCTCCACTCTGCATTGACTGTGAAAAATTTGAAAACGGTTACTCATTATTTCTGTTTAATCTGTCGAGAGATGATGAAATGGATAGCGAGGCTCTCTCACCCTATCTATCCTGAGACCGATCTTGGGTGACTCATTTAGAGTCTAGCGATTTAATGCCGACTAAGATTGATAAGCGACCGTGCTATCTAGTCGCTAACACCCACGATCAAACCCGGGAGGGTTAACACTGGGTAGGGATGGTCATTGAAGCTGAACAAGACAAATCAAGCTTCTTCAACAGTTACGGTCATCCACCGGATTTTTTATACTATCCCGAAAGTTTTATCACGTTCCTAACGAGGAATTCGGATGAAATACACTACAACAAACTCCAAGTTTGAGACGATTATTCTACCGCGAGTGGGGCCCATGTTTTTTTCTTCCTCTGCCAGCGCTTTAAAGGACTCTCTTTTCAAGAAGCAATAAGATTGTATTCTGATAACTTAAGAATGATTCTCTTGTCACCAAGTTTGTCAAGAAATATGCTAAATGTATTTCTCGTGTGAAGAGTAGTAAAATGTGTAATCAGAAAGCATGCTCTTCAAAACTATTTAACATTGTTGTTGTGCGCTGAAGAGCAAATTGGTCAAAAATAATGATAATTGATAATTATGAATATAATTATCAATTAATAAATAAATTACTAATTAATATTAAATATTAATTATACGGGGCACCACCGTGATGAGTTCAGGGAAACTATAATACGACCAAACTTGTAACAGTTATCAGTCTTAAACAGAGTTTATCTACTAAACAGTCAATATTCTGTAACATGAACTTCCTAGGGACAGCTCTGATGTTGAAGGATGAGATCCGAGCACTGGCTATTGCGTAGACACGTGACCACAAGTTCGTACACAAAAGACACGACGACTTCTCTCATATAATAAAAATATATTTATTAACACGTGTATCAATCAATTAGCAACACGTTGGTACAACTGTTATCTAAACGAAAGACAAGTGATAATATGTGTGTGTGCGCGTGTGTGTGTAAACGTGTGTGTGAGTGAGTGAGAAAGGGGAGGGGGAGTATGGTTGCCTAGCAACCAGTTAGCGTCGCAGCAGGGCTAAAAGCTAGGCTAGTTAGCTGAGGCTAGCTAGCTGCTAGTTAGCACCGTGGAGGTAGAACTTACGGAATGTTAATAACTAAGCGGAGCGCTGAGAGAGAGAGAGAGAGAGAAGAAGGAAGGAAAGAACAAAGGTAAACCCAAAGAGAACCGGAGGGTGAGATCTTCTTGAAGACTTGCAAACCACCCAAGGGAAGACAACCACCGAGAGAAGATCACCGAGAGGCGAAAATCACAGAGAGAGAGAGAGAGTCTTCTTCACGCTGAAGTTTTATATGTGGAGGCCGATGATGTCACTTCCTGTGGGATGATACTGGCTCTCAGCCAATAGCATTTGTTGGGTTCTTGGATGTGGTCAGTGGCCAGAGTTCTCAGAGGGGGGCCAGTGGTCAGAGTCATCACACCTATTTTACGATCCTTTGTCCAAGAACATGTGGTCACTTGAATTCAGGCTTGTAAAGAGGTGTTAGTCCAGCTGAAGAAAGGCTTTCGGCCTGTGAGGCCTAATTGTCACATCTCTGAATTAATCTCTTGGTCTGGTTGAGTTGGCACAACATTGTTATATGTGTTCTGAATGAATACTCTGTCTCTCATATATATTTTCAATAAAACATTTGTTGATTAAAAAGATACAGTTTGCACAAATTAATTTTATGGACTGAAATCGAGCCATTTGGAGGGGATCGGTGTAGATAGATGCCATTCAACTGGTGAAGATTTATACATCTCGCGTTTGTCGCCAGTTGATTGAGAAGGCGTCCTCTTGTAATCCGTGTCTATTAGTAACGACATCATCTGAGATTTTTTCCCGCGTTCTCTCTTACTCCGTCGTATCTGCCGCACTGATTTGTTCAAGGTTTTGGAGGGTTTAAGCCGTAATTGCTCGCGTGCATGAGTGTTGGTAACAGTTGTGATTGGGATATTTAATTCGGAAATTGTTTGTAAAAATTCGGCCCATCCACGTGGTACGGTTCGTGCATGGAATCGATGGTCTGACAGAGTCTTCATTAAATCGAAAATATGAGAGCCTTTAATGGGCTTGTCCTGCTAATTATCTCACCCGAACGATTCCATCTTAGAAGGTCTGAATTACAAAGTGTTGAAGTACGCCGACTTCACCGGGTCCATTGATGAGAAGAGATCAACCGGAGTCGTCTGCTTTAGACAAATCAACACTTTATTTCACACAACAAAGCAGACACAGATATATCTGGAGACCCCACTACATGCACCTTGAGAGTGCAGCAGAGAGTCTGAATAAGATATTCACAAACAGTGAATATATGCTTGAAGCCACACCTTTTTTGCATACGTAATTTTACACTCATGCATATCACACTTCTTGATTAGTACTCCTGCCTCCTGCACAGTCAGGTCGTATTGTCCTGTTGTTTTCGTCATTCAGCCTTGACAGTTCGGGCGCAACTAGCAGCCTGCACAACTTAACAAAAACAATTAGATCATGTACTTATACACAATCAACTCCTGATATAATGGTGCCATATGAACAGAACATGATTAAAAGCTCATTTTCTCAAAATTCCCCCTTTTGATCTCCTTTAGGAGATCACTCTAATTGGTAATGTTGAAAATCAGTTTCCTCCTCAGGATCATTTGGCTCGTCAATTAGTGGAGGAATGCAAAGAAGCTTTTAATACACTTTATTCAGCTTGAAGCAGTTAAAACACAGTGCTGCCTGTGAGGGCTAACTTGAGCATAGCTGCAAGAAAAGTAAAACATACGACCAGACAGGATGATGAGCAGGATCAATTGTCCATCATTTATGTTGTCAGCCGTTCTGGGTGGTATCTTCTTTCTTCAGTCACAGGGGTCGACTACCCTGTGACCTTGCCACTGACCGGGGATTATTTTGCCCCTTTGTTGAGGTCAAGGTTTGATTCTGACTCAGCCGAGTCAGTGCACCATCTTTGAAGGTCTGTGTGGATCTCCTGGACCGATCTGCCTGGTTCCTCTGCCGCTGCGCACTGGCTCCAATGGTACCACGTGTCTCCTTTCCCCCTGAGCCGCACCGCGTGGGACGTCCTCTCTGTCACCTGGAATGGACCGGTCCACCTGGGTTCAGCCCACTTCCGCTTGATGACCTTCAGCAGGACCCAGTCAGCAGTGGGGAGGATGCCCTCGACCTTCGCCTGTCTTTTGTCCTGGACCTGTTTGGAGAAATCTGAAATGAGAGCTTGGAGTTCAGTGAAATATGCTTTGTGCCCTCTTTCGAATTCCAGCTCCACTGGTGGCAGGCCTGCTCCTGGTCCTGGGAAGTGCCTTCCTGTGGAGGGTTCAAATGGGGTGAAACCTGTTCCCTGATTAACAGAGCATCAAACTGTCATTAGAGCCAACGGTAGAGGATCCAACCAATATAATTTTGTCTGTGCACAGATTTTAGCCAATCTTTGTTTGATGGTTTGGTTCATTCTTTCCACCTTACCTTGTGATTGAGGGTGATACACGGTGCCAAACGAGTGCTTCAACCCCAACATTGCCTCCACCTGTTGTAGATGTTGGTTTTTCAAATGTGTCCCATTGTCTGATCTAATTTTCTGTGGGAACCCGTGCCGAGGAATGTATTGATTAATCAAAAACTTCACCACTGACTTGCTATCCTCCGTCTTTGTTGGCCACGCCTCTGGCCATCCTGAAAACACATCCACACACATCAACACATACCTGTACCCTCTGACCATTGTCCCCATGTCCGTGTATTCTATCACAATCTCCCTGCCTGGCCTGGTCTCCAGCGGAAACATACCTGTCTCGGGTTTAATGCTTGGCTTAGAGTTGTACAGGGAACATATGGAACAGCTTTTTACCCAATTCTTTGTTATGTCTGATAAAAACGGATGCCACCATTCTCTCAGAATTTGACTCATCAGAGCCGCTCCCACATGACCGATTCCATGTGCTTCTTCCAGTGCCTGCTCTCTGATTCCAGGGGGCAGTATTAGCCGTCCATCAGGCCCTCGCCAGAGCCCCTCAGTTTCAAGTCCTCCTCTCTGTTTCCATGTTGTCTTTTCCTGTGGTGAGGCCCCTTTTGACATCAGCTGATGTCAATCAGCGTGACCAGTGGAGAGATTTGTAGTTCTTCTTCCATACTCACCGTTTGTAGTTGGGGCAGATAACCTGTCGCTCTTATTGCTGCCGCATCTGCTTCTCGGTTCCCTGTTGCTACTTCTGTAATGGCATTGTCATGACCTTTGCACTTTATGATAGCCACCTCCTGGGGAAGTTGCAGAGCTTCTGCTAATTCTCTCATTTACCGCTCATGTTTAATGGGTTTGTTACCTGCCATGAGGTATCCTGCTCTGATCCATTGTCCCAGTTCCACATGTGCTGCTCCCGTGGCATAGGCAGAGTCCGTATAGATGTTTATTCGTTTTCCTTCTCCTAGTTTGAGAGCCATTACCTGTGCTTTTTGTGCGGATTGCTGTCCTTCTAGTTGCCGGGCCTCTATTGTCACCCAATTGGGTCCTTCCTTCTTCACCACCGCGTATCCTGCTTTCAGTCCACCTTTTTCATCTTTGTAGCAACATCCGTCTGTGAACATCTCTTCAGCATCTGTTAATGGTTGAGCTTTCAGATCTGGTCATACCTTTTCATCCTTTTGTGCTTCGTGTTCACACTCATGCGGTGGTCCGGTTCCCATCCAATCCGCCATGCTGATTCCTTCATGGGTGACTGTGATGTTTGGTGCTTCCAGTATTTTCCAGAGTCTCTGTTGCCTTAGTGATGTCAGGGTGAATGTCTAGGAGTTGACATATACTATAATGCTATGTGACGTGAGTACCCTTAGGGGGTGTCCCATCACTATGTGTCCTGTTTTTTGAATCAGTTTTGCTACCCCTGCTGCATGTTGTGTGCATTTTGGGTGTCGTTTTTCCATCGAGTCTAGCATTATGCTGATGTACATGAGTATGCTCCTTTCTCCCCCTTTTTTCTGAAACAGAACACCGTTAATCACTCCTTCTGTTTCAGAAACGTTGAGAAAAAATGGAGACTGGTAGTCGGGTTGGGCCAGGTCTGCGGCCTGTGCTAGTTTCTGTTTGAGTTGTATGAAGACTGACTCGGTGTCTTTGGTCCAATTTAGTTTAGCATTGAGGTTACGCATGCCATGCTCTTTAATCAAGTTATGGAGAGCCTGTGTCGTGCCCGTATAGTCAGTAATGTCATTGCGACTGTACCCAGTCAGACCGAGAAACGACAACATTTCCTTTACAGTCATGGGCTTTGGGTGATGCAGAATGGTAGCTCTATGTGCAGGCGACATGCCAGCTCCTTTTCGCGAGAGTACTCTGCCCAAAAAGGTAACTTGCATCCTGACCGCTTGGAGTTTGTTTTTACTGACCTTAAAACCGCGTCCAGCCAATCGGATGAGGACAGCCTTTGTTGCGGCCAGGCATGCTGCTGATGTCGGTGCTGCAATGAGAAGATCATCTACATACTGGATTAGGGTGGTGTCCGGAGGAAGCGGACAACCATCCAGGGCCTGTTTTAGTACCTGATTGAATAGTCCTGGTGACAGCGCAAATCCTTGTGGTACCCTGGTGTATCGCCACTGTTGTCCTCTGTAGGTAAAGGAGAAAATGTCTCTGCATTTGTCTGCTAGTGGTAAGCAGAAAAAAGCATTAGCCAAATCAATGCATGTGAACCATGGTTGGTGCGGTCCCAAATTAGTGATTGCCACATAGGGGTTGGGCACAGGAATGGTTGCTGTGGTCAGAATTTCATTTATAGCTCTTAGATAATGTGCCATGCGATATTTACCTGTCTCTTGTTTTTTGACCGGGAGTATGGGAGTGTTCCATGCGGAGGTGGATGGTTCTAATACCCCGGATTTGATGAGACCTGCAATAGTGTCAGCTATACCTGCTTCTGCTTCTGGTTTGTGGGGATATTGTCTGATCCATAAGGGAGTGGCGTCTACCACAGAAAATGTAACAGGTTGACAATCAGTGAGCCCGACATCCGTGGGCCCTTGGGACCACAATTCCTCAGGGAGGGTAGATAGCATCTCTTCCACTGACGGGTGGTCCATCTTTTCCCTACCGTGGTTTCTGGGAACGTGATCATGTTGTAGTGCAACTGTGTCTGTTACTTTTAGGTTAATGCAGTAGGTTTTGCAGGTGGGTGAGAACGAGACAGCAGGTATCTGAGTCGTTATCCAATCGGTGGCTGCTGTGGCTTTTTTGACCATCGGGCCAAGATCTTTAGCTTGATGGTTAGGATGTAATGCGAGGGAAATGTGTGGAACTGCTATGTCCTGCATAAGATACCATACCATCTGTTCCTTGGAGAGGATTGTGGCCACGGCTACACCCTCTGGACCAGCATAAATATTTTGTGATGTGATTTGCCATTGTTTACCTTCCAGGTGTGCTTCAAATTCTTCCTGATACCACTCATTACTCATTTGGTCGTAAAAGAGGGTAACATGAGGTGGGTCGGGTGGAGGGACGTAGGGCTCGAGTAGGGAGATCCAGGGTTTCCACTGCAGGTAGGCAGACAGGAGGCTATTACATAGGGGGGTTTCAGGCTGTAACATACCCCAATAGATGTCCACCAGCTCGTCCTCCAGTGGCTTAAGAAGGTACTGCCCTGCTCCGTGGGTGTTAGGATTACATCAGAGGCATGTTCCATCTGGTAGAATCACAGTGAGTCCATCCGGACTGCGCAGGATGGAGGCTCCTAGTTTGATGAGAAGATCTCGTCCCAACAAGTTAACAGGTACACCAGGAGAGACAACAAATGGATGCAAAAGAGTCTGTTTACCTAATTGGATTTTCAGTGGTATTGTGACCAGCAGTTTCTGTCCAATCCCAGAGAAGCCCACGATGTTCACCGTTCTCGAGGAGATAGTCTCTTGTGGTGGTTTAGAGTTGAGAGTGTGGCTCCCGCGTCGACCAAAAATTACAGGTCGTCATCCAACACCCTTAGAGACAACATAGGATCTGCCTTACCTATGTCATCTGGGTTTCTCTGTGGGGTGTGTCACTGTTGTTGATTGGTGCCGTGCTCCTCCCACTCGTCCCCTCCTATCAGGGGGTATTGTCCATCCTGGACCGGTGCGGCCTGAGGATCAGGGGTCCTCATTCCTCTGGGTGGTCCGCCACTACCTCCATGCCCACGTGGTGCAGGTCCCTGCATGTGACATTCTCTTGCCCAGTGTCCAAGTTGTCCACACATGTAGCACTCACCACCCGCCTGCTGTCCCCGAGGCAGTCTCCCACGGCCTCCTCCCCCTCTCGCCCAGCCCCTTCCACCTCGAGCTCCTCCCCTGTATCCTCCCCACGAGTTCTGAGCTCGCCAATGGGCAGCTGGTCCCCTTGGTGGACCATGCGGTCTCGGTTGGGGGGTCCACAGGGGTACTGGGAACGGATCTGGTGTCTCTGGTTCAGGGGGCAGCCGGGACACAGTTCCCCAGCCATTTTCTGCAAACTGCTAGACATCATTTGTTTATGCATCATAGTTTCTTTTTTCTTTTTGTCATTTACCATTTGTCTCGCCTCTCCCAGCTGCAGCTTCAGTAATTGTGTTTGAAGATCTCTTACTGAATTTTCTTCTTTGTTCGTCTCATCTTTGGCTCTCTGCAGGTGGTGCACAAGATGCTTTTCCCATATGTTAGAATCACTTCCTGGTAAGTCAGGGTTACTCATCATGTTTTCTCTTACCAATTCAGGCACTCCATCCAACACAGCTTTGCGAAACCATTCCTGTTGAACCCCAGTCTTCCCGGGGTGGCGCCCGGTGTGTCTGGTCCACTCGTCTTTAGATTGAGTTATGTATTCTCGAGGATGCTGGGACGAGGTCCAGGTTAGTTTAGGAATGACGGCCGTGTTAGCGAGTGGAAATTTGCTCCTAATAGCTTGCCCTAAGGGGTCTATGACTATTGTTAGTGGCATGTCATCAGGGTCTTCACTAGTGTCAGCGTCTAGTTCAATGTCTTTCAAGTCATGGACATGCAGTGGGATGCTACAGCTCTGAAATCACAGAGTGCTAGTTCCTGTCCAGCAGTTAACATATCTAATTTTGTCAACCAGAGTCCGCTTCCCTCTGCTGGTGGAGGCATTTTATCAACGATTGATTGCACATCACCTAACGCAAGAGGTTTGTATTTGTCACCTCTGCTCTCTCCCATTTGCAGCAAGGGGTATTGTGTTGGCGCTTGTTTGTGGCTGCGCAGTGCCATGTTAGATGTACTATGTGGTGGCCGTGTTTTGGATTTTGTGATAGCATGTCCTGATACCTCACTCCTGAGCTCTATCTCGTTGAGTGTTATGAGGTCTTTCCTCTCTCACCGTCTTCCTCCTTCATCCTTGGTGGGGAGGGTTTTTCAATTTGCATGTTCCGCTCCCTGACAAAACATGGCCAGACCATACTACACCCTTCTCTCTTCCTCATGTCTTTTCTCATCCACTTTTCCTTTCCAATAGACCTGCCTGGTCACCCTTCTTTTTAGCCTCATCTCTCTTTTCCCTGTTCTCTCTCTCCTTCTCCCACAACAACTTACCAAGTGCCATCCGGTCCTCTTTCCCTGCTCTGCTTTCTTTGAACACTTCCTCTATCCTTCTCTTTACCTCACTTCTTTCCTTTTCTTTGTCTTTATCTGAACCCACTTTCCCAATTACAACCAAAATATTTTTCATTTGCTGCCCCAGTGGCCTCCATTGAGTCCTTGGGCCCCAAACATCAACAATCTCTCTATCAACTTCTCCGTCCATCTGTCCCTGCCTAACGGTGAGATGTGCCAGTCAGTTTGTATGGAGTTCACCCGAGCAACTGACCCAGTCAAACAATATTGTCTTGTGAGGTTCTGTTCACTTTGTTAACATCGCTAGGTTTCCATGAAACAGAGACGTTATGTTTGAGACACACAAATCACTCTTTCCCTCTGAGAGACTTAAAATTCCTGGTCCACTGTGACCACACAATATTGAATATGTAATAGAATTCGGGGGTCCTGAATTCCCCGGGACTCCAACCCAGCACCTTCTAGGACTTTGACCCAAGGCCCTATTCCCTCATCAGGGAATAGTGGGGTTGCCAAACCAAGGACAATATCAACTCTTAAAATCACTCTTTCCCTCGGAGAGACTTAAAATTTTCCTGGTCCACTGTGACCACACAATATAAAATATGTAATAGAATTCGGGGGTCCTGAATTCCCCAGGACTCCAACCCAGCACCTTATAGGACTTTGACCCAAGGCCCTATTCCCTCATCATAGAATAGTGGGGTTGCCAAACCAAGGACAATATCAACTCTTATTCACTTTTCATTCTTCACCATAGACTCCATAATTTGGAACTTAACACTAGGACACTGTTAACTCTAAATTTGGTAAAATTCTCAAATTTGTTTTAACAGGTTTCTGCTTACCGTTTTCTGTTGGTCGACCAGAGTTCGTCTGTCCTTTGTGCTCAGTCAAAACAGCCAAATTAAGACCTCACTCTCATCCTGGACGAGCCCCCAAATTGTTGAAGTACGCCGACTTCACGGGGTCCGTTGATGAGAAGAGATCAACCGGAGTCGTCTGCTTTAGACAAATCAACACTTTATTTCACACAACAAAGCAGACACAGATATATCTGGAGACCCCACTACATGCACCTTGAGAGTGCAGCAGAGAGTCTGAATAAGATATTCACAAACAGTGAATATATGCTTAATAACTGAATATATACACAATCAACTCCTAATATAATGGTGCCATATGAACAGAACATGATCAAAAGCTCATTTTCTCACAATAGCTTCTGTAAAATGTAGACTGCATTTTTCCTATTGTGGGACCCTATATTTTCCAATATCTCTTCTTCAATGTTGTCACGTGGTTCTTCCTCTTCAACTCTCATAAACCCCTCAGCATCTTCAGCCGCTTTCTCAGGGGGTGTGGAGACCGGCTTCAAAACTATCTCACATCCCCGACTCTCCTCCTTTCTGAGCAAGGCCAGATATTTTTCAAGTAATTCGTTATAATGTAAGTTTTTGGTGTGTGTCGGTCCTGGTTGTTTTAACAGACGTTCCATTTTCTCTTCCAAAACATATTGAGCTCTCTCACCAATGTTTTCAGTAGATGACTTTATCTGCGATAAAGTCTTCAGTTGTTGCAGGGAAATCATGTACATTTTATTAAATGACCCCATGATGATGAAGCTCGACGGCTATGTGTCTATCTTTGTAACAAACTGCTTTGGAATGGGATTGCAGCCCCTAATAACGGGAGGAGGAAACCCCCGGACTGAGCCAACACTTTACGCTTATGTTTTACACCGGTTTTACGGTTAGCGAAAAGTTTAATAAACTTCTTCTGTTTATTCAATTTAGTGTGTGGGATTAAATTAGCTGCAGCTTCACAAAGGGTGGAAAAATGACGAAGCCAGAGGCTGAACGGTCTTTTTACGTTTTATATGAAGGAGAAAAAAAGTAGTATACATGACACATTGCATTTAATAGCTTCTTTTTCTGATTTCTTTTTCTTCTGTTTTTGTGAACACAAAAGACACCAACTGGCCATTCAGAAAAACAATATTAACGTTAGCTCCAAAATAATCACTTGTTTTTAACTGTATTTTTAAACTGTTTACTATTTGTCTTTTTAATCCAAATAATAATGAGGCAATCAATCAGCAATGAACCCAAAGGGCTCAGATAGAATATTTATTTTTGCTGCCTCTGTATTGCTGTTCATCTAGTACTGCTTGCCCTCATATCATCCATCCATCCACTTTCTTCTTTCTTATCCTGTTAAGGATTGTAGGGGGGCTGGAGCCTATGCCAGCAACATTCAGGTGTGAGGCAGGGTACACCCTGGAGGGGTATCCATCATAGGGTCAGTCCATCATAGGGCCAACACATATTGACAGACAACCATTCACACTCACAGCCATGCCTACAGTCAATTTAGAGTATCCAATTAGCCTCGTCCTCATTTGCATGTGTTTGGACTGTGGGAGGAAGCCAGAGTAACCAAAGAGAACCCACGCAGGCACAGGGAGAACATGCAAACTCCACACAGAAAGATCCTGTGCCCCAGCTGGGACTCAAACCTTCTTGCTGTGAGACAACAGTGCTAACCACTGCACCACCATGCCACTTTACCCTCGTATCAAAACAACACAAATTACCTTTTTGGTGGTTTGTTTCTTATATTTATGACAACTTCATTAAAGCCACCTCCTTTTTACATAGACATAATAGCTGATGTGTTGGTCACAGTGGAAGGGGCACAATGGCACACACTTGGCACAAGGGAGTCAGACAGGTCTTCAGATGGTGAAGCGCGATTTGTCACTCCAGACAACATGTCTCCACTGCTCTAGATATTGGTGATGTATGGCTTGATTGCAGCTGCTCCGCCATGGAAACCCATTCCATGAAGCTCTCTACACACTGTTCTTGAACTAAGCTGAAGGCCACATGAAGTTTAGAGGTCTGTAGAAATTGACTTCAGAAAGTTGGCAACCTCTGCGCATTATGCGCCTTAGCATCCGCTGACCCCATTCCATCATTTTACGTGGCCTACCACTTTGTGGCTGGGTTTCTGTCATTCCCAATCGCTTCCAATTTGTTATAATACCACTGACAGTTGACTGTGGAATATTCAGGAGCAAGGAGTTTTCATGACTGGACTTGTTGCACAGGTGGCTTCCTATCATAGTACCACACCAGAATTCAGACAGACAGATTACTTTATTAATCCCTTTTGGATGTTCCGCCAGGGAAATTGCAATCTCCTACACATTCAGAGCACTGTTGCCATAAAGGTAAAAAGAATAGACATAAATAGAACTGTATAGAAAAATTGAAAAGAAAAGAAAACAAAGACTATATCTATCTATCTATCTATCTATCTATCTATCTATCTATCTATCTATCTATCTATCTATATCTATATATATATTGGCTATATATACACAGAATATATACAGAATATATATATGTGCGTGTGCCTGAATGTGATTTTGTATATGTGCATAGTCGCAGGAATAATAATAATTATAATATTAATATATATAATATTATAATTATTATAATATAAAATTATTATTATAGCAATTATAATGATGGTATGATATGATATAATGACAATATAATATAATAATATAATATAATAATAGTAATAATAGCAGCAGTATTTACCATGGTGATGATTATATAATATAATAATAATAGCAGCACTCGTAACACTAATAATAATAATAATAATAATAATAACAATAATAATAATAATAATATGCAGTCTCTTTTATTGCACATGAGTGTCCGGTTGTTATCGGGGCAGGTTAATGGTGCTCAGCCCTCTCCTATAGTCCTTCTGTTGGCCCTCCCCCCTTCCAGTGAGGAGTTCAACAGTTTAATGGCTTGGGGGATGAACGAGTTCTTCAGTCTGTTGGTCCTGCACTTGGGAAGGAGCAGCCTCTGGCTGAACAGGCTTCTCTGGCTGGTGGTGACTGTGTGCAGAGGGTGCCTGACATTGTCCAGGATGTCCAGCAGTTTGTCAGGAGTTCTCCTCTGCTACTGTTGCTAGAGGGACCAGCTTCATCCTGACAACTGAGCTGGCCCGCCTGATCAGCTTCTCCAGCCTGGAGAGGTCTGCCTTTGTGACCCCCCCCCCAGCACACCACAGTGTAGGACAGGACGCTGAAGACCACAGACTGATAGAACATCCACAGGAGCCTCCTGCAGATGTTGAAGGCTCTAGGCCTCCTCAGGAAGTACATCCTGCTCTGAGCCTTCTTGTACAGCTGTCTCGTGTTGCTCATCCAGTCCAGCCTGTTGTCCAGCCACAGGCCAAGATATTTATAGGTCTGCACGACCTCAACCTCCTCCGTTCCTATCAGAACTGGTCTAAGTCTGGGTTTGTCCCTCCCAAAGTCAATGAGCCAGCTCCTTAGTTTTGGAGGTGTTGAGCTGCAGGCTGTTGTTGTGGCACCAGGCAACAAAGTTCCTCACCAGGCACCTGTACTCCTCCTCTTCATTGTCCCTGATACACCCCACGATGGCTGTGTCATCTGCAAACTTTTGGATGTGACACAGTTCAGAGTTGTAGCAGAAGTCTGGGGTGAAGAGGATAGGGGACAGTACAGTCCCTTGCAGAGCACCGATGCTGTTGACCACAGTGTCAGACGTGATGTCCTTCAGCCTGACGAACTGTGGCCTGTCGGTGAGGTAACTGGAGATCCAAGCAATCAGGCCGGGGTTGTGTTGCGTTATTCCGAGTATTTATCATTTGCTGTGTTATGTTGGATAATCAGTTTATTCACTGTTTGTGTAAACTTATTTCTACAACCTTGATTATTTGCTTTCTTTCGTTCTCTTAATTATATTGTTTGGTAGGGTGAATTGGTACTAACGTTTGTTAATTTTTTGGACAGGTGCTGGAGGGATCGGTGGCAGTTTCTTCCTTGGTGGTGGTTCTTCTTTTCACGTTTTCCTTTAGCAGTGTGAGTGCAGTGCCATGGGTGGTATCGTTTGGAGCATCCCCCCCCCCCCCCCCCCCCCCCCCGTTTGGTTTGTACCTCCGCCATCCGGTGAGCTCCAGCCCTGTTTCCCCTTTTTTTTTGTCCTTATTGTTATGCCCTCCTGGCCAGCGTTAATTTTTTTTAGATTCCATTTTAAATATATATGATTAATAAAGAACTGTTTATTTTACATGTCTTTTGTCCTGTAGGCTTTTGTTTGAATCTGCGTGACCCTGACCTATAATTTCCTGGGGCATAGTTGTCTCCAGGTGGCATTGTTGCAACCATTTTTCCCAACCGCCATACTCTGGCGCTGTTGTAATCATAACCACACCCCACCGCCACATTCGGATAACACCGAACAGTCTTGGTGGGGGGAAACCACGTCTGCATAGAAGTTGAGGTAGTCTGTGAGACAGTGAGTCATCCCATCTATGTCCTCATCATGTGCACCCAGCAGTACATCCCAGTCTGTGGTGTTGTAGCAGTCTCTGAGGGCCTCCTCTGCTGCAGGAGTCCATCTCCTGATGTTGCAGGTGGAGACTGCCTGTCTTTTGACCAGGGGGGTGTACTGGGGCTGTGCGTGCACCAGGTTGTGGTCCGACTTGCCCAGTGGGGGGAGGGCAGTGACTCTGTATGCCTCCTTAACGTTGGTATACAGTAGGTCAATCGTCCTGGTCTTAATTGTGGGACAGTCAACAACCTGATGGAAAGCAGCCAGGGTAGAGTCCAGGGTGACATGATTGAAGTCTCCAGAGATTATCTTGAAGGCCTCAGGATGTTGGGTCTGCAGCCGTGCAGTGACACTGTGGATCCTTTCACGTGCAGCGGCCGCGTCCACTGTCGGAGGGATGTACACACAGAGGGAGATCACATGATTGAACTCCCTCGGCAGGTAATATGGCCTCATGCTAACGGCTAGCAGCTCCAGATTAGGGCAACACAAAACCACCTTCACTGAGACATGGCCAGGGTTATACCAACGGTTGTTGGTGTAGATAATAAGTCCCCCACCTTTGCTTTTCCCACATGTCCCTGTCCGCTCTCACCGCAGTGAAACAGGTCCACGTTAGCATCCGGTATAACATCGGTAAGCCATGTCTCCGTTAGGATGAACAAGCTGCACTCACAGTAGATCCGCTGGTTTTCCAGAGTGACAAACTTGTCCATCTTATTCGGTAGCGAATTGACATTGCCCATAATCACGGAGGGAAGCGATGGTTTGAAACGCCTCAGGTTTCTTGCCAGCTGCGCCTTTAGCTTAGCCCCAGCCTTGCAGCCTCTGTAGCGTCTCCACAGCTCCGCTGGGACGTTGTGTCTGTGTCTGTGTCTGAAGTTTTTAAGAGCCAGTAACTCCTCTCTAGAATAAGCGAGAGTGCTAACTCTTGTCTGTAAAATTGTCATATCCATAGGATATACGTTTTCTGAACTTCTCAAGGAAGTAGAAGTAACAAAAGGAAACAAAAACAACAATAGAACATTAAAGCTGCAAGCAATTTTACAATTTTACACAGTAAAATATTGTCAACGTCATGTCCATACATATATGTGTGTGTGTATATGAATATGATTACGTGAGTGTATATGGGTGCGAGTGTGGGTGTGTGTGAGATTGAAGTTAAGTGTGGAATAATGTGACAGAGATTTCAGTTACAAGGTGGCATCACTTAATATAGAGTCCAGGTTTCATCTGTGGATGTTGATAGGTTCCTACTGTTGTACTTCATTTAGCAGTGACACAGAACCCTTCACCCAAGCACCCATACATCCCAAGAAAGAGGGTGCATCTTCACATGATCAGACAATGCATTCTCAGTTCATAATCTTGGGTCTCTTCCACAAGGCAAATGTTTATTGCACCCTGTGGGGGTAGAGGTCACAGAGAGGTGAGAGACTCCCCCTTTGGTTAGCACTCCTGACAGGAGTTACGACTTCCTTGGTCAGAGTGAACAGGAGATGATGACTGAACGTCTTGATAAAGAGGGAAGGAGATGTTCTTGGTTCATGTAAGTGTGGCAAGGCGAGTGGTGGGGAACAGTTGCCGACAACACCACCTGGGGGCTTTCACCCCAGGATATAAACAAAATTTCAAAAATGACCAGGCTTCCAATTGAACAAGGCACACAGTTCGAATACCACACGACGGGACAGTGATTCCCAATTATAAAAATACTTTCATTACAAAATAATTTAAAATGAGCAACAGACTAAATAAACACCAATGAACAGAGTGCAAGAGGAATTGCCGCAAGGAAAAGGGGACAGGGCTGGGGCTTACCACGACAGCGGTAACGAAAAGGGGAGGAATCCCCCCCCAAAAAAAACTACACTGCACCCGTGACACAGCAAACCAAAAAAACGTGAATAAGGAACCACCACTAGGGGGACCGCTGCCGCTCTGGGCCCTCAACACCTGTCAAAAGAAAAGAAAAGAACACCATTTAAAACATGAAACCACGGCAACCCTCACACACGAACTAAATATCGCTACCCCAAATAACCCAACAGAAACTATTTTAAATCCAAAATGATCAAAATGGGGAGCAAAAGGCAATAATAATAATAATAATAAAGGTTCCATCATCATCTTCTGCTTATTCCTACACACCCCACTAAGGGTCGCGGGGGGGCTGGAGCCTATCCCAGCGTCAATGGACGAGAGGCGGGGTACACCTTGGACAGGTCGCCAGTCCATCGCAGGGCCAACATAGAGAGATGAACCATTCACACTCACATCCATACCTACGGTCAATTTAGAGTATTCAATCAGCCTAGTCCCCAATTGCATGTTTTTGGACTGTGGGAGGAAGCCGGAGTACCCGGAGAGAACCCACGCAGACACGGGGAGAACATGCAAACTCCACACAGAAAAATCCCGTGCCCGAGCCGGTACTCGAACCTGGAACCTTCTTGCTGTGAGGCCACAGTGCTAACCACTGCACCACCGTGCAGCCCATAATAAAGGTTCTAAACGCTAAATCAAATGTAACCCACAAAAACTAACAGTAATAATTCAAAGAAAGAAATAACAAATAGAAAAGGAATAAACTCAAATAATCAAGAAAATGTCTGCCCCTCTAATTAAAACTCGTCTCCAAGAGGGATGGCTCAGTGCCGATGAGGGTCGGGATGCCCTCTCTGCCCACGTTGAGGCTCTGACAAAGGCCGTAGTGCACGGCTTTAACCGCCGTTAATGGAATCAGAGCTGTTATGAGCCGAATCACCACGAATCCAAACTGAAGACGAGGAGAAGAAAAGAAGAAGAGGAAGAACCAAAACAGCAGCGAGGCTCACAGCGGCAATTGACGGCCGCGCACTGGAAAATAAACAAGTTAACCTAATTAAAATGTGGATGAAGGGCATTACAAAATAACAAAAGCTAAGAATAAACATTTCCTACCGGAGAGCAGAATCGTGGCATCAGACGAGGCAGGAGGAGGAAGCCCGCAGCCCAGACTACACAAACGATGGCCGGGAGAGAATAATCATAACGCCACGGAACATCGGCAGCTTGATATAAAAGGCAGACAACTACGCATCTTACCCACAGAAAGCGCACCACGCACATACCGGCCCAAGGGAGACAGCCCAGCTCCCGGTAACACCACACCGCTGGACGGAGCAAAACTGGAGTAAAAACGGGGCCCAGGACACTGAATAAATCGAGCAGAGCAAGCATGCATACCTTTGTTTGTGACCGATCTGCTGACCAGCGAGACACCACCACGCACGGCTGTCAGCTCCGTAAAGGAGGGAGAGGAAGCGGAAAAGGACGGAGAAGGGTCCGACCAGGTCTATTTATAGGCGACCACTCACTTTCGTCTGCCACACTGCCCCTCACGGTGGGGAGTATAGCGCCATCCTGCCACATAAGGGTTAATTATCATTAGAAAGGTCAAGAAGAAGCTCTTCTACCTCTCTTTCCGGATTAAGTGTTCTGAGAAGTTTACTCCAGAAATCATGAGGAGTGTAAGGAAGGAAAAGGGGGCTAGTGTACTACAGAGAAGTGTGAAAGTGTTAATGTCTGTGTACACCTCTACCAACTGTTCCGCACAGGTCTTCAGAACTCTCAGTGCAACACAATTTGGTCCCACAGCCTTGCAGGGGTTTACCTGCTTTCGAGCCCTGAAGACCTGTGTATGTCACCTGGAGTGGCGTCTCATCTGGAATGCAGGGGGCCCTTAAAAGGGTTTCTTTATTTACCTGGACAAATCTGGCATAGAAGCTGTTCAGGTTTATCCAAGGTGGGCTGTAGTAGGATAGGGAAGTGATCACATTTCCCAAAATGTGGCTTATAGACAGAAGTATAGGTATTGTCAAGGATGTTGTGACCCCTGGTGGGAAATAGTATCTCTCAGCTCTCCCTAGACAGAGATATATATACAGCGCTGAAGAAATTTATTAGACCGCCTTTCATAAAAACAAGACAAAAAACTTTCAAAAACATATTTAAATTAAAAATACTATTTATTTGGAAAATAAAAACCTGAAACAAATAATTAGTGATCATTCACACATAACCAAAAAAATTTATTTTGTTTGGCCTTGGTAACAGCTTGCATTCTTGCTGTAATGGTTTTTCGCAGTCTTGTTTGTTATGAAGTTTCTTAATTAATTTAGCTGTTCACACACACGCTTTAGATTAAACTATTGTGTGATCAATCTTTCTATCTACTAAATCCCTAACTTGTTCAAGAGGATTAAAAGCCCAACTTTGATTTGGTCAAAGTCTATTAGTTCAAGTACCTCATATTCGTTTTTCTCGATTTTATATGTACATAGGTACACACACACTCACATATATATATATATATATATATATATATATATATACACACATATATATATACATATATATATATATACCGTAAATTCCGGACGACAGAGCGCACCGTTATGTAAGCCGCAGATGGTTATTTTAGGGAAAAAATCAACTTTGTACACGTATAAGCCGCACCGGTAAATAAGCTGCGGTGCACGGTGGAAACACCTCGGCCGCCCGTTCTCTGCGTGTTGACCCAGTATTCCAGAGCGTTTTCAAGTTCGGGCCATCTGCTATTATGACCTCTGAAAGCTTTTGTCGTCTTTTTGCATTGGGTCAATTTTTCATGTTGCCGCCTCCAGCGTCTCACCATCGATTCGTTTATGCCAAACTTACGTGCTGCAGCTCTATTTCCATCTTTAACCGCCAGATTGATTGCCTTTAACTTGAAAGCTGCATCATAAGCATTCCTTCTTCTGCTCTCCATCTTTAGGGTGAGTACAAATGACTGAAAATATCGTGTGATGCTCTTTTTACACTGCACCGCGGCATGGACTGGACGCTCCAAGTACAGTACTTAGGGAAATTCCTAGCTAAATGTTATGGTAATTTCTCTAAGTACGGTTTTTGGAGCTACCATCAGGAACAATAGGGAATTACTGCCCACTGCCGCTGCCCGCCACACCCCAGTGTGAAGGTAAAATCCTCGTATAAGACGCACCGGAGTATAAGCCGCAGGGCATGGAGCGTCGAAAAAAAGTCGTGGCTTATAGTCCAGAATTTACGGTACATATATATATACACACACACACACACTCACATATATATAGAATGCCCTTCAGGAAATTAATATTTGAATATATAGAATGAAAGTCTGAATATATTGAATGAACCTTGAATATATGGAATGAAACTGAATATACTGAATGAACCTTGAATATATGGAATGAAACTTTGAATATATTGAATGAAAGTCTGAATATATTGAATGAAACCCTGAATATATTGAATGAAACCCTGAATATATTGAATGAACCTTGAATATATGGAATGAAACTGAATAGATTGAATGAAACAGGTCATGCAGTTATGCAATCAACATCACGGCAGTTCCCCACAACAGCCCTTGTGTACAATCTCCGCCTGTGCACAAGAAAGGGGCCAAGACAGAAAAGGTAAGAATGGGCATTAAGCAGGATAAAACTTGAGGTATCTCACTAGAGTGCATATAAAAATGTAGGGATGCACCGATACAGATACTGTATTTATATATTCGTGCATTAAAAGTCCACTGAAACCAAGAACCGCGACCCACTTGCGCACTTTATGCGCCGCGTCAGCTGATCCCCGCAAGCAGCTGGAACAGCTGCGGACACGAGGTAGCCACAGAGGACGGAGGTTCAACTCTCTGCCGTCCTGACGTGATTATGACAGTGATCGATCGAGCCAGATAAGGTCCGCTACCGGTACCACCCGATCACTGGGTGGTCTGTGCTCGGTGTCGGGAGGTAGAGGCGGTGGAAGCCAGCTAGTGTTTCTCCCGGACTGTGACTGTCCAAAAGCATTGTCAGACATCCTGCCACCGACCACTTTGAGGCTCCACAGCAGAAGGAGATATTCTCTCACAAACTTCACGGAGAATGATGTGACGGACATGCATTGGGTTCTGAATGAAGCGGGGAGACACGCGAGGTTCTCTCTCTCTCTCCAATGGCTTAGCTAGACTTATGGATGAGTGGTGGTGGGGTGGGGGTGGGGGGGTATGTTTGTGCTCCTGCAAAATTTCAATTTCAATTTGATGACTGAAATTGTAATCTATTTGTTTTGGGAAAAAGTGGTATTGGTGCATCCCTAACACTATAATTTAGTTCTGATCTTCACTAGGCATGTAAAGCTAGAACTTGGAACTATTCTGAATCATCAGTAGGCAATAAATGCACCTACTCTGTGCAGGCTTGTGTCTTTGGTGACCTGAAGCGTATAAACACTTTTACACTTTTCTACTACTTGCCACTGAAATAAGATCACCGTCACCATTCCTTGTTTCTATACAGAATCATTACTATTATTATTGCTATTATCATGTTTCGAAGGTTTCAGGCACAAGACAGTTCACGTTCTGGGGCCCAGTCCTTTTTCAAGGAGGTAATTCTCCTGCCAGATGACACAGCTACACATGTACCAAGGCGTACCAAAAAAGCTTGGCTTTTTGAAAATGGCCACATCAGGTCTGCCTTGAAATTTGGCTGTGACTGGGATTCTGACAGAGTAATGCAGGCAGTAATGGATGCCTTCCAGCCAGCTGTGGAAGGATGCAGGTACAAGTTGGAATTTTTTGTCATATTTGTTCCTCTTTTCATTGGATAATTGCAACAACACCATGACGACTATAAGTTTCCTGTGCCTGCCTCCTACCAACATCAAACCATTCTGGTCAACCTGATTACAAGACTTTTCATGTACAGTTTTCTCCTTCCCTTAGGCTACAAATCCTGCTGCCATGCTACAACAAATTAGTTGAGCCATCCCTTACCCCCACACAGAGTTTGAATGGAGACCTTGTGAAAAAACTGTTTCATCAGATGTCCATTTATGTCAGGCCTGACAAGATCATTTTAAGTGAGGAAAGAGAATATGTGAGTAGTCCTAACAATTTCAAGACATGTCTATTACTGTGGCAGCCACAGTGGCAATACTGTATTTTACTGTTGATCTGAAAAAGTCTGTTCCAATATTTTGTATTGGATCCATAAAAAGTATTTTATTTATCTATTTGTATTTACAGCCATTTTCTGATGAGAAAGCAGCTTTTCAAATGGCCCTAGTTTGGAAGAAATATCTGACACTGACAAATGTGGTAAATATTTTAACTCAATTATATCATTAAAAATTATCCTTTCCTTTTTTTAATCTACCACATAAAGCATGTATTGTATAAGCCCAAAATATGTTCTGATGCTCAGTAAATGTTAGTCAAAAGTTAATTTTCCATGTTACAGTTACTTCCATTGGTGGTGAACCTGATGTTTCCAAAGAAGTTGTCCCAGACATTTCCATAACCAGTCATACTCCTTCCATGTCCAGTGGGGAAGAAGTTATATGGTGTTTTGCTACTGAAGACATTTGCACTGATGCACCTCCTATCCCAGATGGCATCCTCACCATGTCCACTAGTGCTGGTGTCATTACTATTGATGACAGTGTCACCATGTCTGTTGGAACTCCTGCCATCTCCACAGGAAACACTCATGGCTCCTCTGTCAGTGCTCTGAGAATAACACCTCTGGTGTGTCCCATGGTCCCACTCAGCCCAGTGCATCTGGAAATAGTTAATCAAGCACATCCTACAGGTCCATTTTTCCCCTAAATTTTTCATCTCTTTTCATACAGTATTGTAAGCAAATAGCTATTTGCTATGTAAAAGTTTTGTGGATTCATGGCATGAACAAACAAATCATATTTGTACCTTAATTCTAAAATATTCTTATTTTATGTTGTAGTACATACCTTGACCTATTTGAGGAAGAATATGTCTCTGATGACCCTGATCTCCAGGAGGCCATTTCCAGGTCTTTAGATTCCAGCACAAGTGAGAGGTCAGTAGAAGATAAACAAAATCTAAGTGTTGTACTCCAGGATAACAAGAATTTATTTATTAGCTTGGTTGCAGCTTGCTTTTTGCTACTTGTCTCCAACTGTTCTTTATCTGTATCATATATCAATAGGCTGTTCTGGAAAAGCAAGAAAAAAGTACAACTTTTCCCTTATCCTTTTAGGTCACCACAAATATTTTGGGAAAATAGATTTCTAATCAGTATTAATAATATAGATGTGTGGATGTTGGATGATAGTACAGTATGTGAGTTATTCCAATTGACACTAACATGACTTTGTTTTGTTGTTGTTTTATTGTTTATTATTGTTCTAGTGATTTAAACATGACTTTGGTGAGAATAATGGAGATTTCCTCAAGAGTACATAATGATAGTACTGTGCGCTTCAATATCATAAGAAGAAATGTGTGGGATGGAGCATCCAGAGCCCTGTGCAGATCCAATTTTTCACCTGAGAAGAAAGTGGACGTCAGGTTTACTGATGACTGTGGAATATCTAAGGGAGCCGTGGACAATGGAGGACCTACTCTGGAGTTTTTCAGACTCTGTCTTTATGAAATCAAAGACAAAATTGGCATCTTTGAGGGTCCACCTGATGCCAAAGTCCTCACGTGCAACTCCAAAGGTACTTATGAAGAAATTAATTATCAATGAAGATTTTTGTAACGTAATCTATTTCTGTATCTTTTTTATAATACCTTTTTGGAAATTTGATGAAAACCAGCCTGAATATTTTTGATGTAACCATTTCACATGTGATGTTTAATTTCATTTGATAACAGCAATAAAAGACAACGGTTACTTCAATGCTGGCCAGCTTATGGCAATGTCAATTGCCCATGGGGGGCAGAGTCCATGTTTCCTGTCTGAACTCTTGTATGAGTGCCTTCAAAAAGGTCCAGACAATGTTAAGGTCAAGACTGAACATATTACTGGTGAAGAAACAAGGTCACAGGTGCATTCGGTGAGCATATTTTCCTTTGATTCTTTTGAATTCATGAAGAAATTATTCATTTTGCATTCGCCCATTAACGTACAACAGCTAAAGCTAACAGTTGTATCTCTTAATGGGAAATAAAAGTCAATAAGTATTACTGTTCTCATATCCTAATGTAATTTCAATATTTTCAGATCTTACAAGCTGAGACTGACTCACAGTTACGAGATGCAGTTGCACAGGCAGCCAGCTTGATCAATCTTGCAGGTCACAATGTTCGCATAACACTGAAAAACAAAGAAGAGACTGCTTTGGACTTGGCTCACTGGTATGTTCTCCAGCGGACCCGTGCACCTTTTGAAAGGTATGTTTATGTGCTGCAATAGAAACTATGTTGCCATTTTATATGGACAATTTCAATGGTGGTTGTAGAGTTCCTTTTTATCATGCACCATTGCAAGTCAAAGTATTTATTTATTTTTGTTCAACATTCATTGTGGGGGGTGCCCATTGGCTCTTTTAGTAGAGCCCCCCACCTGCCAAACAAGAGCAAAATGTCTTACTAAACTGAACATTAAAGAAATATCCAAACACATTCCAATTTGTTTCACTTTTATAGGTTCAGAGATGGCTTAATGTCTTTAGGTATCCTGGATGCTGTACAGAGATACCCTCTACAGATGAAGAGCCTTTTTGTGAAGGCTGGAAAGAGTTTAACAGCAGCTGATGTAGAGAATCTCTTCCGGATCATTCACTCTGAAAGAGGGAGTAATGCATCCCAAGAAGAATGCTGTACCCTGGCTTTCTAGCAAGACTACCTGCAGCATGCTGAATGTAAGTTTAGCATTTTGGACAGTGTTTCAACAAGACATTTAAACTGGTTTCGCTGCATCATGCTCGTGCATGACATTGTTAAAATTATTTTAAATGAGATTCTCCACGAAGACTGTTCATATCAATTATTCATTGAGGCAAGTATTCAGTGTGGACTTGTACAATAGCTGGTGAGGTGAGCGTGGGCAGGAGGCAGAGGGTACTGTAAAATACTGGGATGGACCAAAGCAGAGATGGGCTGAAAGAAGTCTTTTTAATGGGAATTTAACGACTCACTCACTTTACATCTCTTCATTTATAATACCTCATGACTTTATGAAAATGCTGATAGATGTTTTCATCATTTAATTGTGTTGATCTTTTTTGTTTGTTTGTTTGTTTTTATCTTACAGGTGAGAACAATGTCTCTCTGGCAGATATTCTTGTCTTCCTCACTGGATGTGACAGTGTTCCAGCACTGGGCTTTTCTCCAAAGCCAAGCCTTGAGTTCAATACCCATTCCCGATTTCCACAGGCAAATACTTGTGAAAATGTCCTTTGCATTCCAATACATGCAGTATACACTGCTTTCAAATCTGATATGGATTTTGCCATACACAATTCACCAGGGTTTGGAAGAGTGTGAAAGGTATAATGCAGGGCTTTCAGAGCTTCAGTTATAATGAGGATGCTTTTGTTTGTTTTACCAAAAACATATTGCTGTAACTTCTTGGTTTTCCTAGTGACAGTATTTACTTGAATAAAGACATGAAGATAGATAAGTAGAAAATGTTCTTTGTTAGATTCAAAGATATATTTCAAGGCATGCTTTTGTGTTTCTAATTTGATCATGTGCACTGGGTGAACTTTTATGTTGAGAACTGAAAATGTATGTCATTTATCTCAACACCCTGATATGACCCAGACCAGCAGTTGAGTGATAAATGCAGATTACTCCCTCTTTTTTTTCCCTTGAAGAAGTAGTAAGTAAAGATAGTGTGAGGAGTACCAAAATAAAGTTGAATTCCACAAAAGCCCAGCATGTTGTATTTTCTGTGTAAGGCCTTATTATTGCTCTATGTATGGACTGGTTTATAGTGATTGTAGCATCTATGGTAAATGTGCATCCTAGACTTGTCGTAGACAGTAGGTACATTTACCCAATTGCTCTTAAACATAAACAGATTTCAGGTCCTTTTCATCTCAGTTTGTGTCAGTTTAGGGGCCTAGGAAGTGGAAAAGTTTGAGAATGCTATGCTTTAAAAAGTACAACTGAAAGAGTCAGACTCATGTATACTTTTACTTGACTGAAAGAACAGAATAC
>NC_141335.1:16553882-16596382 GCF_037954235.1 Aulostomus chinensis | reverse complement strand
TCTGCAGGGGCCCCCTTCGGCTCACAAGAAAGTCCCCCCACAAGCTAGCACTTTAAGACGGACCAAACACAGCGGTCTCTCCTCATTACCCATCGCTGTACAGGTGAAGCCAAAGGAAAGATATGTGTCGTCATATTTTCTAGTCTTTGCCTTGGAAGGAACTTTTGGCGACGCTTCATCCTCTGCTTTGCATTTACGCGGGGGCGCCGTCAAAAACCTGTCCATTTTATGCTAGCACGGGGTTGCCAACTTTGGTCAGTTGGCATGAGTGAGACTTTGTTTTGTGTGTATGTGTATATGGGGCGGGGTTGGGCGCGGTGCTGCTGCTACTCTGATCTGCTCTGCAGATTGAACGGGCGACAGTAAAAACAAGACAGTGATGGAAAAATAACGGCCTCTGCGATATCATTATCAGATATGAATTTTACACCACCTCCAGCCAATCAGTTTCTTCCCCAATCTCTTGTTAAATGGGCAATGGACAATATGCTGCGTTACTTTCATTCATTCCATCCGCACCCCACATTTTTGGGAACCTCTGACTTAGACAACACATTTTTGTCTCCAGTGAGCTTGTTGCACAGATCCACAAGTGGCTGGGCCATTGTAAATGAGAGACCATGTTCAGCTACGAATGCACACACTCGTATTTTCAGTTCACAAACATGGTTGGTTATAGATATGTAAGTGGCAGTACCTGTAGCCATCACTCCCAGTAAGGTTGTAGTGTGGGAGAGTGCACTGACAGAAGTTTTGTGATACGGGTCTGAAGCATGACAAACCAAGACCCTCTTTCTACTGCTTCCATAAATTAGTTTTCTGGAACATGGAGTACAAACACAAACACCTGGCTCCCTTAGTTTTTGTCCAAAGCTCCCATAAGGCTAAGGTCTACTCCACTCTACTTTATCGAACTACTTATTCTTCACCCCCCCCCCCCCCTTTAACATTGATGTATCTTCACCAGGTTTAATAAACCTGGTCGCCATCCTCCTCTATCGTCATCAACTTTGCTAATTTGCAAACGTCAACTCAACTACTAATGTCTGTATGTGAGTTGCTACCCAATGTGAGTCACACATGCTCAGTCACATCTGGTAATGACGTCAATCAATTTGAGTGTCACCTGTGAAAACTTGTTTAAGGCCTGCCCTATTCTGCCACTTATTGGCTAGAACTCCTTGGTTACCTTGAGTAATGTAATTTTATCATTGGTAGTTGAAACTATCCATTTGCTTTGCTTTAAAATGACTGGTTAAAGGCAGAGCAGTAGATTTGTTAAATCTAATCTCTGGTCAAATGACTGTGGCACCAGAAATATGATCTGCATTAGAATTCTGACACTCAGCCCAACAACTTCCAGCCCTGTACTTCCATCTTATTTACCCAACCTGCAGTACACACTCTGTATACAGACAGCACAGAGGTTTACAGTATATGAAACACAATTATATCAGAACTATGGAAAATATTTTTTTTAAATGGTTGATAGATTGGTTCCAAAGCTCAAAATATTTTCTCCAATTGTATTAGACATTCAGTATGAAATTATACAACAAGCAGATACAAGAACTGTTTTACTTTACACGTTACCGAATCTTCTGGGAGGCAATTATGAGATGGTCCCACATATAGGACTGGGTTTCAAAAAAATAATTCCAGCCCATAATGACTCTAACAATGAAAGATGTTGTTTTACATTTTTGATAAGTGCAAACTACAGCATATTACTATGATGTCCGAACATGAAAAGCTCATAGAGAGATATCATTATCACGGGTGCATCAAACATTTGAGGTTTGGTTTGTCATAAACATGCTGAGGAACAGGCCTGGTCAAAAAAATTGAGATATCTGTCTTAATTTCTTAAAAGATGGTTGTTGTTTTTTTTAATTTCTTAATTTGCTTTTAATTTCTGCCTAATAAACATTTAAACATATGTTTTACAGCAGTGTTAACAGTACTGTGGACATTTACCTTTTGGTGTGCTGATGGCTCTGGTATTTACACCTCCTTTTGGCATCAGTGGAGAAGTCACAACATTAATGCAGTCAACCAGTACAATCACTCTGTAAAATACTAACACTAGAAGTAAAATACTAAAAATAATACTTAGTTAAGGTGCAAAGTTTATGCGAGTTGCTGAACTACAGTTGTATAAATCTGACAGTAATTGAAATACAGAAAGATTAAAGAAACAGAAGGCAGAGCAACTTTTTTTGCCACTGTAATTTTCTGCATCAGTGCAGAAACCAATGTCCCATATGTGTGTTTATGTTTTGTGACATTTGTTCATAATAAAATAACAAAGGTAAAATAAAAATAATAAAACATTTACATTATCGAATAAACCTGATGTCTGGTGTGTCATACCTGTTCTTTCCACAATAATGGACTGGTCTCGTACTCTCTGTCTGGATCTGATGTGCACACACCTACTACCAACCCCCCCCCCCCCCCCCCCCACACACACACACACGCACACGCACACACACACACACACACACACACAAAAGGTCTTAATTTATGAACAGAGGAAGTAGTGTCTCCTTCAAATGTGTTAACTGCAAATATCACATATATAGGAACTGAAATTTGTCAATGCCTTAGCTTTTGGCTTGGGTATTCCTGCCATCTTCAAACCTCTCCTATATAGTCTGTAAATACTGGGCTTCCAAATATAACCAGCAGCAATGTGCATTTATTCCATTCTTGATATTTTCATCATGTTGGTGAGTGATCGTAGCTGTACAATTGGTGTAGCAGTTGACAGTTGACATTTTATGGGCTGCTACTTTTCTAAATGAATCAGCACATGTAACAAATGAACATCACTGAGTGTGTAGCTGCTGGTAATAACTGTCAATAATGTAATAATTTATCAATTAAATGAAATTTAATGAAGGTCAGGGCATTAACGTATCAATAACACATTTTGAAGCAATAATATGAAATGGGTTTTGTTTGTCTAATGTGATAAGTTATTACATTATTTGATACATTCACCTGACTTGTGCATCAGGAATGCTCTGATCACATTCACACCAGAAAGCTGCTTCGTGCAGCTGCAGTTAGGGTTAAGGGTCTTGGTCAAGGGCACCTCAGGGGTGGTAATGAGGGAGTGGCAAGTACACTAATCAATTACTCCACCCAAATTGAACCTATGGTTATATACATATATAATACAATATACATATATAGGCCACCACTTCCCCAAAACAAATATATAATGAAGGGCAAAGATAACACAGTGTATGAGCTGCTTCATCAGTTTCCTTTAAAAATACTGAACAGAAATTAAACTACAGCTGATTTTAAAAAATAAATTGGAAAGTGCGGAAGCACACAAGGTGCTTGTACTACACAGACAGAGTTGTGGTTTATTGAGACTATTTCAATTTGATTGATCATGATTGAGCTCCATTAAAGATGTCATGAATATGTCAAATTTGCTTTGTGATACAGGATGGTGAATACAATACTGATGTCAGATCAATGTTTACGCCGTCAGATGTAAACAATCCTTTTGGACTCATGAAGTCTTTGGACTGTGTTGCTAACATGAAATAGCAGATATTCAAAAGATGTACATCAAGCAAAATAGTCCCCCTTGGTGAGAGTCACACAGTTTGGTCAGCTCTGGGATATAAACTTACCTCTCAGTTTGTGTCTGTCTGGCATACAGGGGATCTGGATGAGGTGGTTGTGGAGTGGCAAAGCTGAAAGGAAAGCGGGGCCGGGATCTAACAGGACAGCCTTGGACTGAACTCTGAAGAGACCACAATCAACAAACACATTCACAAAAAGCTTAATTTCTATATGAGAAATTCCAAAGTACAGCGATAAAATACAAATTCTAAAACATTTGTAAAACAAAAACATTTGCAAACAAAATAAACTATATCACAAATGTAACAAAGATAATGAAGAGCTTTAGACTTTAGGGCTGTAATCTCCCAGTCGACTGGTCGATTTATTTAGTCAATACATTCTGGTTTGACCAAAATTCTGATTGGTTGATTTTTTGCCACGTTAATTTCATCTGGAGGAAAGTACCAAGTGCTAATGGGGGTGTTTTCAAAGCACCCCTGTTTCACAGATAACAATCTATCTTTGAACACCCCCCTTGTTTTGCTATTTTGGACTAGCCCAAACCACGAGAGAGAGAGAGAGAGAGAGAGAGACGGACTGAAGAGTACGGTATTAGAAGGCCAAAGTCTGGTGGTTTGATGAATGTATATTTAATTTTGATGGTTTCATTTAAAGTCAGTCCTCGTTCACCATGTCAAAGACATCTTTAGTGTGGCAGCATTTCATGAAAATAGATAAAGGGAAAAAAGTCGAATGCAAAGTTTGAAAACAACAGTTTGTATATCACGGCTCCACTACAAACACAGCGTATCACCTAAAAACGTAAAGCTTTGAAAACAACAGTTTGTATATCACAGCTCCACTCTGGTGTGAATGTGTTTGTCTATCACAGCTCCACTACAAACACGGCGTATCACCTAAAAACGGAAAGCTAACTTGTCCACCTTAGGTTGCCCTGTCAGTTTTGCGTATATAAACATATCAGAATTGACATTTCAATGTTTTAGTCTAATAAGTGTTTTTGTTTTAATTGTAAAAATTCTTACAGTGGACTTGCCTTTTGTGTTTGAGCGTAAAGTTTTAAGTTAAAAGTCTATTTGTGTCTCAGCCGCAATACTGAGCTCCTGTGTTCAGTCTCGCTCTGTGTGCAGGACACTACAGAGCGAAATGATAGTGTCGGTCAATTATTATAACGTGACAATAAAAAACAATTGTCTAAATATTCCTCAACAGATTTTGCGCTGATAGTTGACACAGTCCATCCATTGTCGTCTTCCGCTTATCCCTTACTAGTAGGGGTCGCGGGGGGGCTGGAGCCTATCACAGCATCTACGGGCGAGAGGCAGGGTAAACCCTGGACAGGTCGCCAGTCCATCGCAGGGCCAACATACAGAGACGAACAACCATTCACACTCACAGAGCGTGAAAATAGATACATTCATACCTACGGTCAATTTAGAGAATCCAATCAGCCTAGTCCCCAAATTGCATGTCTTTGGAAGCCTGAGTACCCGGAGAGAACCCACGCAGGCACGGGGAGAACATGCAAACTCCACACTGCCGTGCCTGAGCTGGGACTCGGACCCGGAACCTTCTTGCTGTGAGGCCACAGTGCTAACCACTGCACCACCGTGAAGCTCTAGTTGACACAGTATATTTTTCATATATAAAATGAGTCGATTTTTAGTCGAAATTTGAGGGCTTCAGTCGACCAAGAATTTCTTTGTTTGATTACAGCCCTAGTAGACTTATAACATCTGCATACTAACTGGCTTTTTTTCTTAGAAGAGAAGCCAATCAACATTTTAAAACTGGAGTCATTCAAAATCATTAGACTTCTAGACCATTTCACTTTTCTAGGTCTGAACAGAGGTGCCTGAGAGGATGAATGTGTGGCATGAGGGACATAAATACTCTAGATTACTATGGTGGTGTGTGTTAAATGAACAAAATCAAGACCTGGCAGATTAAATTACTCATACAGGTCTGAATTTTTTACAAAGATTAACAAAAATAAGAAAAATAAAGACTGCTAAACAGTTTGGCAAACAAATTGGATTTTCTGTCAAACGTAGCCAGTATTAAAAGTCTTTTAGTTAGACAGGCAATGAAACACGACTGACAGACATTTTGTTGATGCACAACTCTGGTTCTGATATAGTAAAATTTTGTGGTAACTGTACAGTAGGATATTTTGATCAGGTGCTATATTGAATCTAATATTATATGTAATCAAAATATTATATTTTCATTTATTCAAAAATGTGTTACTCAAATGAGGAGTTGGGCCACCTATTACAAAATGGTAAAAACATTTGTACAAAGACAAACATCTAAGAATAACATCTACTGCGGGAGGTACGGTATATTTCTAAATGACTGCATGATTCCTGTGTAATGTAACCATCTCATGATCCCAACTAGCTAGCAGCAGCTCTTCTTCAGTGAAAACTCCTTTACCTCACTTTGAATCAAAAAAGTAATTAAAGAAACTAATAAATTATTAGCAAAATTATGATATTCACTGTCAGTGGTCTGTGTTGTGGGTGGTGTTCTCAAACCTGGGCTGTAAAGGTTTTAGGCTCTCCTTTTAGGCTGTAATTTTCCTTTTGCTGCTCCATCTCAAACCTTTTCTCAGCTTCCCTTAGAGCAAACTCCACCTCAGCTGCTAGCAGCTCATCTTCAGTGAAAAACTCCTTCACCTCGTTGCGGTAGTCCTGCATTGTCACCTAAAGGAAACAACATCTGGGTTTCACACAAAAGTATGGTACAGCCTCAAAGGGATCCTTCACCCAGGGACTTCTACAACTGTGGAAGCAGTTCAGTTGTTGAATGATATTCGAACAGTTTTCAGGGGCTGCACTTGTCACTTTTCCTGAGTAACCATGAAACATTACTGAAAATAGCTCGTAGCTATATTGCATTCAGGTCCATCAAACATGGTCCCAATAAAATTTAATTCAACTCAATGTCCCATTGGTATGACAGTATGAATGTGTGAACACAAAAAAACCCCACAAGAAATCAGATTTTCTCAGATCCATTTCAGGCCTCAATCATATGTGGAATGGATCTTTGCAATACAGCTGTTACGATTAGATATTCTTGTCATTGTGAGTCAGACATCAATAAAAAAATGCCAGGATTGTAGTATTTTAGCCCATTGATGTGAGGGGTATAATTGGTAGCTATGGTCAGGCTTTGCCACATAACTACAATATTAAAAATAGATGAATGAATGATTACAGAGGATGAATAGCCAGGCAAGGGGGCTAAAGTCACCTGCCTTTTACTGCCATCAGCAACCACTGACCAATACTAATGTTTCATTCATCCACCAGAGGGGATGATTTTCTCCAATATATAACCTGCATGGGCATCTCACTGAAGTAAGTTGAATAACATCCTTGTTACTGTCACTCAACACTTAACAACTGCAGTTCTTCCTGAAATTAAACTTTATGTTAATAGCCATAATCAAGCAAACTGACAGATACCTGACTAAGTCCCGTGACGCTATCTGTGTCAGATGTGCAGTATCTAATACTCAAGTACATATGCATGCCCAAACAATTGTGCTAGGAGTCAGCAGCATGCAGATTAAACGTATTTCACCACCCATGACCAATCTGACCCCATCAGGACCCACCAATCAATCATGCATTGTTTCAAGTATTCAGCAGATACAAGCACAGGTATCAGATTTGCAGGAAAAAAATTGCAGAAAAGTTGTTTTGCCTGAAGGTATGCCATGAGGTCTTTGAGGACAGGAGAGCGTTTCTGCTCCAACTGGCGCTTCAGGCTGATGATGAGAGGAACAGTGTTCTCTATAAAGGTCTTCTTCTGGACCTGTGGATCAAACAAAGGCAGTGAGAGGAGCTATGAAATGATCCTAAATGGCTGTGACTAAGGTTGGGCACATTTATATTTGAACTAGTATTAGGATGGGTATTGGTACCCAACAGGTATTTGTCATCTTTAATACAAAAAAAATAATGTAAATTAAATTCTAAAATATATATGTCCAGGTGGGCTCCATATGTCAGTTGCTCCTTCTTCTGTAGGATACTGATCTTCCAGGCTCTGAGATATAGTACACTTTTCAGGTTTTTATACTGCATTTACACAGTAGGTTTCCATGCCTATGTCCGTTTTTTTCCGCTATCCATTTTTTGACAGCTTGTACAAAATGTAAAAAGTGGCCCATATCTGATATCTGCGTACTACACACTGGCCATATTTTAAGGTGGGGAAGAGATGGGCCCTTGATGCAGCCTGGACACATGCTGTAGTGATGGGTGGATTGTGGTTATAACTGCAGACGTTGTGGCTCGGGGTTTACTAATAGTGGCTGGAATGCTGATTGTAAAATAAAAAAAAACATTAAGTAGCTGAGCAGGCGTGTCTGTGTGTGAGATGTCAATGTGAGCTGTCAGATGAATGCAGCCCCCCCCCCCCCCACATGTTTTTTTGACTTGTCATTTCGTTAATATCTGATATCTATAGAAAATGAAACTGTAGTGAGATGTGTTCGGCTCAGTGTTTGTGCATGAAAACACCAAAAGAGCACCTTTCACTGAACACACTCATGTTTTGGTTAACAGTGAACTGAACACACACACACATCTGAAGCTGACAGAGTGTTAACTCTCACAATGTTTACATGACATTAAACTTTGCTCATAAGTTTCAGGTACTGTAGAATGATCTTGGTAAAAAAAACCCACAAAAACACACTTAACAGCCTAAATATTTTGGCAGAAAAACGCCGCAATCTGGCAATGATAGGTCAAACCACACTGCATGTGCTGGATGGCTAGTGAAGGCAATTCAGGGATGCTCACAGTATGTAAGTGCAGTTTAAAATAGTCTCCTTGAGTGTATATGCAGGTTTTTTTGCAGCACAATAACATACTGTTGACAAACTGCTTAAGTGGTAAAACATTGTTTTTTTTCTTGGATTTTTAAGTAATATCCTGATAGTTGGCTGCACGGTGGTGCAGTGGTTAGCACTGTCGCCTCACAGCAAGAAGGTTCTGGGTTCGAGTCCCAGCTTGGGCACGGGATCTTTCTGTGTGGAGTTTGCATGTTCTCCCTGTGCCTGCGTGGGTTCTCTCCGGGTACTCTGGCTTCTTCCCACCATCCAAAGACGTGCAACTGGGGACTACGCTGATTGGATACTCTAAATTGACCATAGGTATGAATGTGAGTGAATGGTTGCTTGTCTCTATGTGTTGGCCCTGTGATGGACTGGCGACCTGTCCAGGGTGTACCCAGCCTCTCGCCCGTAGACACTGGGATAGGCTCCATCCCCCGCGCGACCGATGGCTGGATGGATCCTGATAGTTTATATTAATTTGCAATTTTGAATTGTTAACTTGAACTAGTTCTCTTTCATGTGTTTGAACTGAAGTTTGATCCAGCTCTTGGAAGGTAAACTTGCACAAAATTGATTCGTCTACTGGTTGGATACTGAACGGTGGAGTAAAAACATTCTTGTGAGTTTGATATTGGAGAAAATAAGGGAAACGTCTGCGCGAGTTAGATAGTGAAGAAATTAATTCCCTCAGGTGAATGAATTATGTTGAAGCCTACATGTGGATTCACCAGTATGTGGTAATGACTGGTAATGGAAATGTTTCATCTTAGTTCCACTGGTTTGATCAATGCTATGATTATTGCATTTTTTAATAATGTTCAATTTGCAATAGTAGCAATTTTCAAACTCTCCATTTTGATAGCCATGATGAATTGATCATCTTCACATTCAGTTTTTTCCACATAAAATTAAGACACGACATGGAAAATAATCTGATCCTATGTCCTTTAAAAAAAAAAAACTATTTACAGATTCATTTTAACAATCAGATTTATGCCCCATGAGAGGAAAAAAAATTGATTTGGGCCTCTTGAATGAGACAGTTTATCTTAGAACTTAGATTTGATACATTTTTTTGACCAGTAGTTTTCTTAGGTCAATTGTGTGCGATAAGCAACTTTGCATTTCACGCTACAGATCTGTAGAGAGCATTGTCTGCATCCAAGTTTGAAAAGTGTAACAATATTTAAGACTATTTTCGGCTCAGGATTGCCCTGATTTGGGGGGGGGGGGGGGGGGGGGCACAGTGGTTAGCACTGTTGCCTCACAGCAAGTTTGAGCCCAGGCTCGAGCATGGGGTCTTCTGTGTGGAGTTTGTATGTTCTCCTTGTTCCTGCATGGGTTCTCTCTGGGTATTCCGGCTCCCTTTCACAGTCCAAAGACACGCAAGAGCGAACTAGGTTAATTGGATACTCTAAATTGACTGTGGGTGTGTGAGAGCGAAAGACTGAGATGACTGATGCTCCCCCATTTTGAAACTGCTTAATATCAGCAAAAACACATAATAGGTTTGTGGGGAAAATACCAGCCAGGATTAAAGATCTAATGCATGCTAATGGCAGGACTACTAAATATTACTTTGCTGATGTAATGCTATATTTATTTTTTACTCAGTTTTGAACACATTCTCTGTTATTTGTTTACTTTAAAACTGACAATATTGAGAACTGTAATTCTCAAAAATTTAGTTTTGTTAGTTTTCCTTGTAAACAAACAAATATAATTTGTATTTGTTTGCATCTGTCTAATGCAGCCACACCTTTTGAAATACATAAATATTTTTCCTCAAACATTTCATTTTAATATTTGAGATTGCATAAAATATTAAGGGTGTCCGAAAAAAAAATTGTTAAATTTGAAAGGTTAACGTATAATCATTTTAAAATGAAAACAACAGCGTAAAGAATTTACATGAGGACAATGTTTAAATGTGAATTCAAATTTTAAAACTTTTTGAAATGACAAAATACTTATGGGCTGCATGGTGGTGCAGTGGTTAGCACTGTGGCCTCACAGTGGGCTCTCTCTGGGTACTCCGGCTTCCAAAGACATGCAATTTGGGGACTAGGCTGATTGGATTCCCTAAATTGACCGTAGGTATGAATGTGAGTGTGAATGGTTGTTCGTCTCTGTATGTTGGCCCTGTGATGGAGTGTAGTGGTGTAGTGTAGTGGGGTGTACCCTGCCTCTCGCCCGTAGATGCTGGGATAGGCTCCAGCCCCCACGCGACCCTTACTAGTAAGGAATAAGCGGAAGATGACGATGGATGGATGGATGGAAAATACTTATCAGACAGAAAATTCTTCTCCTGCCATCAGCTTGTACTTTGTCATTTAGCCGTGTTCACACAAGCCTTATTTTAGTCACAACTGAAATTGAAATTTTGTTTTCATATTTAATTGTCATTGATGATGATGCAAACACCATTTGCCTTATAATTTACACTGACTCAAGGGGCTCTAAAAAAAGAAAAGAAAAAAAAGAAATGTCAAACAGCACCCCCAAGCGGGCTTTTCATTTTAATTCATAATGCAAACTGAATGACTGAATTTCATTTAAATTTTAATTTCAAAGCAAAGTACACATGCATGGGTTTCTAAATTAAATATTGATATTATGTATTTGTAATTCAATTTTAATTAAGTCCCTGGGCTTACATAACACATTACTGTAACATTTTGATGAACATTAAAAAACATTATTCAACCATTCATTCATTCAACTCCCCTAAAATTAACAAAAGAAGAACGCTTTGGATCTTGAAAATTCACATAAGGTACCACCAAAATAACATGAAAAAAATCTGTTCAATGTCCTTACATGTAAAGTGATACTTCATTGTGCAACAGGCACCCTATGAACAACTTTGGACTCTATTGCCCTATAAACTCATTCACTGCCATTGACGAGTTTTGCTAGTCAATTGGTTTGTAACCTTGACTGCCATTGACGAGAATGACAAGCAAAAGACGTTTTTCAGTGGGGGCGGTGAAGGAAAGCCTCATCCACCTTCTGTGTGAATATGGTTCTGATCCCACTTGTAGAAACTATTATATTGACCAGCAAACGAGCGGGCGGAGCTCCCACCAGCTTCTCCGGGAACGTTTGCGTTACAGCGCTGGGCGCCTATCTCCGCCACTCCAGATTCGGGGATCTGAACCCAACTCCCTTTCGATCGGCCGGGGGCGCCATCGCCCCGCCCTTCCGAACGGCGTTCGCCCATTTCTTAGGACCGACTGACCCATGTTCAACTGCTGTTCACATGGAACCCTTCTCCACTTCGGCCTTCAAAGTTCTCCTTTGAATATTTGCTACTACCACCAAGCTCTGCACCCGCGGCGGCTCCACCCGGGCCCGCGCCCTAGGCTTCCGTGCTCACCGCGGCGGCCCTCCTACTCATCACAGTGTAGCCTTTGCGGCCCCTGCCGCCGGCGACGGCCTGGTATGGGCCGAGGAAAAAAGAAGGGAGAGAGGAGGAGAAGAAGAGGTGAGGAGGAGGGGATGAGGCGAAGAGGGTGACTTGGTCAAGAACAGTAAAAGGCAGAAATAGTTTTTTTTTCTGGATGAAAGAAAAGAAGAGAAAAGAAGGATGAGGAGAGGAGGAAGAGAGGATGAGGAGATGAGGATGAGGAGAGGAAAAGAGAAGGAAGAGGAAGAGAGGAAGTGGTGAGGAGGAGGGGGATGAGGAGACAAGGATGACTTTTGGTCAAGAGCAGAAAAGATGACAAAATTGTACTTTGTTGACACTTTGATACTTTGTTGTTCATTCACTTTGCTTTATTTATATTTGTACTTTATTTATATTTAGAACTTTTTTGTCATTGTAATTTTATACTATGACAATGTCAATGACACACATTGAGGTGTCACTAAATCCCAAAAAATATTACTGTTGGTCACTGTTCTGCTTGGATCATGTTTCTTTTTCAAAAAGCTTGTTTTCTAGGTTTTTTGGTCAGAAAAAGGTGTTTTTTTGGTGAAACTACCCTATGTTCTATTGCCTATAACTTAAGAATGGAAAAAGGTGGAAATAAAAAAAAAATTCTGATGAAAGAAGAGAATCTCGTCTTTCTTTTGGGGGGTTTGGTGTTTACTTATTCATAGCACACAATATTCTGTGGGTCTTGAAAATAAATGAAAATTCTCTAAAATGCCTGGCAGTATGAGGTTGGCTCCTCTGAAAGTGGCTGGGAGTGAATGAGTTAAAAAAGAAAATCATGATTCAAAGGAAACAAGCACTTTGGTACAATTCTGAAACACAACAGCTTAAACAAAAAAACTTAAAAACCGGAGAGGATATGGCACTTCTCCAAACTGGAGTCAGTGTTGTTTTCGTCACGCTTGGACGAAAACGAAAATGACATCAGCCTCCTTTTTTGCATAACAAAAATGAGACTAAGACGAACGTCACCATAGCCCCGTAAAGACTAAAATGTGACGAAATTGTATACATTTTCGTCTGACGAGAACGAGACTAAATTGTTAGTGGGTGGACGATCAAAGTTTCAACACGTGGGTTTTTTCCGCCAAGTATAACATGCGTGCAATGTCAATCAAGAGCTCAAACATCAGAATGGAGCCAGCTGTAGCTGTTGGTCCTAATGGTCACACCCCCATTGTCAGTACACACGCAGGAAAAGCCTCTCTCTCTCGTGCACGCACACAGAGACGAGTCTGGTCCTGTTTGCAGCAGACGAGACACACACCACGGCAGCAGCAGCGGTGTCGGGTGGTCGTGAAAAGAGGGATGATTAAAGCATAGCTTTAGTCTATGTTAGGCCAGCCCTGTGATGAATTTTCTTTTTTGTATTAAGCCTAAAGTTTTGTGGTGGTGGTGGTGGTTACACCTCCCCCCTGGTGCAGAGACCGCTTCCTAGTGCTACATGCTAAAGCTAGAATGAATGGGGCTGCTAGGGGCCCCGCGAATGTTGGCTCGTTTAAACCAGCCCTTCTATTAATTAGCATGTTATGAATAAAACCCCTGTACATTTGTGGACGGGTGGCAAGTGAAATGCTTTGACCCATGTTTGTGGGACTGGGAAACACGGTAGTCTTCAGACCTGCTGCTGTTCCCTATCTAAGCAACACACCTGGATGCTTTAACCAATAGTTGCAGCTAAAGCCAATATGTAGGACATGAGGTCATTCATATGGAAGTCAAGTGTGCTTTTATTTTTTGTTTAATCATATTTAATTGTGATACAATACTCATATTGTGTGCCAGTGTGTTGTCTGCATCTGCAACAAAATAATAAAAGTAAAAGGTAGAGAAAGAAAAAGGGGAAAAAAACTCACCTTTGAAAGTTAGATCAGTTTCAGTGTGCTTCATTCTAACACCTATATTGTATATATTAAGTACATACACATATCTTTTATTTATAGGTATCTTTGATATTTGACTAAAACCTTTGAGTTTTTGTCGACTAAAACGTTTTTGAGTTTTCGTCGACTAAAACTAGACTAAAACTATCAAGGATAGAAATGACTAAAATGTGACTAAAACGAACAAGCATTTAGTCCAAAAGACTAAGACGAAAACTAAATCTAAAATGCCTGCCAAAAACAACACTGACTGGAGTCCCATGTAATCTTGCAAGATAGCCTTAAATCTTTAAGGAAAGCCCTTCATAAAATATAAGAGCAGCCTACAACTCAGCATAGAAGAGCCAACTCTGGAGGACAGGACTCAGCGGTTTTCCTCCATCTCAAGGAAGAAAGCCACTCCTTCCAGGACGACCATGTCCAAATCCTCGACAGAGAGGACAGATGGTTTGAAAGAGGATTTAAAGAAGCCATCCACGTCAAGATAGAGAAACCATCTTTGAACAGAGGAGGTGGACTGCGACATTTCCTTTCATGTATTTACAACCAAGTCCTTCCCCAAAGAGCTCAGCTGAAAGACCCATGTGGAACGGCTGCTGCCAGCACAGCCCATTAGCATCTGAGTGGTCGGTGAAACTCCCTAACGACCACCCCTGAAACTCCCTGACACCTCACAACGACTGTCGTTTGGGGAGGCCAGGCGAGTCTCGGGAGGGTCGTTTCCACCACAATAGCACTGACCACTCCCACATAGTTTTATAAGCTGGAGTTTCCACACTCTTCACTAGAACTGAAGAAGCCTCTCGGATGAGAGGTGAAACATCTTCAAGATAAACTTGCGTCCAGTTGACCAGATTTTACTTCGCTTCGATCTACAATGACCTGGATGAATGAGAACCTACACAGACATCTACAACTCAGCATTAATAGAGGGACACAAGAACAACCCCATGTTTCTCATCAGCACTGTCGACTGACAGAGAGCCACGGCTCTACTGAGGCAAGTATTCCTGTTTCCCTGAATAGTAATGACTTCGTGAACTTTTTCAATGACAAAACTCTAATTAGAGAAAAAATTCTTCTCCTCCTGCCATCCGCTGGTACCACGTCATCTATAACCTCAGAAACCTTAGAGGCAGCTGTAGGCTCAGACATACACCTGCATAGCTTTTCTTCCATTGACCTTCATGACCTTAGTACAATAATTTCCTCCTCTAAACCATCCACCTGTCTCCTAGACCCCATCCCAATTAAGCTGCTTAAAGACTCTTTATCCCAAGTTAGCACCTCTCCGTTACATATGATCAATGTGTCACTTATCAGGTTATGTTCCACAGTCCTTTACAGTAGCGGTAATCAAACCTCTTCTCAAAAAAACAACTCTGGATCTAGAAGCGAGGATTTCCTGTCAGGTTTCAGGGTTCATCATAGCACAGAAACAGTACTAGTCTGTGGGTGGCATGGCTCAGGGGTAGAGTGGCCATCTAGCAACTGAAGGGTTCCTGGTTCGATCCTTGACCCTGGTGACCATGTCGAAGTGTCCTTGAAAAAGATACTGAACCCATAATTGCTCCTGATGAGTAGGTTGGTGCCTTGCATGGCAGCCTTCACCATCAGTGTGTGAGTGTGTGTATGAATGGGTGAATAAGATAACACTGTAAAGTGCTTTGAGTGCCGCTAAGGTAGAAAAGCGCGATATAAAACTGAGTCCATTTACCATTTAGTCAACATTACCAATGACCTCCTACTGGCATCAGATGAGGGATTGTCTCTGTGCTGGTCTTATTAAATCTCAGTGCAGCTTTTGATACCATTGACCATCATATCCTATTTCAGAGACTGGAACATGTCATTGGCATTAAAGGAACCACACTAAACTGGTTTAGGTCATATTTACTAGGTCCATCTCAGTTTGTACTTGCTAATGATTATTCTTCTGAAACCCCTACAGTCAGATATGCTGTACCACAAGGCTCTGTGCTTGGACCAGTCCTCTTCTCTCTGTACTGCTTCCACTGCAGATATGCAGCTGTACTTATCAATGCATCCATATGAAACAATCAGCTGACTAAACTGGAGGTCTGTCTAAAGAAAATTAAAACATGGATGACCCACAGTTTCCTTTTATTTAATTCTGACAACACTGAGGTTATTGTGCTAGGCCCAAAACACCTTAGGAACACCTTATCTAATGAGATACATAGGTATTCTGGACTAACTTATCTTCCTCTGCAGGCTTTGTGTTTCTCTACTTCCTAGATCCCTGACTGCTGCTGCTGTTGCTGGAGCAGGCTACAGACCTGAAGAGGCTCAAGTTGCCAACCTAAGAATCACCTGTTCACGTCCCCGTCTGTCCATTAGTCTCTTCTCTTTTCTCTCCCTCTTTATCTCTACCCCTCTCTTTCCATCTGTATGTCTGTCTTTCTTCATTATCTGTCTTTGCCTCTGCCCTGTTCTCCTGCTCTTTTTCCCCCCCAATTGCGCAAAGCAGATCGCTATTCTCACTGAGCCTCGATCCACTCGACATTCTCCCTATTAAAAGGAAGTTTTTCGTTGCCACTGTTTTAGGATGTGCTTGTTCACGGGGAACTGTTGGGTGTAAATTCATTGAAGGAGTGTGGTGTTAGACCTGCTTTACTTGTTAAGTGTCATGAGATAACTTTTTGGTGTGATTTGGTGTTATATAAATACAATTTATTTGACCCAAAAGTGTAATTTGCTTTTCAAGTACTCACAAATCAGTCTTTAGGATATTTTTCTCTGAAAAACTATTTTTTTTTTGCTTTTTTTGAATTTTGCATACTACATACTACACATCAACATTTGTAGGACTTTTCAAAAACTGCTGACTTCATCCACTCACCTCTGACACTACCTTCTTCTGCGCGGCCTGGAGGACTGCTTTGGCCATGTTTTCTTCCTCTGGTTCCTCCCCAGCAATGCCTCTAGGTGGAGAAGTCATGGTCTGCAGCTTCATCTCCTTCAGTGTCAAGATTTTGAAGGTCTCTGATAAAATTTCTGCACCATCGGCATCCAGAGGCAACTCCTCATCTGCAAAGCATGCTGTGATGGTGAAACATGAGGTTACAAGTTTATTTTTAGGTTAATAGCCAGAAGTCACTAGTTAGTAGCCTCTATTTTTGTACTCCAGCCAAGTCTGTTAAACACAGTATTCTGTTGCACTGACATCTCACCTAAGATATTTTGGTTGATTTTGTTGGTGATGTTGAAGCGCTGGGCATCAGTGAAGTGCTCCAACAGAAAGCAGTAAATACGAAAACGCTTCTCACGCTGATGAGCCCCTTTTAGGGAGAACTTAGCCTTCTCTCTGCAAATTCAAGATTCAACAAGCTTTGTTATACTAGCATGTTTACACATGCGTAGCACGAAATTTCACCCTCATGCTCCTGTTTTTAAGCCCAATATACACTGTATATATACATATATATATATATACATATATATACATATATACATATATATACACATATATATACATATATATACACACATATATACATATATATACATATATATACACACATATATACATATATATACATATATATACACACATATATACATATATACACACATATATACACATATATATATACATATATACATATATATATATATACATATATATACATATATATATACATATATACATATATATATACATATATATACATATATATAAACATATATATATACATATATATATATATACATATATATATATACATATATCTATATATCTATATATCTATATCACAAGTCACAACAATAGACAAACAGTCTGCTTAAACTAGTACCACACTAACATTTATAATTTATCATTTTTTTATTGAACACACCATGTAACCATTTACAGCGTAGGGTGTCCTGGATGTTCCATGACACAACTGGCAAAATATTCTGTGAACAGATGAAACCAAAGTTGAGTGGTTTGTAATGAACTCATAAAGCTAAGTGCGGAGAAAAAAGGCACAAGACACGAACACCAAAACCTTATCCTAACTGTGAATTATGGTGGAGGGAGCATCAAGGTTTGGGGCTGCTTTGCAGCCTCAGGGCCTGGACGGATTGCTGTCATTGATGGAAAAATTAATTCCCTAGTATCAAGACATTTTTCAGGAAAACTTAAGACCATCTGTCTGCCAACTGAAGCTCAACAGAGGACGGATGATACAACAGGACAATGACCTAAGCACAGAAATAAATCAACATCTGAATGACTTCAACAGAAGAAAATACACATTCTGGAGTGGCCCAGTCAGAGTCCTGTCCTCAACCTAGTTGAAATGCTAGAAGAGAATGAATCACACGAGACATCCCAAGATTACTGCTAAACTGAAACAGTTTTGTAAAGAGGAATGGTCCAAAATTCCTCCTGACAGCTGTGCTGGTCTGATCTACAATTACAGGAAACATTTGGTAGAGGTTATTGCTGCCAGAGGAGGGTCAACCAGCTATTAAATCGTAAGGTTCACATACTTTTTCCACCCCACACTGTGAGTGTTTAGATGTTGTGCCCTATAAAAACATGGAAACATATAATTGTTTGTGTGGTACTAGTTTAAGAAGACTGTGTTAGTCTATTGTTGTGACAGAACATGTTTTATGACCAGAAATACAGGTAATTCCAAAGGGTTCACATACTATTTCTTGACTGTATATACAGTTAGGCCCAGAAATATTTGGACAGTGACACAAGTTTTATTATTTTTGCTGTTCACGAAAACATATTCAGGATACAATTATATAATAAATAGGGGCTTAAAGTGCAGACTCTCAGCTGTAATTTGAGAGTATTCACATCCAAATTGAAGCAAGGGTTTAGGAATTACAGCTCTTTAACATGTAGCCACCTCTTTTTCAAGGGACCAAAAGTAATTGGACAATTGACTCAGAAGCCTGCAAAAAAAATAATAAGGCATGGGCTCTTCCCTCGTTAACCTGTCATCAATTAAGCAGTTAAAAGGTCTAGAGTTGATTCCGTGTGTGGCGTTTGCATTTGGAAGCTGTTGCTGTGAACACACAACATGTGGTCAAAGGAGCTCTCAATGGAGGTGAAACAGACCATCCTGAGGCTGAAAAAAAAGAAGCACCCCATCAGAGAGAGAGAGCAGAAATGTTAGGAGTGGCTAAATCAACAGTTTGGTACATTCTGACAAAAAAAGAGTGCACTGGTGAGCTTGGGAACTCAAAAAGGCCTGGACGTCCATGGAAGACTACAGTGGTGGATGATCGCAGAATCCTTTCCATGGTGAAGAAAAACCCTTCACAACATCCACTCAAATGAAGAACACTCTCCAGGAAGTAGGTGCATCAGTATCTTGGTCTACCATAAAGCGAAGACTTCATGAGAGTAAATACAAAGGAAAGGATTCACCACAAGGTGCAAACCATTAATCAGCCTCAAAAATAGAAAGGCCAGAATTGACTTTGCCAAAAAACACCTGCAGAAGCCAGACTAGTTCTGGAACTGCATTCTTTGGACAGATGAGACTAAGATCAACTTGTACCAGAATGATGGGAAGAAGAAAGTTTGGAGAAGAATTGGAACAGCTCATGATCCAATGCACACCACATCTTCTGTAAAATATGGTGGAGGCAGTGTGATGGCATGGGCATGCATAGCTTCCAATGGCACTTGGTCACTTGTGTTTGTTAATGATGTGACAAAAGACAGAAGCATCTGGCTGAATTCTGAAGTGTATAGGGATATACTTTCTGCTCAGATTCAGCCAAATGCAGCAAAGTTGATTGGACAGTGCTTCACAGTACAGATGGACAATGATCCAAAACATACTGCAAAAGCAACACAGGAGTTTTTTAAAGCAAAGAAGTGGAATATTCTGCAATGGCGAGTCAATCACAGAGCTCAACACTATTGAGCATACATTTCACTTGCTCAAGACAAAACTTAAGGCAGAACGACCCATAAACAAGCAAAGACTGAAGACAGCTGCAGTAAAGGCCTGGCAAAGCATCACCAAGGAGGAAACCCAGCATTTGGTGATGTCCATGGGTTCCAGACTTCAGGCAGTCATTGCCTGCAAAGGCTTCTCAACAAAATATTGAAAAGTAACATTTTACTAAGGGTTATGTTTCTTTGTCCCATTACTTTTGAGCCCCTGAAATGAGGAGCATTTGTATAAAAATAGCTACAATTCCTACATGTTTAATCATATATTTTTGTTCAACACCGTGAATTAAACCCTAAAGTTTGCACTTCAATGCCGTTGTAGTTGTTACATTTCAAATCCAATGTTGTGGCATGGATAGACCAAATCATGAAGATTGTGCCACTGTCCAAATATTTCTGGGCCGAACTGTAATATACACACACACACACACACACACACACATATACATATACATACATACACACACACACACAAATACCAAATACATAATGACAAGTTTGGTTACACACACATAATCAGATTGAGTTAAACCTTTTGGCGTTTTACCTCTCACTTTGAGGAAACTTGTTATAGGATTTGTGCTTGCTGTAGGAGTTGAAGTGGAAGATGCACTCAATGAAATACTGGCTGAACATTTCTGGGTTCTTCTTTAGCAACAGGCAGAGCAGACAGTATTCACACAAACTGGAGCAGACAGAAAGAGGATTCACTCAGATTTGATTATGTGGTACATTAAGGTTCTTTGACCACCATTAAATAAGGTCCATCTTGTTAATTGGTTCATAGTCTAAGTGTGCCCTTATACACAAGAAAATATATGTGCACTGTGACATATGACACTTTGCCTTGGAAATTAAAATAAATCAGGTATAGATTGTCCCTTCATGCTTGTAAAGGCCACCTTTACTCTATAAAAACATTTTGTTATTATTTAGCACAAAGCAACAACCAGGAGAGCTATTAAAATTCTTTGTGATACATCAAATGCAATATAAAGAAAGCTGCACCCAGAGGGACAGAAAAACCTTGATCCTCCATGTATTTCACAAGAAATCAAAGAATTCCCCCTTAATTGTACTTGTTACTTCCAGTCTGGATTACTGTAATTTCCAACAATCACGTTGCCCGAATGTCTGTAAAGACTCTCCAGTTGGTCCAAAATGTTACTGTGCGTATACTGACAATTCATAGAAGAGATCACATTGTTCCTTTATTGGCTTCCCTGTACTAGCTCCCTGTAAAATATTAATATCTGCATTAATTCATCATTTTTTGTCAGAATGATAACTGTACTAATACTGACACTTAGACTCGCAGTATGCTTGAGTTTGTTGTGGTAGGTGTAAATGTTACTGTTAGCTGCATTTTACTATTATTGCTGCTGTTGTCATTACTGTTTGTTGTTGTGTGTCTAATTACCCTTTCACACTGAAACACGAGTGTCAAAGCGGGTTTTTGTACCCGCGTTTGCTCGGCATTAGGAAACATTCAAGCTTCCAGCAGATGCGGGTCTAAGCTCCCGCTGTGAGAGCTGCATGCCTGTGTTTTTCTGTCTTGTACGTCATCCCACTGACAATGTCATCATTACAGTACATTTATGTCAACGGGTCATATCGCTGGAAACCTGAGACAACACAGGGTTGCCTTTTTCACACCGCAGGTGAGCCGAGCAGAGCCAAGGCAAGCCGCTAAACACACGGGACGCTTGGAGGGTTGGTGGACGCAGGTCAAAATGCCGAGTTGACCCTTTCAGAGTGCCCAAACACTCGTGTTCGTCCGCGTTTTGGTGCAGTGTGAAAGGGGCTTAAGTCTCCCCATTCTTCTTTTTCCTTCTGTCTTTGCCGATCTACCTCTATCTGTCTTTCTTCATCCATTCCTGTTTGTCAAATCTTGTCTTGTCTGAGGCTGTCTTCATGTCTGCCCCTCTTTTTCCTGTTTCTAGCCCCCTTTCCTTATTTATATCTGTCCCCCTCTCTTTCACCCTAACCAGTCAAAGAAACTAGTTGCCCTCATAATGCCTGGGTCTGCTCGACAACTCTGCCATTTTAAAGTTTTTCATTATGCTGTAGCAAACATGTTTACTCGTGGGAAATTGCTGGGTCTTTTCATACAAAATAAATTAAAACAGACTGGTTTCAGACTGATTTACTGTAAAGATAACTTTTGTTGTGATTTGGCAACATACAAATAAAATTGACAACAATGTCTTCCATCCCTGCAGTGCATTTTGAGACTGTATAATCTATATCAAGGTACGATAAAATTGTTTTGGTCTTAAAAAATAACACAAAACAACATAATTTACCTGGCAATAGCAGGGACTGGGTCAACCAGTGCCACCATGAAGCGGAAGAAGAGGGAAGCTTTCCATTTCACAAATTCCTCCTAGGAAAAAAAAATTATGATAGAGAGAGAAATTGAAAAACATATGGGCTTCTGTATTTCATTACTTATTTTCTATCACATAGGATACATTGGAACATCCTTACAAAAGAAAAAAATGACAATGCTTTCTTGGTCCAATAGTTCCTGATGCTACCAACATTTAGAGTGGTGCACCATTTGGCCAGTCACAACATCAAAAGAACAACATGACCAATATGATAAATATCCAAATGTATTTTGAACTCCAGAGGCGCTTTGATTCTACAGTGATAAAAATCCCCAGGTGTCCTGAGGGAACTTCAGAAGAATTGATAATCTCATGATTAGGTCACTGCACATTAAAAGTGGTGTCAATAAAGAATATGAAGTGAAAGTGTCTTTCAGAAAACCTCAAGGAATTGAAGGATTTGTGAAAAATTTTAACGCTAATATTTATTAAACATGGCAAAACGTATTTAAAAACCCACAAAAGTCATTGTAATAGTTCCCACATTTTGATTAAGTTGCCAAAATAATTTGAATGGAAAAGCAAATTAGTGGTTTATTAAACAGGAAAAAAGGGAAGGTGAAGAGAAAGAGGGACGGGAGATATTAGAAAAAGGAAACTGGCAGAGGAAGGAAAGTGAGGAATTTAACCCAGGGTTTAATGGGATGAAGGGCATATATGGCTAACATCCAAAATTCTTTGCATTTGGCCCTTGTATATTCTGGGACACAGATGTAAATATGTTTTTGGATCAGCACTGATAGTGACACCCAAGCAGATTATTTTAACATCTAGAGAAAATAAGGCCAGTTAACAACCATCATTTCCGGACTATAAACTGCTACTTTTTCACACGCATTAAACCCTGTGGCCTAAACAATGATGTGGCTAATCATTAGATTTTTACGGGCTAACGGTCTCCAAAGGGCACTCTAGCAGGAAGCACAAGAGCAAGACGGACAGGTGAGATAATGCACCGAGGAAGAAGCTAGTCTGATTGGGTTTTGAACACATCATCCACACATCCTCATGGTAAACACACAAAGAAATGCATATGATGCAGATTTTAAGTTAAAGGCAATCGATCTGGCTGCCGAAGAAGGAAATAAAGCTGCTGGACATAAGCTTAGCATGAATGAATCAATATTGAGACATTGGAGACGGTGGTGTAAAGAACTGACTCAAAGCAAAAGGACAGCAAAAGCCTTCAGGAGGTAATAAAAGCAGATGGCCGAAACTTGAAAACCTTCTCTGGGTGAACACACAGAGAGCAGACGGCTGAGGTGTTTCCACCATGCAGATCTGACTGAAAGCTAAAATAATCGCCACCAAAAGAAGATTGAAGATTTTGGAGGTGGACCATCGTAGTGTCTGAGATTTATGAGACGAAAAGGCCTGTCCATCAGGGCACGGATGACTCTGTCAGCAACTCCCTCCCGACTACGAGGAAAAAGTGACTAACTTCCACAAATTCACTCAAACAAAGACAGCCAAGTATTCCATCGAACCAGACAAGATCATAAATATGGATGAAGTACCTTTGACGTTTGACCTGCCTCTCACTAGGACCGTTAAGAAGAAAGGTGAATTGCCCGTCATGCTGAAACAACTGGCCATGAGAGAATGCATATCACTTGTGCTCCAAGCTGCACAGCATCCGGACAAAAACTTCCACCAATGGTGATCTTTAAGTGGATGACTATAACACAAGACAAACTCCTGAAAGAAATCCTCATGAAAGTCAACATGAAAGGGTGGATGATAGAAAGCCTAATGAAGGAATGGCTGACGGAGTGACACTGCAAGCAACCAGGAGGATTTTTTTCCCAGAAAAAGGAGCATTGCTCATTTGTGCATGAGGGCCCATATAACAGATTCTGTGAAAGCACCACGGTGCATATGGGCAGGGCACATACACAAGCACTGTCAATGCTATGATTGGCTGCATAGGGTAAATGAACTGTATTGTCTCATTGACTGGACAGCTGTCACTCACTGAGTATATGTGCTGCATAGATTTTCTTGTGCACTAAGAATGTGCGAGCAGTGCGCGATTGCACAAGCACGCAGCTTAGTTGGAACATTGATTACAGTAAATAAGTGCAATCAGTATGTAATTACTTTCTGTATGGAGCAGACACCACATAAGCAAACAGGACAAACGCAAATTCAACATACTGCAATCAAAGTCTGCACCAAACTAAACAAAAAAATCATTACAACAGCATAAATTGAACAATACTGACATTCCCTTGAATCTTCTAAGCCTCATCCACTGCACACTTAATTAGAGAAATTAGCAGAGCATTGTCAGCTGAAGACATTAGAAGATAGCGAGACATCCTATCAGCTATGGTGCTTTCAAACCCACATAATCTATTTATCAATAAAAACGTGTGTTTTTTTTGGATATATTTCATATCAAACACAAAGGAACTGTCATTATCCCAATTAATATGCAATATGTGTTCACTTAGTGTACTAAAAAAAAGTTTTAGTTAAGGTGTTTTGAAAAATAGCAAAAATATAATTGGCAAAAATGTTGCCATTTCATTTACAATAAGAAATAAAGGAAGTACAAGTGAATAAAAGCTGTTTCTTTCTATTCAGGTTTCCAGTCAAACTGAAGAAATTGAGAGAGAAAGTGGGAGCGACTGCTTTTTGTTCAATTTCACACAGTTTTAGGGTGATGGAGGTTGGGTCCAGGCAGTTCATTTGTTAACAAAATTTAAAAACAGACCTCTGATTTACTATGGGTTATCAAATACAGACATGAAATCATTTTTGGATTGAACAGTAACAGAAACCGATAATGATGTCTTGTTTCACTCCTAGCATATACAAATGATGGATTCAGCAATGTACTCTAGTTCATATTTACCAACTACAGCATCTTTATGAACAAGGAGAACATTGTGAGTTGCAACTCCAGATTCCATGATTACAGTCAAAGCTGTCTTAGAGCTTTCGCTATTAGGTTAATCTCAGAACGTATGCTAAATCATGAAGAACTCTTTCACACTTCTGCATATAGTATGTATAAATATAGTTAACCTCTATGGTATGGATCACAATTTAACAGCTGGCATAGATCTAGTCCATAGTTTGATCCACTTATAAATAAGTGAAGAAAAATCAGTCAGCTTTTTCTTCACTTTATGAAGGTGGATTTGCAATATGGCTCCAACATTCCATTTCATATAGGATATGCCCTTTAAGAGTTGTGGCTATTGTGTAAAGGGCTAAGCTGATGTAGTCAATGCCCCACTGTACCATCACAGTACTAAAGAATTTCCCACATACCAGCTCACAATCCTTGAATTTCAGACACATCAGCAATGCATGCTGCAAGCCCTGTGTGAATGGTCGGAGGCAAAACCATTCCACTACATACACAACAAAAGCTGCTGCCATGAGAAAGGGAATACAAATTAAGTACTGTAATGAGTCCTGGAGTGTAAATCAAGCATGGATGCAGGGAAAAAACAAATTCACTGAGGAGAAGAACATGATAAATGATAGGCCCCCATGTGACAAGACTGGACAATTGCCCTGATATTGAGCCTCTGTCCTCGGTTACGGGTGGCATGGTTGTGCAGCGGTTAGCACCGTCGCCTCACAGCAAGAGGGTTACGGTTTTCGGGTCCCGGCTTGGGAACGGGGTCTTTCTGTGTGGAGTTTGCATGTTCTCCCTGTACCTGCGTGGGTTCTCTCCGGGTGCTCCGGCTTCCTCCCACAGTCCAGGGACATGCAAATGGGGACTAGGCTAATTGGATACACTAAATTGACCGCAGGAATGGCTGTGGGTGTGAATGGTTGTCTGTCTACATGTGTTAGCCCTGCAATGGACTGGCGACCCATCCAGGGTGAACTGTGCCTCTCACTCGAAAGCCGCTGGGATAGGCTCCAGTCACCCCGCGAACTTTAACAGGATAAGCGGAAGAAAATAGATGAATGGATGGATGGATGGTCAGTCCTTGGTTGCATTTGCATGCATTTAGGCAAAACTTGCCCCTTGACCTCTGTGCAAATTAGCTTCACTGCACACAATGTCCAGTTCACAAAAAAAAAAAAAAGAACTGATAGTCTCACACAGCTAGAGTGATCAAATTAATGACTTCAGAGTATTGGCAATCATTGAAGTACTTATAATAACGTCTGTCCTCCAGATGTTAAGTGCAGCAGTACTGAAGTTCATTTTGTTTTTCAGTATGTGTAATGTGCAGGGTACCAGACAGGGATGCCCTCTCGCCTTTGCTTTTTGCTATTGTCATTGAACCACTTGAACAAGACGTCAAAACCATGATATAAAATGAATCTATGCCAACTTTAACTCTGTGCTGATGATATATTACTTCTAGTACTACTAGTCTACTTCCTCTAGATGCACAAAATTCACTGTAGGAATAAATCCATCTATCCATTGTCTTCCGCTTGTTCCTATTAAGGGTTGCGGGGGGGCTGGAGCCTATCCCAGCGTCTACGGGCAAGAGGCGGGGTAAACCCCGGACAGGTCGCCAGTCCATCGCAGGGCCAACACATAGAGACAAACAACCATTCACACTCACATTCATACCTACGGTCAATTTAGAGTATTCAATTAGCCTAGTCCCCAATTGCATGTCTTTGGACTGTGGGAGGAAGCCGAAGTACCCGGAGAGAACCCACACAGGCACGGGGAGAACATGCAAACTCCACACAGTAAGATCTCATGCCCGAGCAGGGACTCGAACCCGGGACCTTCTTGCTGTGAGGCCACAGTGCTAACCACTGCACCACCGTGCAGCCCCTGTAGGAATTAATCAATCTCATTAATAATTAGCCACACATTTCAGACTGCAACATTAACTAGTCAAAGTCAACTATTCTCTCTCTCTCCACTTGCCGCAAAGGGCTATATTACACAGAAGGAAGACGACCAATGTCATCTTCAGTACCACTGACAAAATTTGTTGTGAAAGAGTATTCTAATTAAATAATCCAGACTTCTGGTTGGGAAGTAGTCAAGATGGCTGCACAGCAAGAGCTCTCCTGGTCGAACCAAACTAATTCAGAGAAATTTCCCCATACAGAGTGAGCGATTCATTACACGAAAGGGGAGGACGTGACGGCCATCGTGGCAGACGCTTGTGGAGCAAGTGCAGCGGCTGTCCTGAGGAGGGTAGACGGACGAGCGACGAAGAGCGCAAACAAAGCTGGACGGGAGACGAGCTACAAGGAGAAGCTCCAGGCCTTCAGGAGGTCATCACCAGCCCCCTACGGGAATTGAAGAATTTATCTCACGGTTGAGGACAACGAAGTTACGAGTGGAGTACTTTGAAAAACTATGACTGGTGGTGATCTGCATTGGGAAATAACTTGCTTCGTTCGGGACCGACCTCATTCTTTTGTTTCTCCTTTTCCCTTTTTATTCCCATGCGACTGACGCAGGTAAGGGCACCTCCCTCTGGATCGCGGAGGGGGAATTTTCCCTTTGAGCCGCCTTGGGAGGCTCATCAGGGTCACGTTGGTGGACCCCTACATAGGGAGTCACAAGGACTGAGCAAGTTTATTTTGTTTTTGTATGTGTTTGTTGTCAGTTCCCCGCTGGTTCTTGTGGGGTGAGGGAAGCGCACTGGGTTACTGCATGGGAAGGGCAAAGGACTCACGTAGATGCAGGATAGTTCCTTGAAAGTAGAGTCGTTCAATGTATATATATATCAAAATTGAAAAGGGACAAGATCCACATAGCGTTTTTGCAGGAAACACACCTCACTGATACTGAACATGCTAAATTGGATAAATCAGGGTATAAACACATTTACTTTTCTCCCCATGGGTCGGGGAGGGGAGTAGCGACTCTGATATCTAGTGCTGTGAATTATAAGCATGTGTCAGAGCATAAGGACAAGGAATGTCTGTTATGACATTCATACGATATGTGATATCATATGATATATGATATTCATATGACATAAGAATGTTTGTTATGACCAAAGGTAGGATCGAGGGAACGATTGTGAGCTTTCTTAATGTGTACGTTCCTCCGGGCAGTGACTGGTCTTTTTATAAACATATAGTGGATCTGATGGCAAAGAGTCAGGGGATTTTGATATGTGGGGGAGATTTCAACATCCTTTTGAATCCTAAAATCAATTCATCAAATGGGAAATCAGGCTTGAGGAACATCAGTAGGAGATTGAATACTTGGAGGCGCGAAGTGGGGATTGTGGATGTGTGGAGGGACATGCACCGCACTACTTGTCAGTATTCATACTACTCGGCCGCCCACAATGTCTGTTCCCGCATTGATTACATTTCAGGGTGGATAAATGTGACATGGGACCAGTATGATTTCAGATCATGGCCCAATATATATGACGGTTTGACTAATCAATAAGAAAAAATCTACTCTCTGGAGATTGAACTAGAATATTTTGAATAGCCCGATTATTATGGATAAATTTAAAAGGGAAATTCAGTTGTACTTGGGCAATAATGATAATGAGGAAGTGACTTAATCTGGGATGCGTTGAAGGCTGTCATTAGGAATAAAATAATAGCCATCTTGTCATATGAGAAAAAACATGAGGGAACGGAAACTCAAAGAATTGGTGGATGATTTGTGTAGACTGCAGAAAGACCATGCAAAGTCTCTCAAAGATGACATTAAATCTGAGATTTTGAAACTTAGGAAAGAATTAGTGCTGCTAATGCGTTGCTCTGCCAAGCAAACATAATAGGGTCTTCGCCTTCAGGCTCAGGCCCTAAAAAAGAGGGGATGAATACTCAAGAAATTCAGAAGAAGCTTCTTTTCACGAAGCAGCGATACTATGAGGTAGGTGGGAAATCGCTGAAACTTCTCTCATATAGATTGCAGAAACGGCAAGTGGAAAGAACAATACATAAGATAAGAAATTCTACAACTAATATAATATATAATATTGAAATTGCTCTGGAGAAGATCCTACAATGCTTTCATGAATATTTAAGGTGTTATACTCTCAGCCAAAGTGAGTGATGATGATCGGACAGATGCATTCCTGGCTCAGTTAGACCTCCCAAAGATAAAGAAGAAAATCAGCTATCAGGAGAATGAAAGGGAGGAAATCTCCGGGGACAGATGGTTTCCCTTCGGAGTGGTATAAAGAGATGCAAAATCAACTGATTCCACCAATGTTTAAGACATTCAACTGGATTTTGCGAAATACTAGTACTCCTTCCTTATGGAAGGAGGCAGTGATCTCACTTATTCCTAAGGAGGGGAAAGACAAATTGGAGTGTGGAAATTATCGCCCTGTTAGTCTTCTGAATAATGATTATAAGCTGTTTACCTCCATATTACCTAAGAGGATAGAAAGAATCTTACCAAATCTAATACATAGGACCAGACTGGCTTTGTAAAACACAGACAAACCCAAGATAACATCAGAAGAGCATTGCATGTTATGGAATGTGTCACAAAACACAAAATGGAGACATTCGTCTTGAGCCGAGATGCAGAGAAAGCATTTGATTCGGTGAGGTGGTCATTTTTGTATAAAGTACTTTCAAAATTTGGCTTTCATAAGACACGCTTACAGCGCTATACAATGGGCCAACGGCTAGAATTAAAATCAATGGAGATTTATCCAACTCATTTGCTTTAGAAAGAGGGACGAGACAAGGATGTTGTACGTTGCTGCTTCTACATTATTTATAGAGCCATTGAGTCAATTGATTAGACAGAGAAAGGACATAAAAGGGGTGGAGATGCCATCTGGGGAGCAAAAACTGTCCTTGTTTGCTGACGATCTACTGATAAGTGTCACACAACCTACACAGATGCTCCCAAAACTGATTTCGCTACTTGGAGAATTTGGTCTCATTTCGGGTTATAAAATTAACAAACCTCAAGCCTTAATATTTAATTACAATCCTCCATATTTAATTAGGTCCATGTATAATTGGAATTGGGAGGCAGGGTCCATCAAATATTTGGTTGTCTCACTGCCAAGGGATCTGACGAGATTATATGACATCAATTACGGCTTGCTAACTTCAAAGTAAAGCTCGATATGCATAGATAGAATGTTATCCCCTTTTGGGTCTAAGTGCCCGCATAGAATCAATCAGGATGAACGTTCCTACGCGTTTGCTATACCTTTTTCAATGCCTGCCAGTCAAGGTATCATCTAAGCAGTTTTTAGAATGGGACCGATTAATAACGAGGTCATTGTGGCAAGGGAAAAGGGCCAGAATTAAATTTAGGACACTACAATTGAGTAAACAAAGGGGGGGGAGCTTTCCCTTTTTATGGGAATACTATCTTCAAATGAGGCCTTTGGTCTGCTTGTGCTTGCCAACATATGATGCCGCATGGAAGGACATAAAGGGTACGAAGATAAAGGGAATACCAATAATAGCATTGCTGAGTGATGACAAATTGCGGAGAGAGCAGGTAAGCCTCGACGGCCCTGTGACTGGCAGTTTTTTCAGGCCCTGGCAGGAAATAGTCAAACATTGCGGAGTGAGTGGCGCATCTTAAATGATGAGGTGGTGTGCCTACGACTTGGACTTTGCACCTGTGGCAGTATGGGCCTTCAATCTAGCTGCAACTGTAATTAGTGCTGCAGCTGCAGCCTATCTCTGCTGTGGGCACAGTCTATAAAGGTAGGTGGTTGCGCACCGGGAGCCCTCTTGCTGGGAGGTTGCTGGGTGCTCCGCCCTTCCCCTCATCGCTGCACCTGTTCGCCTCACCTGATCGCCTCGCTGCCGGATCTCTCAGCTCGCTCCTCTCTGGTATGTTTTAGCCTCGTGCCTTGTTATGCTGGTTTTCAAGTTTTGTGGTCGCCATCAACATCAGCTTTTATCTCCTGAATACAGTTCTGGCTGGAAATTGTCCCGTTCTGTCATTGAGCTTTGATCATGGGATCCTAAAGCTTCTCTCCCGTTCCTCCTCACGTGCGCTGCAGCCAAGCGCAATCAGCTGTTGAGCTGTCAGGCTGTGATTGTGTCGCTGTGATTCAGACGGCTTTCGTCCTCACCTTTGATGTGCATTCAACCCCTAACGGTTTAACATAGGTGCGGGCAGGTTCTGCTTACGCACCCCCCCCCTTGTGCTGCTGTCGGCTGGCTACTTTTTTGCCACTGTTGATGTGACTTGGTGAACACCATCATCTAACTCTACATCCAAACTTACAACACCCACTGTGTGGTTCCGGCAGTAAGGTTTTGACATCTTTACCCTGGGTGGTGATCAATGTAAATATTCTAACAGTTTTAAAGGGACAATCGGACTGCATTTTAACAACTGCATGTCCCCATTCATCTCATCCTAACTGCAAAGCTTGAGGTTAAATTAGTTTTGCTATCATTTTTGTTAGTTTTGTTCTTATTCTTGTTTTGTGTGGGTTGCTTTGCATGTTTATTTTTTTTTGGTTTAATTATTAGCATTTGGGTTTAATTGTTTTGGCATGTTTATTGAAGAATTTTGTTTCTTTGCTATTTTTTAAATTTTGTTTCTTTGCTATTTGCCGTTTTCTTTTGCTTGCATTTGTGTTTGCTTAGCTTTAAGTATCCAGTCAATTTAATCTAATTTTGCTATTGCTTTGTCAGTGAGATGTGTGTGAGTATGAATGTGAATGTGTGAGTGTGAAACATTTTATTGAAAAATAAAAAAAATATATTACTGTTAATAGAAATAATTGAATTTGTAACTGAACCCCTGTCTCAAGCCCTCATTGGCAGACGAGCTTGCGTACCTTAACCACTGTTTAACAGGGTTAACCTATTCTCCAGGTGAAAGTCCTGGAGTGGTGTTGTTGGCAACTGGTAATTAATAAAATAATCCCCCCCCCCCTTTAACCCCCGCTTGCCACACACCAAATAAGATCGACAATAGATTTAAGGCTTGGATCTCAAAGGGGTTGACTACCTATTATTCATTTGTTCACAAGGGGACATTCCAGAGTTTTGGGGCCCTACAAGAGAATCATGGTTTGGGGAGAGAGGATTTTTTTCAGGTACCTGCAAGTGAGGCATGATTTTGAAAGTAATCTTAAAGAGGAGTTAATAAGGGGCGAACAAGGGTTCATGGAGGTATTTTTGTAGTTAACGAAACCCGGATCCACTGGCGACCTGTCCAGGGTGTACCCCGCCTCTCGCCCGTTGACGCTGGGATCGGCTCCAGCCCCCCCGCGACCCTTAATGTGTAGGAATAAGCGGAAGATGACGATGGATGGATGGAAACCCGGATCCGGTAACAAGATTATTTCCAAATTATACGATGCAATACAATTGTCTAAAAAGGAGAATACGGAGTACATTAAGAAGAAATGGGAGAATGAGGGAGAGTTGTGAGAAAATATACCAGCTACAGTGGTTTTCACCTGGGTCAAACATGTCGCGAGAATTTTGCTGGAAAAACATTGTAAGGTTTTTTTTTAATCACACCAACTTAAAAATGGCACCGGGGTAACGGGAGATGCTTGCTCGAGACTCTGTGGGTCTAGTGGTGCCAACCACTTCCATGTCTTTTGGGATCGCCCGGTAATAAAACCGTACTGGGAGGGGGTTAACAAGTATAATAAAAGTGCGTTCAGCGTACATTGTACTGTACACAGCGACATTCTGTTTAACTGTGAGACTGTGTATTTGGGCAATTTATTGTGAGGCACGTTGAACAATGATGATAAAAAGCTCTTGGCTATGTTGTTGGCGGCCAGTAAAAAATCAATCACGAGGAAGTGGTTGACAAAAGAACCTCCCACTATAGAAGCATGGATTAAAATCATCCTTGAGATTTACGTTATGGAAAGGATATCTTTTTCCCTTAAAGTGGAATAAGAAAAGTTCTATAGGATCTAGAGTAAATGGACTGAGTACGTGAAACAAGTTCGGTCCGACTTTGACTGATTCTTAAATGTATTGTATGTCACCTAGCTCTCTTTTTCTGTGTGTTGCTTTCTGACGTCCTGAGGTGCACGTTCCCCAGTTTGCTTTTCTTGTGTTACTGTTCAAATTAATAAAATTAATAATTCTTACTTGAAAATTGAGGAAAGGTGCCAAAATCAAACCCTTCTCTATTTTCTGAGTCCATCCATGTGAATTATTTTGTTTTGGAAGGAAAATGCTGATATGTCTGTACTGTCTGCGATGGAGATTTGCCTTTCCAAATAAAAAGATAATTTTAAAAAACAAAAGAAAATAGGGATCGAGATCAAGGATTGAGAATCCAGGGAGCACTTTTATGTTTGTGTTAACTCTGACACTTTAAGTAAAAACATTTTGATTATATCCATTTCCCCCAAGTCCTGTATGTATTACTAACTTAAAAACATAAATACACCTCAATGCAATCAGACCATGTAGAAACATGCAATTAACAGTTACTCACCTAATTCAATAACCCTCACACCTCACTTATTTACTTTCTTTTCTATTTTACTTTCTCCTGCATTCTGAATTGTCAGGTTCATTATTATGATTATTCTTAATTACCTCAACTCTCTTGTAGTTAATATGCATGCTAATTTGCATATTATTTTCCCTTATACTGATACATGATACTGCAGCAGTGGGCAAGACTGCCTCAGACTGAGCCCTGGTTGGCGGGGGATTCTGAATAATAGGTTATGACAAATTACAGCAAATTTAACCCAGCTAGCAAACCTGACCTGACTTTGCACTTCTGCTTTGGTAACTCTTTATCCTTGGAACGCAGTTGGCGGTACCGCTCATAAATGAATGACATTTTCAGTCATTCATTTTTAACCCATGACATAAAAAGCTGTTTAATGTATTATTTTTTATGATATATATATATATATATATATATATATATATATATATGACATATATATATGATATATATATGATATATATGAATATATATTATATATATAAATATGATATATATATATTAGACATATCAGTCAATTAAAAATACTTAATCCGATTAATCGCATGGCTGTCCATAGTTGACTCACGATTAATCACATATTTTTGATCTTCTCTAACTCAACCTTAAACTGATATTTTTCTTTTTTTTTTATTAACCATATCAACATGGGAGTAGTCAAATAGTTGCTTACTGCAAATGCAGCATGTTTATCAGTGTTGGAGCAATGTACTGTCCAGAAGTACAAACAAAACAAAAGATCCATCCATCCATGTATATTATACAGTATATATATATATATATATATATATATATTACAGTATATTATATATATGTATATATATATATATGTATATATGTGTGTATATATGTATATATGTATATATATGTGTGTATATATGTATATATATGTATATATATATATGTATATATATATATATATATATGTAAAAAATGTTCTCCATGTTTTGGCTTTTGTCTGCCATAGCTTCTTCAGCGCTTTGGATACTTAGCGTGAACCTCCTACTTCGATTAAAAATCCAATTTAGAAAATTGTTTTAGCTTAGAAATGTAATCCTCCATTGTGACATTACGGCCACTCAGGAGAAAAACAATAACTGAATGACTTGACTTTCCTTACAGTAAATTGTTGCTCGCTGTCACTTATTCTGCAGTGGAGCGGAGGAGGCACAAGCAGAATCCCTGGGCTCACTAGCACCTCCTCCATGAGGCAGGAGAACTGCGTGCCTCACCCGGCACCTTTTCGCAGCCGTTTTATGATCGCTCAGCACAAGAAACACGGTACACACCATTACAGTTTTCGACAAAAACACTATACATTATATTCACCAGCTTAACTATAGAAATGTCGTTTATATAGCAAAAGTATTTGAACCTTTTTATAGCGACATAGAAAGAGACAGCAATACGGGCTCACTGCGTAGCATGCAGCACAGTTAGCCGAGTCATTGCGCAATCCCTGGTGAGGCTCAGCTGCCTGGTGCCTCACCGCATGTCTCTACTCAATATTTGAACGATAAATATGAAAAATCTGTGATTTTGAATAAAAAATAACTTAAAACTGGTTTAGTTAAAATCAAAATAACTTTATAGTACAAATCAAAGGATAAATACAATAATTACATGTATTTTTTTTCAATTTACATTTTTTTCTTTCCATGATGACAGGTGAGGCATGGCCTCACTTGCCTCCCATCACCGCTGCTAACGCTTTATTAACTAGTTAACCCAATGTCCCTTTATCCCCGATTTTTTTTTTTTATTGTGATTAACGCCCACAGTGCTTTTTGATCCTTTGGTCATGCCGTAGTTTGTGGAAAACCAGAAGTGAACGCACCACTCGTTATAAACGCGAGATGCAGGCCAGTTGCAGCTTGTAAACAAAAAAACGAGAGCAGATGAGCATTAAGGTAGGACTAACTTGGAAAGGAATACGTCAGTTTTAAATGGAAAGTTCAACTTCAAAGTCCTGCCAGATGGCAGTCTCGACAGGAAACAAGTGATATGCATACACTGTAAAGCTGAATTTAGTTTCCACCGCAGTACAAGCAGTCTTCAAGTATGACTTGTCCACGAAGCATACAGCTGATGCAGAGAGCCCTCTGCTCCCTTCTGGCGTAAATCAAACCACGCTGGATTGTTTGGCATGACGGAGACCATTGGAGGCGTCCACCACCCGCAATATCCCCACTATATCATTTGAGTCCCGTTCTGTATTGCACTGCCCCCTGTTTAATGAACACTTTATTCATTATTTTTATTTAATTTATTCTGTGCATCACAGTTTGATGCAATGTATAAGGGTCATCCTTTTTGTGTTAATGGCTTAATAGTTCAAGTACTTCAGTTAGGACTAGTAATGATTACTGTTATATTTGTTGGGCTATTTTTTTTTACCCTGTGCATCTTTTGTTTTGGGGCGGCACAGTGGTGCAGTGGTTAGCACTGTCACCTCACAGCAAGAAGGTTCCAGGTTTGAGTCCCGGCTCAGGCACGGAATCTTTCTGTGTGGAGTTTGCATGTTCTCCCTGTGCATGCGTGGGTTCTCTCCGGTACTCCAGCTTCCTCCCACAGTCCAAAGACATGCAATTGGGGACAAGGTTAATCAAGATTCTAAATTGACTGTAGGTATGAATGTGAGTGTGAATGGTTGTTTGTCTATATATGTTGGCCCTGCAATGGATTGGTGACCTGTCCAGGGTGAACACGCCTCTCACCTGTAGCCGCTGGGATGGCTCCACCCCCCCGTGACCCTTAATAGGAATAAGCGGAAAAAAATGGATGGATGGATGGATGGATCTTTGGTTTTGTTTGTACTTCTGGACAGTACATTGCTCCAACATTAATAAACATGCTGCATTTGCAGAAAGCAACAATTTGCCTACTCCTATGTTGATATGATTGATTAAAAAAATGAAAAATATCAGTGTAAGGTAGATTTAGAGCAGATAAAAAATATGTGATAAATCGTGAGTTAACTATGGAAAACCATGCGAGTAATCGGATTAATTTTTTCAATCGACTGACAGGTCTAACACACACACACACACACACACACACACACACACACATGTATATATATACATATACACATATACATATACACACACACACACACATATACACAAGAGTGCTGTCGAACCATTCCTACCTGGAGGAGGTTGGTCAGCATGATGAGAGTCTGCTCCCTGATGACTGCTTCAGTATCTCGGAGACAGGTGGAAATGTTGGGGATGTAGTGATCCACTATGTTGGTGTATCGAACACAAAGGTCACACATGATCACCACCACATTGTTGCGCACAGCAACTTCTGTGCTGACCTCTAGCTCCCGGGCAAACACTGGCAGATACTTCTGGACTAGTACCTCATGCTGTAGACACAGCTTACCTGATCCAGTCAGAGAAAAAGTGAGACAGAAGGTGGAGGTCATGATGAATTAACTATTCAGTTTTACTGTGATACATGTCACAAGTCATGCTAACGACATCTCTTACTTTTAAAATGTGTAAAGCAAGAGCAGAGGTTACCTAATGTGATGACTCCATGTGCTCTTACTCTGGTAGGCAAAGAGCTTGCTTTGAACTGAGACAGGGGTAGAGAAGCAGGAATCTCTTCCTGACAGTCTATCAGTTACAACCAGAAAAGACAACAAAAGCAAAGTCAACCATCTTACCATGGAAAACCAAGTATTTTCATGTTGCACTTTGTGTGGCCTTTTTCATTGAATTCCATTGAATGACTACAGCTTTTGTGTCATCAGAATGTGTTTCTCAGTAAACTGAATATGAATAGTGACTACTGAATAGTTTTGAATTAAGTTCCAACCTAATGAAATACTTTCAGTTTATGTCTTTCAGATTCTGCTTTCAGTCTTAAAAATTAAAATGATTTGATTCACATTACGGTATATTTTGGTAACTCAAAGTCAAATGACGTGACTCAAAAATTTTTTTTTTCAATCAAAATTCAAATTGTGACTAAATTTCTTAAAAAAAATCAAATTCCCTTTCTATTGACACAATCTTCAAATATCTATCAAACTGAGCTAAAATCAAAAAATAATTTTGGTCGAAATGCACTTGACCAATATTCACTGTTATGTGACATAAATATTTGAAAATTACATGTTACAAAATAGGCTACATGTTTATGTCTTGATAAAAAAAAAAAAAGGAAACTGAAATGACTGAGTATAATGGAATTTTCCAATGATGTGACTAAAATGATAGACTAGAATGAAAGCTCTGCCCTGAAATGTGCGTAAATTGAACCCCTTATCCACTGAAGAGACAAACTTTTTTTTAAATGAGTTTTAGGGTTAGTTTTCCTCCAGTGTAATGGGGCTTTGAATGTCAATTGTGCGTTATAACCTGCAAGTTTGTCAGAATGTGTGGTAAGGACAGATTCCACCAGCAAGACCATCCTCTTGGTCACCCTTGCAGGACAGTGGAGTGATGCTACTCCCAAAGTGTGTAGGTATTTTATCTGGAAGACATAAAATGTTCACTTAGATGACAGGAACAGTTCTACCTTTAACACTCAACCATATTTGAAGAAGTCAAACTTGTGTGTTCTGACTTGTAAATATTAATCAAACACAGAGGTTGCTACTCTTGAACACATCTAAAAACACACTTGGATAAAATCGGAAATGGTTGAAATCTACCAATTAGGTGACCCTGTCTGTACACTGACATCCTGGTTTTAAGCACTGTCTGCCTACAACTTGGTCAGGTCACAGATCACCAGCAAATGGAAACTTTATTACCACAGTGGTAGTAGTAACAAATAAATAAATAATCTCTGTGTATTAAGGAAAAATGACAGAAAATGGAGGTGCATGGATTGTTCTCACCATTAAATCTTCATTAAGGTTCTGGGCTCCACTTTCGCTCAGGATGATGCCAGATATGTAAGCCTCACAGACTGACACCAGCTCACCACAATGATGGTTCAGAAATTCCTGAGGAAAAGAGAGAAAGTTCTACTGAAACACGAAAGTAAGCACACCTGAGAATTTGAGCTTAGCATGTTCTGCTTGATCGAAATAACAAGATGTGAAAATGCTGATGTAGCTCAGCTTTACTGTTAGATATTTCCCTTAAATTTGATTTTTCATGGAACTGCACATATGCAAGTGTTTGTTTTGCATGCAACAGTCTCTGAGTCATGATGCAAATGTTCGCTCCCCTTTGGAACTTACCGTATTTTTCGGACCATAAGGCGCACCTAAAAGTCTAAAATTTTCTAAAAAAAATCGACGGTGCGCCTTATGTGTGGACCGAATTCCAAAATCTGCTGTGCGCCTTAGGTGGGTGCACTACGTCAAACGCCCCACCCATTGATTAGCGGCACACCTATGGTTAATGTACAGCAGAGGTGCGCCGCAAATCGCTGTTACCGATAGTTGTGTAAGGACCCCCTAAAATGGCACCGAGCAAGCGACACGCATATGAGGTTCACTTTAAACTGCAGGCCATCGAATATGCGGCTGAAAATGGCAATAGAGCGTCAGCAAGACAGTTTAATGTGAATGAGTCTATGGTGAGAAAGTGGAGGAAACAAGAAAGTGAACTGCGCCAGGTTAAGAAGTCGAAGCTGAGTTTCCGCGGAAACAAAGCAAGGTGGCCCGAGCTGGAAGATTGAGTGGAACAGTGGGTTTTGGAACAGCGAACAGCAGGAAGGGGCGTATCTACAGTCACCATTCGACTAAAGGCCAAAGCGATTGCTAAGGAAATGAACATTGAGCACTTCCAAGGAGGTCCGTCTTGGTGTTTTCGCTTCATGCGGAGGCGGCATCTCTCTATACACGCGAGAACAACCGTGGCGCAGCAACTTCCCGCGGATTACCAGGAAAGGGCGGCCATCTTCCGCAGCTACTGCCGTGACAAGATCAACGGCAAAAACATCGCCCCCAGCCACATCACTAACATGGATGAGATCCCGCTGACTTTCGACATCCCTTTGACACATACCGTAGCGAAAAAGGGGTCCAGTACGGTTGCGATACGAATGACGGGGCACGAAAAGTCTTCGTTCACCGTGGTTCTCGGCTGCCTGGGAAACGGACAGAAATTGCCGACAATGGTGATTTTTAAGAGAAAGACGGTGCCAAAAGAAGCGTTTCTGGCCGGAGTTGTGGTAAAGGCAAATCAAAAGGGCTGGATGGATGAAGAAAAAATGAAAGAATGGGTGAGCGAAGTGTATGTTAGGAGGCCAGATGGGTTTTTTCACACTTCACCGTCTCTGCTTATATGTGATTCCATGCGCGCCCACCTAACAGAGAGCGTAAAACAACGCATTAAGCAGGTAAACTCAGAGCTTGCCATCATCCCGGGCGGACTCACGAAAGAACTTCAGCCGCTGGACGTTGGTGTGAATAGGGCTTTTAAAGTCAAATTGCGGGCTGCGTGGGAGCGCTGGATGACGGAAGGCGAACATTCTTTTACAAAGACGATGAGGCAGCGGCGGGCAAGTTATGCGACCATATGCGGGTGGATTGTAGACGCATGGGCTACGATACCGCCTTCATTAATTTTAAGAGCTTTTGTCAAAGCCGGCATCAACGTAGCAGCTGACCCCTTCGGTGAGTCTGATTCTGATGGAGAAGAGGAAATCGGTATGTTGGAAACTGAAATGGCTCAGCTGTTTAATTCTGACACAGAGGATGAAAGCTTTGATGGTTTTGTGGAAGAAGAATGACTACTTTGTTCAATAAAAGTGCCGAACCACACCGTTTTACTTTCTTTGTCGTTTTTTACTGTACGTTTTAGCATGCGCCTAATAACACGGTGCGCCTTATGTGTGGTTTAAGTACAGAAATAAACCCTGTAATTAAGACTGCGCTTTATAATCCGGTGCGCCTAATGGTGCGGAAAATACGGTAATCAGCGAGGGAGTGCCTCTAAAAGCACAGCACAAATGAACAGAGAACTGAAGCAGCTACCATCAAAATGCATTGATCTCTAAATAAAATCACTGTGAAGTACTTCAGTGTGGCAGTTCGCTAAGGCAGAGTTGTGTATACCTTGTAACCAGCTCCAGAGTATATCACTTGAGAGACGGATTATGCTCATCGTGAAAATGCAATCGTAGAATATGCAGACCCTGTATAATGGTGTCTATGATTGGTGTAGGATCGCTCAGGCTGTTAAAAGATGCAAGTGTTTCAACAATGGACACTATCTTACCACCTGAGCTTGCACCTTCACCTCAGGAGAAAGCTGGGGAATTGATCTCTTGAAAGAGAGCAAAAATTGCACCCATTGGTGGTAGCTCAGATATGGGGCTGCAGCAGGACCTCTTCACCTATTGAGTGAGACTCCAATGCCTTTCATTTTTTTATTTATTAGGGCCTGAGCCTGAAGGTACTTCAGGCGAAGACCTTATTATGTTTGCTCGGCAGAGCAACACATTAGCAGCACTAAAAACACACACTAAACAGTGTCCCAGCCCCCCCCCCCAACACCCATGAGGCAGCTTGGCCAGACGGCCCGGAGCCGGTTTTCACATACGCACCCATTCAAAACCTGGTACTAGACTGTTCTTAGGCATATAATCTAATTTCACCCCCTGAACTTGCATGAAATTCACTGAAATTCGGCACACTTGTTTTAATTATTACAGCTTTAATTATTTCTGTTATTTTGTTTTTATTCTTTAAAATTATTATTATAATTATTTATTTTACTTATTAATTTTATTCAAACTTGTCACCTTTTCATATCTTAAAGAACTTATGGTACCCTATTTGATTATTCTTGTTTCTATTGACATGATTGTTTGCTTTTGTCCACAAACATCCTCTCCCCTGTCCTTATATATCTGCCTCTGTCTATTTCTTGGTCCCCATCTATCTGTCTATCAATCTCTCTTCCCTGCAGTCCCTCTCTTCGAATCAGTCCCTCTATGTCCTTATCTGTCTCTGTCCTTCTGTCCAGTTCACTTTCACCCTAGCTGGTCAAAACAGATGGCCACCTACAATTGAGCCTAAGTCTTAAAAGGAGACTTTTTTTGTCAACCCTGTTGAAGATGTGTTTGCTAATTAGAGTTGGTGGATGTGGACTATTTTCAGATAACCCAATCCCGTCCAATGGAGTCCGCTGATTCAGTGGATTCCGCCGGTTTTCTGCACAATTTGCTCAGGATCATTATGCAACTGGTTGTATCAAGGACTTAGAATTAGTTTTTTTTTTATCAATTTTGATTTATGTGTGCTTGGTGTTTTCTTTTACTCTATAGTGATTTGAATAAGATGATTTTAAGGTTTCTCATCAGACAACTGAATGATTTTTTATATTAATTTTTTAATGCAATTGTTAATGCAAATGCCAATATTTTCAACACTGAGAAAGCCTACCATTAAAGTTAAATTGGGGACTTGAATTTTTTTTTCCATCTTTTATATCATAAAGTCCAAAGTGTATGTCAATGACAAAACAACTGTGAAGGTTTTTATTGTTTTATCTAGCCAACTTAAAAGCTTAAACAATGTTGCACCTGGGACTTCGTTTAGCCACGTCACTAAATCCAACCTAGAAAATGTCACTTACTGTAAGTCACTATAACACGCAGGGCTGGTTGTAGTCTCATAACACTGGGGGGGTTCTGTAGGATACCATGCCCTGAGTAAGCAGTGCAGTGGTTGGACAGAAGGAAGTGAGAAGCTACGTGAGTTTTCTCAACATCAGCTCAAATTAGGATTTTAACTAAAGTCTCTGACTGATTTGACTGCACATAAACATTACAAACATAACATTAAAGCTGCAAGCAGCATTGTTAAGGCCTGAGCCCCCGCGCGGCCTACGGCCGCGTCCTTGACACCGGCCCCAATCCAACGGTGTAATCGGCAAATCCCTAGGCCTTGTAGTTTAGGAGATAGGAGCCTCAGTGCGCTGCCCAGTGTGACTGCAGAGCTGAGAGCCGGCCCTTTAAGAACCCCTCCCTTCTCTGCTCGCTCTCTGCCATCTCTGTCAGCGCTGAGAGCAGAGTTGAGAGCAGAGCTGCCAGCTGGCCCTT
>NC_141335.1:16521382-16548882 GCF_037954235.1 Aulostomus chinensis | reverse complement strand
GTCACATGATCGACAAGATCAAGGCAGCCATACTCAGCCATGAAAACCCGTTTACCACTTAAGGTGTCAACCTGTACAGTGTGATCACATAAGCCTATATCCCAGATGAGTATGTGCAACAAATCTTAAATGCTGATGTCACTGGCCAGAAGTTGTATGAAGACTATGTGTCAGGGCAAATCAATGGAGATGTCAGCCTCTTGGCCCCTGTGAACAAAGAGAACAACAAAAGTTCCTGTCTGGGAACAGAAAGATTACAGTGAAACTCAGAGACAATACTGTGGATCTGAAGGACCTGTTTGCGAGGCTGATGGTACTTGCCAGGTCAAACCGAGACATCAACCAGAAAGAAGCCATAGGAAACTATGAATTTACGCTGACACCAATGGCACTGTTAGCTCCTGATGGGATCAATTTCAAGGCAATCCCTCAACTGCAATGGCATCTCTTCTGCAAACATAGGACAGAAAGTGACAAGCTCCCCCAAACACTTGGAGCTCTGAAGCAGTACATCTTGAGAGTGCATGTCCAAACAAGTGGGATTGAAAGATTCAAAGATCTTTATCTTTATCGTCATACCATTTCACATTTTCATGTTTGTAGTACAAAATTAGGACTCAGGTCATGGTATAAGCCTTAGTAATTAGAGAGAAGTAAGATAAAAATCGAATAAATAAAATAAAGTAACAGAATAGGATATGTAAATATATCCATATAAATAAGATACAAAAATTAAATATAAACAGTCTGTATAATGTAAACAGGGCTGTTGAAGGTGGGAGATATTGCACTAATGGAGTGTGTATATATATATATATATATATATATATATATATATATATATATATATATATATATGTGTGTGTGTGTGTGTGTGTGTGTGTGTGTGTGTGTGTATATATATATATGTGTGTGTGTGTGTATGTATGGAATTAAAATACTGGAATATAAATATAAACAGTATATACATGTAAACAGTAGAATTGAGGGATATTGCACCTAATGGGAGGAGATATTGCACTGAGAGATGGAATAGGTTGGGACACTTCAGAGCATGGCTCAAGTTCAACAGTCTGACAGCTGCAGGAAAGAAACGGTTCCTGAGCCTGGTGGTCTTGCTCTGAATGCTCCTCAGCCACGTGCCAGAGGGCAAACAGACTGTGAGTGGGATGATTGGAGTCCTTCATGATGCAGAAGGCCATCCCCTTGCATCGTGAGGTGTAGAGGTCCGAGATGGTGGGAAGACTGCTCCCCACAGTTCTCTGTGCTGCCTTTACCTCCATCTGCAGAGCCTTCTGTTCAGCAGCAGTGTGGCTGCAGTGCCACACGGTGATGCAGGTGCAGAGGACACTCTCCACCACACAGCGGTAGAAGTTCCTCAGGACCGAGCTCCCCAGTCCAGTTCTCTGCAGCTTTCTGAGTAGAGACGCTGGTGGGCCTTCCTGACGAGTTGGGAAGTGTTTGCACTCCCTGTGAGTGCACACCCAGGTACCTGTAGCTGGAGACCACTTCCACAGCTGTGCCTCTGATGTGCACACCCAGGTACCTGTAGCTGGTGACCATTTCCACCATATCTAATCTTCTCCTACGTTGATGCAGAGGTTGTTTACTCTGCACCACTGCACTAGGTATTCCACCTCCTCTCTGTATTCTGACTTATCATTGTTGATTATGCGTCCCACTACTGCTGTCATCCACAAACTTGACTATGTGGCAGCTGGAGTGTCTCGCTAAACAATTGTACGTCAGCAGAGTGAACAGGACGGCCCTGTGGCCTGCCAGTGCTGAGGGTGATGGAGGAGGAGACAGTGTTGTGGATCCTCAGTCCATCAGTACCAGGCCCGGGATGTTGTCAGGACCTGCAGCTTTGCGGGGGTTGATTCCCTGAAGGGTCTTCCTCACGTCTGCTGTGGTCACACTGAGGGGCGTGTCATCAGGTGGTGGTGTGAGTCTGGTGCTGGGAGGGTCCTCAAAGTGGGCATAGAAGAAGTTGAGTGCTTCTGGCAAGGAGGGGTCCCTTGGGCATTGTGCATCCCTGGTGTTGTAGTCCGTGATGCACTTGATGCCCTTCCACATGCACGGAGGGTCGTTTGTGTTGAAGTGACCCAGGATTTTCTGGGTGTATGTGCTTGTGTTCTTTCCTTGCCACTCTGAGTGCTGATGCCTAACCTGCCTTGAACACAGTGTCCCTGTCTTTCAGCAGTGCTCTCACCTCAGCATTCAGCCAGGGTTTCTGGTTCGGATAGGAGGTTACTGTCCTGGTGGTGGTGACATCATCAGCACACTTGGAGATGAAGCTGAGGACAGAGGAAGCGTTTTCCTCCAGGTCCACCTCTCCCTCGTAGGTAGCTGCCTCTCTGAAGACCTGCCAGTCTGTGCTCTAAAAACAGCTCTGGATCACAAAAGCATCACTGGGCCACACAGTGACTGTCTTCACTGTTGGCCTGATCCGTCTCAGCAGGGGGCGGTATGCTGGCGCCAGCAGGACGGAGGTGTGGTCTGAGAGGCCAAGATGGGGGCGGGGACGAGCTCTGTACGCACCGCGAATGTTGCTGTACACACAGTCCAGTGTTGTCTCCCCATGTGGGGATGGTGACATGCTGGTAAAAGCTGGGCCGAGTGTCCGTCAGTTTCATGTGATTAAAGTCTCCCGCAACCACATAAAATGCCTCCAGGTGCTTAGTTTGCAACAGGCAGCCACTGCTCTGCAGGATTCACAGCTGGATCCTTTGCAAAATGGATACTTCAAACACTCAGATGGCATACTCAAACCAGTGACCATAGAGGTCCTCCCAGCCCCAAAGGCCATTCTTGAGTTCGTTCAATGCAAGTGTATGTCTGACTGCTTGTCTGGGAGGTGCTCCTGCCAAGCTACGGATTTAGCTGTTAGCCTTGGCTGCTGCACTGCCAATGCCACAAAGATGAGGATTCCCAAGCCATAATGTATGAAAGTGATGATGATTTTGATGACACTTTCTAAATAAAAAGGTTGCTTACTCATACTGTGGTCTAAATTTGCATGTTGAAAGAAAATCCACATTTTGCATTAGCTAAAATCAAACTCTTAAATGAAAGTAACGCCAAGTTATCCGATTAACTGCTCGTGATGTGTAGTTTTTTTACTCATATTGTGGATGTATATTTCAAAGAGCTGATTGGAAAAACGTGGGTTTTGAGGAACATGCGATATTAAATACAAAAAGCTTTTCATTACAATGATCTTCAACATTGATTTTCTGACTCCTAACACAACAACCTTTCCAAAAATGTATAGCTTAGCAAATCTCCAAAGAATTCACACAAAAACATAGTGACACGAACGTGACTTGTTAATTACACAGAAAAGCAAAATCATAGATTCCGGTCTTCAAAAGTCCATGACGCAGTTTTGGGAGGGGTGACTGTAAGAAAGTAAAAATGCTCAAGACTAACTTTTTTAGTAAGAGCGCTGTAGCCTCGAACTGTGTTTTGTTTTTTTTCGAGCGCAAGCAGAAAATTTAGGGAATAATCTTAAATCACCATACAAAGCAGTAAATCTGCAGTAAATAACCTGCAGTAATGAAATTCTCACACATTTCAGTCTCATCTGCTGACTAAATATAAGTTTCCTGTTTGTGAAATGTCATTGGAAGTGGCAGTTTAATTTTATTCATGTACAGTATCTGTCTCAGCATATTTTGTGCTTCAAGCTGCTGTTGTGTTTCACAACTGTGTAATGTCAACCACCTTGGCAAACTTGTTTTTTCCTGTCTGTTTTTGAACCATATTTTTTTTAAAAAAAGCTAAAGTTCATTGTGGTTTTTTTTGATAGGTGTCAGTGTTAACCCATTATTAACTAGTTAATCCAACGTCCTTTTATCACAGATAATTTTTTTATCGTGATTAACACGCACGGTGCTTTTTGACCCTTTGACCATGCCGTAGTTTGCGGAAAAACAGAAGTGAACGCACCACACGTCACACATGCGAGTTGCAGCCGGTTGCAGCTTGTAAACAAAACCAAAAATAACTGAGAGCAGATGAGCGTTAAGGTGGTACTAACATAGAAAATAATATAGAATATGTCAGTTTTAAATGTAAAATCCAACTTCAAAGCCCTGCCAGATGGCAGTCTCGACAGGAAAAATGTGACATGCATACACTGTTAAGCTGAATGTAGTTTCCACCGGAGTACGAGCAGTCTCAAGTATCACTTGTCCGCAAAGCAGAGCAATGCAGAGAGCCCTCCGCTCCCCTCTGGCATAAAACAAACCACGACCATTGGAGGCGTCCACCACCCGCAATATCCCCACTATATCATTTGAGTCCCGTTCTGTATTGCACTGCCCCCTGTTTAATGTACACTTTATTCATTGTTTTTATTTAATTTAATTTATTCTGTGCATCACAGATTGATGTAATGCATAAGGGTCATCCTTTTGTGTTAATGGCTTAATAGTTCAAGTACTTCAGTTAGTACTAGTAATAATTGCTATTATATTTGTTGGGATGAGTTTATAATAATTTTTTTTTTTTTACCCTGTGCATCTTTTGTTTTGGGGCAGCCCAGTGGTCAAAATCATTGAAGTTATTTATTTGAGTAAATATGTTTGCTTTATGGTTATAATTTTATATATATATTTTTTAATTAAAAAAATAAAATTAAAATATCACTTTAAGGTAGATTTAGAGCAGATAAAAAATATGTGAGTAATCGTGAGTTAACTATGGACAACTCTGCGATTAATCAGATACATTTTTTTAATCGACTGACAGGTCTAGTTTTTTTCTTTGTAAAGTCAAAACTACCAAATCAGTGTTTTATAAACTGTTAAATTCTAAGAATAACTTGTAAAGAATTTTGTTCATCAACAAGCTCTGCTAAAGTAAACAAATTAAAATATGGAACTTGAAATTGGCTTTTGCTGTGTCTCCAAAGCAAGTAAATGTTGATATTCTAATGTCACTGATGTCCTTAAAGGAAGAGGGGATTATGTTGTGAAGTTTTACAATGTTTCTAGGACTTCCACTCTAATGACAGAACAAATGTCAAAAGTAATTATAAAAAAGAAGGCCAACCTGAGTTTTACTGATGTCTTCACTACTGCCCATTCGATAAAGAGTCTCTATAGCAGTACTGATCACCTCAAGAGACAGAGTAAAAGTTTTCAACTCTGACATCAGATCATCTGGAAAGAAAGAGAGGATTATAAAGACAGGTAAGGAAATTTCCTTCTATGATCCAGTTATGCCACTCACCAATTATCCTTTCCTTGGTTTCTTCATTCAAATGAGTGGCAATGCCTCCAATCACACACAGAATGTGACAACAGGTTGTTGTGCTTACATCCTTTGAACTGAAGAAAGGAGTATTGACTTTCAACTGAATATTAAACATGGCTTTTATGAGCATTCTGTTAATAAATAGTGGCCCTCTCACCTGAACATGCTGTCCCAGGCATCCAGGATTTTACCATAAGGAATTTCAGAGTATGAGGAAACAGCTTTGGAGAGCAGCAGCCAGGCTCCAGCAGCATGAGCAGCATCCGTGTGTGAGATAAGGTTGGTGATGAATGTAAGTGTAAATTTGTTTTGTTTGGATAAAATGGTGAAGGCCTGGGTAAAATACTGACTGGAGAATGAAGACAAAAAAACAATGTCAGATGATTGTGGGCCAAAAAATAGAAAGCACAAAACAGTATATTTTTTATATATATATATATATATATATATATATATATATATATAAATAATTCAGTTTATCTCTCATAAAGAAAAGTAAAGGGATTCATTTTTTCAGATATTCTTTGGTGTATGACATGTTCAGATTTTTTATATAAAACAACCAATGTATTGGTCCAACCTGAGGTTTTGACACTCATTGCAGAGCAGACGTAGCAGGTCCCAGGTCAACTTCTGACTGCCATCCATGTGGCAGCTGTCAGCATATGGTTTAACCTGGCTGAGCAAAACCTGGTTTATAGCCTCCAGAGCCTTTTCCTGGACAGAGTTTTCAGAGTCCACCACAGCTGGCACCACACCCTGTAGCCACGCCCTCTGCACCACACTGCACTCTGGTTTAGCCTTTTGGACAGCACAGCATAAAACTGGTATTAACTGTTAGTAACCTGTAATCACAGTTCAGTTTAGCATTTTTTAAAATTAAAATGGACAACGTCTTTTCACAAGATCCCTCACTGACATGCAATAAATCTTCCACTTTGATTAATATGTGTTTTTTATGTGTAATCCAATAAACCTCTTAATCGCTGTCACTTGACCAGCAGATCCGCCATGGCAGAAAACTCAAATAAATTGTGTACAGAATCCTGTAGATTAAAAGGACTTCAACTACCTTAAAATAAACATTAGAACTATGGCTAAAAATTGAGAGTGATGGATATATTTAATCCAACTGAAATTCTATTTTGTCATTTGGGACTGTAAAGTAAAAAAGAGCAACAGAATGTAAATTCTATGTGGGAAGAGCCCTGCATCTCAGCCTGAACCAGATGGGGCTTGACTTATTAATGCCCCTGGGGCCAGACTTCAGGCCAACTTTCATGTCATAGCTCACATATTCAGCATGTTTTTCAGCATACTGCCACGGACAGTACCAGTCTGCCTCAGCTTGTCAAAAATGCCTTTAAATTATGGTGGTGATAATAAATGTTTAAACTAACATTGTGATATGTATGAAATATTTTATATCTAGGGATTTTATTGTAGGCAAGTCAAGTTCAGGTTTAAGAGGCAAAATGGATTAAATGTTGTCAACTAACTGTCGGTTGCTGGCTTGCCTTGGTCACCATTTCAAAAAAACAAAAACATTCATTAAACAAACAAATCAATACTCCAAAACATTTTTCTAAATTAATTTAAAAAAGAAACTGAAAGAAATATAACACTTTACCATAAAAACAAAACTGACCAATTTTAATGGCTGCAACAGAAGTTTACATCATGTTATCGGGAGGAGAAAAAAAAAAAAGAAACCGGGTCTAGCTGGGCTTGGGCCGAGAATACTGATAAGCCTTTGCACAAGGGCTGGGTGTGTGTTGTGTACTCTTCTATGACTGTAATTGCATGCTTTTCTGATGTTAGCCCACTTAACTTAAACTAATGCAAAGTGAGTATAACACAGTAAATAATAATGTAAGTAATGGGTTTGTTTGTGACACTTCTGTCTGTTCTGTTCTCAGATGTGCTGAAAATAATATAAAAAGTAATCCTGTTCCAGAGTATTATTTTCAGAAAGTTAACATTTTGAGGCAGTGATGAATGCATTATGAATAGAATTTCAGTCATTTTACATTTGCACTGCATTTTGCATTGTAACCTGCAAAGCACATTGATGTGATGATTGATTGTCTCTGTTGGTCAAGAAACATCAGGAGGTGTCCTCTGGTCTGATCTCTGACTTATGTGAGTGTCAGGCATGGAAACAAATGAGGTGGCATGTTTCTGAAAGTTATTGTTTCATCTTTTCTGGGTTAAGGGGGGGCCCACATGCACAAAATGTATTATCCCCCTTTGTATGAATGAGAATATCAACATTTTTACTACAGCACTGGATTTGATTTGACAGCCTTAATTGTACCTTTTACTGCCAGTTGTGATCTCTGTGTGTGCATTACTTTTTGAGAGTATTGGTGGCAGATTATGTAAGTACACTAAAAATAAGCAATAATTCAGAAATATTTGGCACATCGGACAAGGAATTTAGTATTTTAGTTTTTCACAAGTTGGTTCATATTCATTTCTTTTGATCATTGTAATTATGCAGCAGGGGTACTCAAATACTAATCTTAAAGGGCCACAAAGAATTTTTTTAATGAGTCAAAGGTCCATTTATTGAGGTCAGTCAGGCCACATGCGATATTACTGTAATATTCAAAACAAAATGCCCTTTTTATTCAAAACAACAAAAATACAAACTAAAATAAAATTTCATTTCTAATTTGACATAAATTAAAATAAATAGTTGAATAAAATGGGTGGTACGGTGGTGCAGTGGTTAGCACTGTCGCCTCACAGCAAGAAGGTTACGGGTTTGAGCGCTGGTTTGGTCTGGTGACCCGTCCAGGGTTTTCTCTGCCTCTTACCAGAAGGTAGCTGGGATAAGCTCCAGCCCCCCACAACCCTTAAGAGGATAAGGGATAGCAAATGGATGGATAGATGGTATTGAATAAAAAAAAACATGACCCCTGTCATGAATCCAAAACAAATATGTCAGGAGGGGTTAAGAACACTTTTTACATATAAACACAAAGAACTACAAGGAAGAAGAAAAAATGTATTTCTGTCCTATGGTGAATCATGCATCTCAGGAATTCCAAGCTAACATACATGTTAAAACCAAACCAAATGTCCCTTTCAAATTAAAATTTTAAAAACTGCTCCTAAAACTAAAGTGAAAGTTAAAAAACTGGGCTTGCAGCAGTAAACTCAGAGTGACCAATTAACAGGCTGTCAGTGTATTGTTGGGACAGACAAGTCCTGTCCCGGGGGGTGGGGGTGCTGTGAAGTGCAAGCGCGGTCGCTTGTGGATTATCTGTATGTGCTGCGGCCAGGAAGGCAGGGTGTAATATAAATGCAGTGTTTGGGGTTACAAAAAAAAAAAAAAAAAAAGCTCCGGCAGGACTGACCACTTGTGAAACCTCCCTAACCTCCCTCAGGCCACCCTGCCTTGGCATGCTGACCCAACCAAAACACACAGTGAAGGAATAACAGTTCAGGGGCCACAAATAGGCAGTCGGCATGCCAGATACAGCCCGGGGGCCACCTGTCGAGGATCACAGTTATACAGTATGACCAATAACATGAGATTCCAAAAATGTCTTCTATACCCATGAATGAGACTCACAGTGAGCAGCTCTCCCATACACTGCAGTGCTTTCTTCTTCACAGACACGTTCGGATCTCTGCAGCGCTCCGACAGCACAGACAGATTTTCCTGGCTCATGGGGATCACATCATGTTTGAGAAGACCCACCAGGGCCTATTGAGGGACACCAGAGCACAGAGATTAAAGGTCCTATGTAAAATTCTTTGTGTAGCACAAACACTGAATAATATACAATACTCAATTTGCCCATCATGCTTATATGAATATGAAACCTGAAGCTGTCTGTTAAAGCTCAAGGTGCCACTTACCTGCAGTGCTGATTTCCTCACATTAGTCTTGGAGTCTTGAACACGGCGTAAAAGAACAGCCAGGTTGTCTTTTGCTGCATTCAAAAAATGAAACAGTGACTCATCTTTCAAAACAGTCAGAAAACAGTGTGACACATAAACACATACTCCTTTTTTTTTCTTTCTGAGCCATAAAAAACCTTTCACATCTGATTTAAAGGAGCAAAGTACAAAATTTCAGCCTCATTAGATTTCAAGAAAAATAAATTTTGCTATTTAAAGAACTAGGGACATAATGATGAGTGGAGAAATTCATGATGTCACATGCCCTCTGTGCATCATTCTTTAGCCTCTTGTTTTTATGCACAGATGGCCACATGTTTATGTTAGTGGAAAGCATGATGGCAGAGAGCAGTCTGAAACATTCAGCTGAAGACAACCCTCCGGCCTGACCTCACAAGAAATCACATAGTTGGCAAAAGACATCAGATAAAGAGGGATTGTGAGAAGGTGAGCACCCCCTTCTAACGGTCTCCGTCTGAATGCCATTATGTGACATCGCTCACGAAGGAGAAGAGAGACGGTGCCTGGACATTTTGATACACGTGTGCACACATGCATACCCGTACACACACACATGGTCAGTGACTTGATGACTATATGTATAGTTTTGATGTATTGGTTGCTGCCATGCTTGGTGACACAGGTGACGTGAGTTGTGCACCGGCGTCAAGAATGCACTGCCGCCGCAGCTCTCACTCACCTCATCCATAACTCACCTGTGACAGTTTTCACTCCTGCCTATCATCCCAGCATGTAGTGAGGTACCTGCAACGCATCTCTCTCTTCATCTGCTCACTGCTAAAGACTCTGGTCCTACACACACTCACGTTATTTCACCTGGACTCACCAGTGACGACTACACGCCTGGTCCGGCTTCTCTGCTCCTCAGCAGAGGTGCGCCGCTGCAGGGGCGGTTTTTATGGAGCGTGGTGCAAGGGGTGTGCGTCCCATTGTGCTTAGGGATGTTTGTTTTTGCACCTTGTGTGATTTATGTGCTTGCTGTACAAAGATGTGGTATAGATATGGGGAATGTTTGGTGGGTCTAAAGGGGGAATGTGTATGGTTGATTGTGATGTATATTGTTGTATTAAGGGCAAGGGGTAAACCACTCTTGTTTTGGTGGTTCCCCACAGTAGTGGTTTGCTCCAATTAGCCATATCTCAGAAGGATATTTAAGTGAGCTTCATTTCAGCTCCCGGGCCTTAGAGGGAAACTAATAGCCTAGTGTGGGGCTATGATGCTGCCATTTTTGTCTGCAGCTCTTTGCACATTTTTTGTTGTTGTTGTTTTTTTTTTTAAATAAAATGTCTTTTTCTGGCACCTGAAGCTTTGCTGGCTCTTGTCTTTCAACCTCATTGCCTGAATCTAGCTTTGCCCTGCATTTTCAAGGTGGAGAGCCCAGCAAGATCTCAAAGGACTCCAGTTTAACTCAGTGTCAGCTCTTCTACTCTTGGACAAGTGAGTTACTTGATGTGGACATATTGTCAAATGTCTGTTTTTATGAAGTGTTAGAAAAATGTTCAGCATGTCTTACATTATATGTATTCAGTTAATGTTATTGTTAGAATCCTAGCATGGGCTATAGGCTAAAGCTTGAGCTGTTGCCACTCCAACATTAGTGGTGGTAGATAAGATAATAATTATGGTAACAAATGATCAGTTTTAATAAAAAAATCAAATGGTTATTTGATTCAAAGACCCAAGATCACTTTACAAGGCAAGAAACAGAAACAGTCATAACACCACCAGAGTAATGCCATCATGATGTTGCTCCTAGGTGATTATGAACGTGGAGCACCCTTCAAAAAGTTAATGACCCAGACCCATTACGCCTATATGAGCAATAATCTCCCTGCATGGGACACCATCATGCTTGACTGGAGGAAACTGCCATTGTGGCAATATAAGTTAGAGCCCAAAACCAGCTTTGGGCATAGAGGCATAAATAATTTAAATGACTCACCATCACAACCCAAGTTGTCAGTGCTGCTGATCTCCACAGTCCGGAATGGCAGAGTGCGGAAGGTTTTTTGAGTGTGCTGGGAACTGGTACTGCCTGTGACAGTCACATAAACAGTATCAAAGACCTCAATTTTAGATAACAGTGAACATGAACAAGATACAGGGCTACTGGGACTGCTGTCATTAGCGTAGTAAAAATCAAGGTGAATAGCATTTTATTTGTGGCACTCAAAAGAGGTCATCATCTCCACATGATTATCACCATCGCCAACAAAGAGGCACCATCTGGAATAATCCAGGGCTCCCTTGTCACACACTGTTGTACAACTTTGATGAAAAGTGTTATCACAATAATTCCTGGATTATTACACATTGATATCTTTTTTAGTAGTTTGACCACAGTTATGTTGGTTCCTATGGTTATTGTTTGCAAAGTAATTGCCTGAAATCCAACAAGCAATTGCTGAAGACAAAAGGCAGCAATCAAAAATCCTACACACTGGTCACAAATATTTCAATCCTCACTTCCATGACCATGTCTAAATATCCTTGAGCAAGAAACTGATCCCCTAATTGCTCCTGATATCCCCGCGACAGACTGGCAACCCGTTCAGCATGTACCCTGCCTCTTGTAAAAGGTCATCTGGGATAGGCTCCAGCCACTCCTGCAACCCTTAACAGACAAGCTGTATTGAAAATGGATAAATGCATGGATGTTTTTAACAGTGAATGAATCATCCATCCATTTTCTACCGCTCATCCTGTTAAAGGTTTTGTGTGTGTGTGTGTGTGGGTGGGGGCTGAAGGCTATCCTAGCTGCCTTCGGACGAGAGGTGGAGTACACCCTGGACATGTTTCCAGTCCATCGCAGGGCCAACACATATAGACAGACAACTTCACTCTCACAGCCACACCTACAGTCAATGTAGAGTATCCAATTAGCCTAGTCCCCTCTTGCATATCTTTGGACTGTGGGAAGAAGCCTGAATACCCAGAGAGAACCTACACAGGGAGAACGTGCAAACTCCATACAGAAAGACCCCGTGCTCAAGCCGGGGCTGGAACCCAGAACCTCCTTGCTGTGAGGCGACAAAGCTAACCACTGCACTATCATCATCTGGACGCATCCACCCATTTTCTTCCACTTATCCTGTAAGGGTTGTGGAGGGGCTGGAGCCTATCCAAGAGGCTTTGGGGATTGAGGCAGGGTACACCCTGGACAGGTCACCAGTCCATCGCAGCGCCAACATATATAGACAAACAACGATTCACACTCACAGTCATACCTACGGTCATTTTAGAGTATCCAATTAGCCTAGTCCCCATTTGCATGTCTTTTGACTGTGGGAGGAAGGCGGAGTACACAGAGAGGACCCATGCAAGAACAGGAAGAACATGCAAACTCGACACAGAAAGATCCCATGCCCGAGCCAGGATTTGAATCTGGATCCCTCTTGCTGTGAAGTGACAGTGCTAACCACTGTACCACCGTGCCACATCTGAATGCATGTCTTGCAAAATTTTGAATGTCAGACCTAAAATGCAACAAACCACAATCATTTTAAAGGAAGTCTAACTATTAAATTATTAATTTGCAATACAAATTCTCTCCAGTCACTCCTTCATCCCATGTGAACAATCGGGGAAAGCTCCCCCCCAACTGAAAACTAAAGAATGATGACTGTACCTTCAGCAGTTTCCTCTTGCAACACAGTCTGAATTCCAGCTAAACACAGAATAAAGAAAGCATTGTATCATCAAAAAATTAAACCATATTATATATTACATCATACAAATTGTATCTTCACATAATCAACAGTAATTAGAAAGCCTGGAGACTATATATACACAATGCAATACTGTGATCCTTTTGCAAAACCATTTCTCCTCAGTTTGAAATCACTTTTACACAGGTTCTGCAAAACAACCAGAAAAATGACTCCAATTAATTAAGTTAATTTATGTAGTATTCCAGCTTTATGCAACAGATGCATGACATGCAAACATGTTAAGACTGAGCTGCTCCACCATCAAAGGTGTTTCTTTTATGTAGACTGATTCTATTAAATGAGATGGTAAGTCATAATAGGGCTATGATATTCCTGAATTGAACAGGCTGTTTAGTAGACCATCTGAACTTATGAAAGAAACAATTCTGGAACCTAAAACTCAAGAGTGTGAGAGTGGTTTGTGTGAATCTTTTTTTTAATTTTATTTTTACAGGCAGAGAAGAGGTTGTGGACCGCCCGTGTGGCATTTAGTGATGGCAGCTCCAGGCACTGGGCCAGGCCGGAGAGAGCATGGCCTTGGACGGTGGGTGAGTGGTCATGACAGCGAACAAATAATAGGTTGTGGATCAGGAACTTGTGTGGCAGGAAGCAAATGAGCTCCTGGTCCTGACTCTCCTCGGGTCTCCTCTCTGGCTGCCCCAGTAAAACCATCACCACATCCACAGAGAATAGGCGACACACCATCTAAAAAACAGTTCAAGTTATTGGTTGATTTTTTTGTATTAGAAGACAAAAGAGTGTTGCTAAACATGTTTGTTACCATATGGCCCATAGTTGGATGTGACTCAAGATATGAAAAAGAAAACGTAATATTTTTTATAACCTAAGAAATGATACATATCATGTATGAGAGCTGTTACCTTTGAGTGTCTGGAGAACTTAAAGAGCCACTTGATGAAGCAGGCGTAGTCTGTATTTGCCATGTGAGATATCAGCGTGCCAACAGCCTGGGCTCCATGGGTTCTAAACTCATTTTTCTCCACCATCTAAATATCCACAACAGACCAAGGTATACCAAAGTTCAGACCAACTACTAGTCATTGCACAAATCTTATCAACAGTCAGCTGGTGTCTGTGGGTGTGAGCTCCCTCTGCACTCAGAGGAGAGAAGGGCTTTTGCCTGGACTTGGGGAGGATGGCAATTAAGCGTATTTCCCAAACACTGATGTGTTACTCCAAATCAAGATGAAGAACAATCTTCTTTTGGTATGACAGGGAATTAGCTCTACAAATTGTACTACGACTTATATAATATAGTTATATTCATTACATTTTTTAACATTATTTGCATTCAACATATATTACTTATTACATTAATATATGAATTATTACATAAATTACTCTTGAAGATTCCCTTAACATGCATGCAGTTAAACAAATAAAGTACCATTTGTGTCAAACATAGTTTGCCAAAAATAAATTGTGATGTCACAAGCCATGTTTGTAAGACTGACACTTAAAATCACATTTTCAATCAGCACAAAAATATACATTTTCACCGGAGTGAAATGTGTCAAACTCTGCACAAACATCATTCTACAAAGTGAAGCATTCTGTGGACCTGAAAAATACATCTGAGACTAGTGAAGATGACTCTTATGTTTTTTGTATTTGTCATTACCATTTTGTGTGCTTAGCAATTCTAAACATATTATATTATGCTTTAATGATAGCATAACAAAAACTTTACTGGTTTACCATATGAACAATTAATATCTAAAAATAGATTGAAGGATTCACCTGGATGCAGATATGCTGCAGGAGGATTTGTAGGAAAGGCAGCACCAGCTCCTTCAGCTCATTCACAAGGTGACTGTAATTACAAAAATGGAGAAAACATCAGAGGACAAATTATAACTTGATTTAAAGGAAAACTATTTGGCTGCAATGTAGGCAATGGAGATGAAAGCCTCAATCCACTGACATTTCAGGTCAATCAACAAAATAATGTGTTGGATTCTAAAAGTCGGGGTCTTATTCACGAGTGAGGTTAGGCTGGAGCGGGAGATTACTCTGAGTAATCTTATTCTATAGATGATCTGTCTGTGTGATGCATGATTGCTCTCTGTTTAACCAGTTTAATACAGTCATAGCTGAAAAGAATTGAGGATGGCAAAGTGTGCTGATTGGCCAGCGGCCCCACACAGGTCAAAGGTCACTCCCCGAGGCAGACCAGTTTACTACAATATTCCTCGCTTATGGCATTTTTGTGCAAACTCCCAGAGTGGCTAGTCCGTCTCTCCACTTTTATTTTCTATTCAATTTAATTTTTTTGGGATTCTTTATTCTTTAACTTTAGAAAGAACTTCTTTTCTTTCCTTACAACAACTTTTTCTTTAGCAAAGTTTTTTTTTTGGTAAACGGAGTTGAAAGTGCCTCTCATTTTTGAGTTTGTGAAGACATTGTTCTGCGTAGCATCTAAATTCTTGATTTACTATTTTTGTAACTCATCATCGATCGCGGCTTATGGTTGCTATACTTTTGACCTCCCGTGAGCCTTGAATCTCCATCCTGACCAGCGGAGAAAAGCCTCCTTGTGCCTGAAGCCAGAAGCCTGAGACTAGACGGTAGTGAATCAATGCGCTTCCCTTCCTCATCCAGCAAATCTCAGCTGGAGCCACGGCCGATGAGGCGGAGGCTTTGGAGGCCGTCCTCCCACCAGTTAGTGGGAGAGATATCGTACATCGATGGGAGCAATCCAGCTGAGCCGGTTACATTGGTTTTCGCGCTGTTGCAATAATAAAGATCAGTGCTGCATCTATTCAACCCCTGACCCTCATCTTACTGCCAAACTCTGAGTGACTCTGTAGAGCTTGGTCAGCCTCCATTCAGTAGTCTTCGTTTGTTTGTAGGTCACCATTGTCCATCCTGAATACCTTTTTACCTGCTTCCTTTGATGTCCACTTGAAGCTCAGATAAATCTAATAATTCTCAATATGTGCCTTAATTGCTTTGCTGGAATTGTTTGTCTTAAATCTTTTCTCAAGTGTATTAAATCCTCTTAAAATTCCAATAAGAGTTCCAACACATTTATATATTTGTATGCAAGCCACTGACCCGCAAAGAAAGATAAGCTATAACCTGAGACTGATCGTTTCTCGCTGGACGAAACTAAAATAGGAGTGGTGCCACGAGTAATAACTGTGTAAAGCATCCTAAAGATACACCATCATCATCAGCTTATCAAGTCACTACATAGAGTATGGGGAAACTGAAGAGCACGGTGCTTCGCAGTGATTTTTGTAGGCAAATGTGACATATTTCCTTCTCACACAAGTTAATGTTTGCCAGTAGAAACAGGAATTGTAAATGACAACGTCACAGGTGACGTGAAAAGAAGGAATGTTGCGATTAGTCAAAGTTGTATTAAAGTTGTGGTGATTGGATGAAATTGCTGGGCCAGCAAAATTTACGGGAATTGCCTGAATTTGCATTAATAGTTGCAATCACAACATTGTGAATTCTTGGAAGGACTGATTAATTCACTGCTCACTATGTGGTAGTGTCGAGTGGACTGTGCAAAATCTTGATGTGCACATGAATATCTGTCCTCTCTGAAATATGCACTCAATAAAAAAGAAATTAATTTACTTCGGTGTTTCACTATGGGAATCCCCTAGGCATGACCAAGTATGGAAGTTCTAATGACACTATGTCGATGTTTGACAAACAGGTTCCACTCTGTTTGGGGCTTGCCCCCTCCACAAGCCAGTTAACCAGCCCCCCTCACAGAATTCTCAATTTCTAATCATGAAGAAACTACTGGCTTACTCAGGGTGTTCAGGCTAGCTCAACAGTTTACAGATGACCCATAAAGGATATCCTTGCCAAACCAAGTTTCCAACTTTGCTTGCATTCTCTGAGTAAGCCAGTAAAAAAAAAAAAAAAAGATTTTACAGAGCAGTGATCACAACATGGCAAGCAGTTCTCAGTATTTGTTTATCGGTGTACCACTAACAGCGCAACATACCCTCTGGCTTACGCTAAGCTAGTCCTCTAATAGGCTTAGGCATTGCAGGCTGAAAGTGGCAGTGGCCAGTAGTCAGGACCCATGCCTGTTCGAATCCACCTTAGAAAAGGCTCATCAGTCATGGGCCTCAACGAGCTGGGCAGATATGACCCCACTGTTGGAGGACCTTCTCAATCTGGATTCAGAATGTGAGGACGGAGGGTGACGCTATCTCTGAAGTCCTCAACAAGGAGACAATAGAGAAGAGGACAATGTTTCCACTATTACATACAGTGCAAAACTTTAAATGGGGACTAGTCTAGCTTAAATGAAAAAATTTAAGTAATTAAATAATGGGAGAGATGTTCCAGTATTGTTTCTGACACCTGAACTTCAAGCATATACCAACAGAGTATGAATCCAATACCAATCCAATACCAGTCTATAAATCTTTATGTACTTTATAGAAATGGCTGTGAACGACTAATGCTGTAATTGATGTGGTAAGATCTCTGTTGATTTGTAGAACAAATACAGAGAATTAATACAACTGAGGTTTTTTTTTATTTTCTAGTTTGACACACAGTCAAACCTGAGAAAGAATGCAAATCATGGAATAAATGATATTCCTTGAGCAAACAGTTAGAGGGGCCAAATAAGAAAAAAAGAGAAAAAGAAAGTTGAGTTACTCAACGTAATCCTGGTCCTTTGACTACACAGTGAGCTGTATCACTATCCTCCACAGTCCTTCCATTGACACAGGAAGAAACTGGTCAAGAATGCTGTGAGAGAGGCTGGTTGACTATAGTATGTGGAGGGGCAAGCTCCAAGCACAGACTGATGTGGTGTCATTGATGTTTCTATAGTTGGTCATACTGAGGCAGTTTCAATAGATAATAGCAATGTTTACCAAACAAAATGTATAGCTTGGTCCCGGATGTCAAGGATTGCCTGGCTTGGTATTAGGAGGATGGGTCTCCCCCTATTGCCTTTATTCATCATCAGGATCACATAGAGAAGATGGTGGAAAACCCTCCGCAGGGACTAAAGAAGAAAGACATTAGTTAGGTGATATTGCCAAGTACTCCTGACCTTCCACAGACCTTATTGCTTCACTAAGAAAGGGGTGTGGTAAGTACTTCTTTCTGGTCTCCATGTTTTGGTGAACAAAGTAGCTGCAGGCCATAGAAAGCCATCTCTGGAATGCTCCTCAGGTTGGTGAGATCTCTGAACAGAAACATCACAACCATCAGCTGTCACTTCCTGCACACATTTTTTTAAATCACAGAAAAGCAAAACCTCAACTCACTGTCCAAAAGAAAAGTTTAGTTCCTCAATGACTGGCTCGAAGTAGAGCAGCTTACTGAAAATCTGGAACCAAACAAAAACAAAAAAAACAGTTAATTTTTCTCATGTGAAGACAAAGTAGTGAGGTATAAAGTGTGTGCCACGATGGAGACTGGGCTGTCATCAACCCAAGAAAATGTAGGTCTAATCAAACTTGACCAACCCTAAGTGACTGCACTGTAAATAAAAGAGCAGCAGCCAGTCAACTGTACAGAGTGAGGCTGGCATGGTTTAACATTTGAACCAAATCACCGATGTGTACAGACTGCAATTTACAGACATGGCAGATACCATCCCTGAAAATAATGTCACCAATCACTGTCTGAGCAATCAGATTTTTTTGCCCAAGACCATATAGAATACTGCAGCCCTGGAGTCAATAGTTACCTGGGTGCAATTGCTGGCACTCTGTGGTATGTCCTTTAATGAAAATGTCTGCAGGAGTTTGAGAAGGCTGTGAACCAGAAGAACCACAGCATTTCTTATCTGCATCAGGTCTTGACCAGAGAAATGAAGCTCATCCTCTTCTTCCTCTTCATCAACCCCCATCTGATGGTAAAATACAATGACACCACAATTTTCAGATATCCTTAGTGTAGTGGTACCCCCATTAGGCCTACCTACACCTGAATCCTCATTTGATAAAAAAAAGTAAACATTTATGTGCACTGATGTAGTGCACTGTCAACAGTGCATTTTGGAGGTATGCAGAATCAACTGGGGGGTGATGACAGCAATGAATATTCCATATCTTCCAATAGCTAAAAATTTCACATTCACCTTTACTAATTTTTTTCATTTACAACATACATATGCTATGAAATATCTCTTAATAACCTCTTGAATCTCCCTCCTGTGTGGTTTGGAACGTTTGACCTCTGCCTGAGAAGTCTTCAGGTTGTCCTTCTTGCGCTTCTTTCCACAGTCCTGTGGCCAGTAGTGGGAGGTCAAGTTTAAGCAAGTGTCAAACAAAACCTCATGGAAACCCTTGTTGGTAATGCTCCCTAGAAGCAAATGACACATATACAGTGGGTCATTTCATCAAATTACTCAGACAATGCAATACTCCACCCTAAAGTGTTTTTACTTGTCAAGTATTCAACACTGCATAGTTTCTTTGACATTCTAAAATGCATCTAAGTGCTAGCCATGAATATTTAGCTTGTTGCGCTCATAGCTACCTACTTCAGATTAGAGCAGCACTCTATAATCCACATTTTAACATCTAGCTGTATGCTCAGTAATCCACAAACACTTAGATTTTGTCAAAATCGGCTGAAATTGGCTTGTTAAACTGGCCTTAACATAAGGAAGGTAGGGGTGTGAGGATTCTCCCATAATCACATGGCATGACACTGTTAGTAGCAGCAGAAATCAGCCAGGTAACACTAGTATCATGTCACTCTCAAAGTTTGCAAAAAGAATATTGATTAAAGCAGCAGCATCCCCAGTCCTCAGAGGTGAGGATACCAAAATGTGCTCAATTTAATTATTCCTATAAACCAATAAAATGCCACTATGAATGCCCAGAGGAGAAAATGAAGCCTCACTCAGAAGGGCTTGGTTTTTGGGGATCAAAAAACTTTTATTGATGCAGATATTAAGTTGTGAAGCGGTGCATGAATCAACTTTGGTTTTGTTGCAGAGTAAGGACTACCAAGGAGAAAAAGGTGTCTCTTAAGATAAAACAGACTCCCTAAACAAACTCCATTACAACCAGGGGAACAGAATTACTTAATGAAAACATGGTGAAACAGTAGATGGACAACGTCAAAAATAAATAGTGATTTTAATTTACTGTACATAATCAAATCACAGCACTGATAATTCCCAGCTATGTGTCTTTCTTAGTTATGACAGTAAGAAAACATATTAGGCCCAAGTCCTTCCATGGCCAAATTAAGTGAGAGGATATGTATGAAGTCATAATGAAGATGCTGAATTTTACATTTATTTGAGGCTTCAGTATTTTGGACCTTGGACCATTTTAAAAAATTGTGAGCACAGGACCCCCGATTCTAGGTTTTGAGTTCGGCTGATCGTCAGATAGCAGTCAGTCTATTACTTATTTTAAATTAAATCCCTTTTTCACCTTCTCCCTGGCTCCAGCCTCTGAGAGTGGGGGGGAAAAAAACAGCACAAAAAATACCATTTGTAAGCTCTTTATTTATTAACCCTTAGGAACCCAAGCTGATTTTGGGGTACTTTTACATCATTTTCTTTTGAGCTATATCTATCATGATAAGGTCAATCTCTACATGCGACATCTTGTTTTTTCAGGCTAGCTTATGCTATCCAGATATGCCATCAGTTCACTAGGTACGACTAACATAATTGTTGAACCAAAAATAAATTCATATTACAATTTTTTGGGGGGGTTTTCCTACATGTTTCTCATCATAGAAGGTTTCCAGCACACATATTTTTGCATATTGAGTTGGGGGAGTTTCCCTGGAATCTGACAATATAAGTGCCATGATGCCATGAGACTCTACAATGCTTTGTGATGCTGAGTCACTCAGACACTCCTCTGTCACCACCCCCCACTGTAGTCACTTACGCACACAGTGCACCCTCCCACGCACATATTTATAGTACATACACACACACACACACACACACACACACCTACAGCTGATGTACACATATTTATTTATTTATATATTATTTATCTAACTACCTTCAACCCTCCACCCATAGTTGCAAACCATGTATATTTTGGTGTCTTGTACATAGTATTTTGCACATATGTAACTTTGTTTATAATGTTCTTCTTCTCCTTTCTTTATATATTTTAATTGCTGTTTCTTCTTTTTCTTGAAATTGAGCTGTGGTAACACACAAATTTCCCCGTTGTGGGATCAATAACGTTCTATCTTATCTTATGATGGTGGGATGTTCTATGACTCCATAATTTGCAAAAACATGTGGTGTGTGCAGCGGCATCTTCAAAGATGAGTTGTGCCAGTTCAGCTGCAGTATATTTCTTTGGTGGTATTTTTTTTCCTGACATTGTACACTGTTTTGCGAAGCATCCTTTCAGTGTCAGAGATGGACCTGTGGTGACCTGACCTGACCTAACCCAATCTGCAAATGCGCATTAACAATAGCCTCAGTTCACAAAATGCATGCTCTTTTATTTACTTGGAGAAAGTTTGGAGAAGGTTTTGAGAAGCAAAACTTTCCTATTGTTCCAGAAACGATGCAATGTCATGCTTAAACCAGACATCCTGTAGGAATTTGCAGTAATCAAATCCAGATTATCGATGTAGTTTTTCATAGAGGAAAACATGATAACCCAGGAACCGGTAAGATACATTGTTTTTCTCTATAATGCGATTGACAAGTATGAGTGAAATACTGGAGTAAACAAATACGTCAGATTATTATTTAATACAAGTTTTATTATTATTATTATTTTGTTTAGTTTGTTATTATATATGTTATTATATAATATAATTTAATAACTTATTTACCTAAGTGCCTGATGACACAAAGGGGAGATAATTGACCAGGGGCTAAAAGACGCTCTGAGCTCGTGAGGTCTTGCTGAGAACAGACTCACCTGTATGATTACAGACAGCGGCACCATGATTATAGGTCTGAAAGAATGGGAAACCCAGCCATCAGTGCAACTGAATAAATTCTCTGTAATTTGCAAACTGATTTTATGTGTGTGCGTGTGTGTGTGTGTGTGTGTGTGGGGGGGGGGGGGTTAACTCATGAATCGGATTTGTTGAAAAAAAAAAATTTGGAGATTTTTTTTTAAGGCCATATTGCCCAGCCTTAGCAAAGTGACTTCAATACACTGACTCATTCTGTAAAGCTTTTCATCTTACTTGCTCACAGGGGACATTGACCCATTGACTGGGGTTGTTAAGTGCCGTTTAACTACACAACAGCTTACTTCAAGCAATCACCGTCTACCACAGGTGACTGGTAACGCAATTAATTTGAACATCACAAATACTGCTAGTCATAGGCAGCACTATCAGTGCCAGTCAATCAAAATATTGCAATGAGTCAACAGTTAACCTTAAATGAAGTATAGATCCATAAACTCTGCAGTCATTTAACGCAGGAGGCTGGACTTCTTTCAAACCGTCAATCCAGCAACAATACTTTGGGATCCAAGAGCAAAACCTAAGGGGCTACTTGGAGGTCGCATAAACATTCATAGGATCACTGGGAAATGCAAACAAATCCAACATCTCATTATGGACCTCTAATTTTGATTACTTATTTCTATCAGAGAACTGGTTACATGAAAGCTCTCCAAATACAGCATTAAGCATCCCCAGATACAACATCTATAGGACGGACAGATCTGAAGGAAGAGGGGGGCTAATGTGTTATATCCAAAACACCATCAGCTCCACTTAAATTGAGTGGCAATATGATAATAAAATTGAATGTGTTGGACCTGATATTACACTATCTCCTCAAATATCTTTCACTGTTCTTGGCTTGTACAGACCACCCTTGTCTAAAATTTCCTTTTTTGACCAATCAAATCATCTACTAAAAGATTGTGATTTAATATGAAGTAAATATTAAGGGGTTGCTGCAATTGGGAAGATAAACACAGCAAAAGTGCTCTGAAACAAATTACAAAAACCTTTGACAAGAATAACCCAGTCCTCTAAAACACTTAAGCCACTTTCACACTGCACACATGTTTCCCATGATATGACCTGTTGACGCAGATATACCTTCCTGTCACATTCTGATTTTGTCACTGTACCAGTCGGGCTGTCATTGTGGAAGCTCCGGGAAAAAAAAAAAAATTAAAGCTGCAAGCAGCGTTGTTAGGGCCTGAGCCTCCGCGCGCCTGTGACCGGGTGCCAAATGCCGGCCCGAATCCAACAATGTAATTGGCAAATCCCTGGGCCTTGTAGTTTAGGAGATAGAAGCCCGAGTGTGATGCAGAGTGTGAGTGCAGAGCTGACAGCTGGCCCTTTAAGAGCCCCTCCCCTGCTGCACTCTGCTGTCTGTGTCAGAGTGGAGAGCAGAGGAAGATTTTTAGGGCCTGAGCCTGAAGGTACTTGCTGGTTTTCTGTGCAGTCCTCACAGCGGGAGCTCTGCTGGAAGCTTGAATGCGCCCTAATGCCGAGCAAACGCAGGCACAAAAACACGCTTTAACACACGTTTCAGTGTGAGAGGGGTATTATAGACTTAATATTCACTAATAAACCAGAGAGAATTTTAAGATTCTCAACATGACCGCCAGTTTATCAGACCATTGTTTAACCAATCTCCTCCTGGAACCAACACCTTATCATGGTGGACGAGTTGAGTGCCCTAATGACCCTAGGAGCTATACTGTCGGGGGCATTTTGCCCCTGGTAGGGTCACCCAAGGCAGACTGGTCCTAGGCGAAGGGCCAGACAAAGAACGGTTCAAAAGACCCTTAATGGAAACATCATCTAGGAATTTGTGTACCCAACCCGGAGGGGTATTGAGGCCCCACCCTGGAGCCAGGCCCAGGGTAGGGGCCCATTGCCGAGCGCCTGGTGGTCAGGCCTTAGCCCATGGGGTCTGGCTGGGTCCATCCCAAAATGGTTACATGGCATGGCTGGCCTGTGGGTCTCCAGAGACAGCCAACCAGTACCGGCAGGCCAAGCAGGGTGCAGCTATGGCGATCGCCAAGGCAAAAACTTGGGTGTGGAAGGAGTTCGGTGAGGCCATGGAAAATGACTATTTGTCAGCTCTGAAAAAAGGTTCTGGCAAACTGTCCGTCGCCTCAGGGTGGAAGGCAGCAACTTGCCCACACTGTTTACAGTGGTGACGGGAGGCTACTTGGTTTTGCTTCTGCGTCGCAGCGATGCCGTACCTACGCCATCGACGCAGACCCCTATGCAGACCCTACGCTGTAGCCTGACGTGCACCTCCAAAAAATCCTGACTACGCGTCATGACATGAACGTCAAAGACTGTGATTGGTCCACTCAGAATGTCATTTCCGGTTCAGCACAACAACACCGCCATTTTAAAAGTTTCTGTGGTGAGAGCTACACTCAAAAATGGACCAAGACAAAGAAAGGGTGATCGAGGAGGTCCGCAAGTACAAAGGCACAGCCACACATCCCTACTGGCTTGGCGGAGAAATGCAGAGCAACGCGTTTCCTCAACGCAGAACTTCGAATGCTCCATGACGGCGTACACACCACGACGATGAAGCATAAACCAGGCTTTCCGCCAACTGGGGAGACTGGATGGTGGGAGGAATACTTTGAGGAACTCCTCAATCCCACCAACATGTATTCCATGGGAAAACAGAGTTGGGGGAGTATTTTGCGGGGGGGGGGGTGGGTTTGTCCAATCTCCGTGGCATATGTCACCAAGGTAGTGAAGCAACTCCGTTGTGGCAGAGCTGTAGGGGTGGGTGAGATCAGCTTTGGGTATCTCAAGGCTCTGGATGTTGTTGTGAAGCTGTCTTGGTTGGCACGTCACGGCAACAGTGCGTGGACATTGGGGGCGGTGCCTTTGGAGTGGCAGACCGGAAAGGGACTCACTCACTGTGATGTTCTTTCTACCAGTCTAGGGTTGTTTTTTTCCAGACAGTGGCAAAGGAGCAGCTGTGTTGTAATCTTTAACCTCCTCCTCTGCAAGGTGGAAAGCTGACTTCTTTGGTGGTACTGGAGCCTGCTTGGCATCTCCAAAAGTTTTGCCGAGTAATTCAGCCAATGCACAGGAACCTTTTTTTTTTAGTAGGTGGGGGGCCCTCTATGTCTTGTGTGTTCAGTTTCCTCATCTGGTGCATCATCACAGCAATCCTCCTGGTCCGGCCTTTCCACTTCTTCCTACAACCAATACAACACAGTGATGGAAGACATTAGCACACAGTTTAAATGCTCCATCTTTGACAGATTTAAACTTATTTGATTTAATTTCTATTGCAACACATACACAGACACACACAAACACAATCTCTCTCTATCACTTATAGACTCTCACCAATGACATAGACACCGACAGACAAAATATCTCTCACAGTCACCTCTAGTACATTATGAACTAAAGTAATGTCAATTTTAATGTGGATATTTATTTACCTGATAATGATGTTCCACTGTGGCTTCAGCCTCAGCTACCAATCTTGCTAGTGTTTCTTGCTTCTCCTCGTTGGACAGGAACGGCAGTGCTTTATAACGTGGGTCAAGTGCTGAAGCAAAGTTGAGAGGGGTCTTCTCATCAGATGTGTACGTTTTTAATGTCATGTTGGATGGCATCCTTCAGCTCTCTAACAAAAGGAGAATCTCCTAGGGCTTCATGTGTAGCTTGGAGGAGCTGTGCGTGTAGTGGGGCTATGATGGAGAAGGTTGGATGAGTCTCATTCGACATAACGCATGTAGCCATCTTGACTGGTTACTGAAGTAGTGATTCACCTTGCTTTGTCCGAACTGCTTGGGAGTTTAGTAGCAAGTGTCCCTTCCAGGGTCCATCGGTTTGCTGCTGCTAGCCATTTGGGTAGCTCTGTTTTTATCTCTGGATGGTGACGGGAAAGATAAGCGCTTACGTTCCTCGTGTTACCACAATACAATACTTGTCCGTGGCAGAGTTTTCATACAGCTTTTGTCATATCCAGATCCGTTCTCTCCGGAGGCAAGTAAAATCCAAAGTGTGCCCATACGCTTGAGTTAAAACTTATGGGGGCGGGCTTGATCTCTGGCTGCGTGTCCGCCATGTCAGCTCACGCTTACCTTCTTCTGAAAATGGATATGACGTCACATATCAGTTTCCGCCAGGTGAAAACGGGAAAAATAAATTAAAAAAAGAAATCGATTTTGGAGAGAAAGATCAATTTTTAATATTGTCACCAAAAAAATCACGATATATCATGAAATTAATTTTTGGACCCACCCCTAGTTTTGGTGTGCCAAGGATCTATACCAGGGCCACTGTTTAGTCTTTACATAAATGATCTTCCATCTGTAATGAGTCAGACATCCAGATGTATGCAGATGACACGGCCATTTACGTTCATGCAGCAACCAAGCAGCCAGCTGCAAATAATTTAATGGCAGCGATGACCCCGGTCATTGAGTGGCTAAATAATTCCTGTATGCAGCTCAATACTAAGAAAACAGTATGCATGATTTTTACGAGGTTGATGGATACTGTAACACCCAATGTTTGTGCTACCAGGGAAATGTTTACAGTTGCGCCCGAATATAAATATCTTGAAATAAAATTAATTCAAGTCTTACATTTAAAAAAACAAACTAAATCTGTTGTCAACACAATAAAGTTTTACTTATCAAATTTCCATCACATCAGAAACTCACTGTCAACAAAAGCAGCAGTTTTGTATTTTAATGCTATTATCATGTCACATCTGTCATACTGTCTGATTAGTACAAGCCTCTTGTACAACCCTAAATCTGTACAAGTAGTCTATCATCAGGCTGTGAAAGTGCTGGACAGGAAGACAAATGCTCATCATCATTTTCATAGTCTTACAAATCAGAGATTACTAAACTGGGATAATTTGGTTAAATTCAAAGATGCCTGTCTTACTGATAAAATCCTGCATGGCTTAGCTTGGAATTTTTTAACTATGGTTGACAGATGGTCAAGTGTGTGACCATCTGCTCTGAAACTGTAATATATTTGTATTCTTTGTATGTTCTGCACTGTATTGTATGCAATGTATTTCATAAGTAGGCACAATACTGTTTTTTTAATGCAATTTAATTATTACAGTGCTCAAGTCACCTGCCCCAGAGACTACGGTTGAAAATTAGCCAACTTGGCTAAACTGGCATGTTTACAGAAATGTTTATTAATGTGCACGGTCTCTGTATATTTTAAACTAATAAAGAAAAAACAAACAAAAAGTAAACAAATGCTTGGAAATAGTCCAGCGTTGAGCCAGAATACCATAACCAGCAAAATGTAAAACAGCTGATTAGGGGACTTTGTCTGAGTCAAAATAAAAATGGTGTTATTTTTGTCACAACAAAATGTGGATTCTTACCTGGAATTCCAAGCAGCAGCAGGTACAGCGAGGCAGCATGCAGTCCAACCACCCTCTGTTGAACACTGGCTGCTTTGGTTTTTCCTGCCAGGACAAAAAAGGACAGCATGGCCACCAGAGACTTGACTGTCATGCCATTCTCTCCCAGTAGCGCCCAGATATTCTGCAGAGGAGAAGAGAGAGGGGAGTTACTGACGACAACAGACAGGGGAAAAGATACCTTCAGGTGTTTTGTTTCATTTCATAAAAACTGGCTTGACCAAAGCACTATACAAAGGTTTTCATAAATGCTGCGA